>NW_026555335.1:21131281-21350037 GCF_029017545.1 Prosopis cineraria
TGCTGCCACATCGGTTATTTTAATGAAGTGCCAACGGAATTGAATCGCCCACTGTAACAAAAATTCATTGACAGTCATCGCCTTAAACTTTCTGTGCATGTAGTTATGAGTGGATTATCATGTAGGTAACAAACTACACATTGTCGATGAATTTTATTTTATACAACATAACACAAATGATGAGTGCCATCCTATTGAAGAGACTTGACCGAGGAATAGAAACTCTTACAAGGTAGAAAACATATACAACAACAACAACAAAAAGCCTTTATCCCACTAGGTGTGGTCGGCTATATGAATGCAAGACGTCATTGTGCTCTATCATTTATTAAGCTTTAAGGAATATTATTAATTAAGAGATCGCGTTTCAACACCTTCCACGAATGTTCGCTTAGGCCGTCTTCTACCCCTCTTTTACCCCTCTTAATCGAGCTCAAAATTATATGTTCCACTCTCTCACTAGTGCCTCCCATATTCTTCTTTGTAATGCCTAAACCATCTCAATCAATTTTCTACCTTTTTTCCTCAATAGGTGCTACCCTCACTTTTTCGCATGCGTACTCATTTCAAATTTTTTTATCTTATGTATGTCCACATATCCATCGTAACATTCTCATATTTACTACTCCAACTTTATGCTCTTGCTGTCCCGTTAGAGCCCAACATTCACTACTATATAACATGGCCGGTCTGATAGCAGTACAATAAAACTTTTCTTTAAGTTTATTAGGCACCTTATGGTCACAAATAACTTCTTTAGCTTTTCCCCATATTAAACCACAAACTTGAATTTTATGTAAAATATCCTCATTGATTCGCCATCATTTTGAATAATGGCTCCCAAATATCTAAACTTTTTCATTGAGGCATAATTTGATCTCCTAATTTCACTTCCAAATTACTATCAAAAGTTTCTTACCAAATTTACAATAAAATATTCCGTCTTACTCCTAATCAGACAGAAACCTTTCGACTTCAATGTCCTCCTCCCTAACTCAAAGTTGCAATTAACCTCTTCTCTTGTCTCTGCTATAAGAACTATATTATCCGCGAAGAGCATATATTTGAAAATTTCCCTTTGAATATGTTCTGTCAAAACATTTAACATCAGTTAAACAGATAAGGACTCAAAGATGATCCCTGATATAATTCAATATTTATAAAAAAAATCCTTTGTTTGACCACTAGGCGTTCTATAATAGTTTTAACCCCTCATACATATCCTGTATGACTTTAATATAAGCAATCCGTATACTCTTTTTTCAGGACTTTCCAAAGCACTTCTCTTGGTATGGTCATAAACTTTTTTTAAATCAATAAAAACCATGTATAAATCTTTATATTTACAATGATACTTTTCCCTTAGTAGATAAATCGCCTCTGTAGTGGATCTTACCTGGCATAAAACCAAACTAATTCTCAGAAATACTTGTCTCCAATTTCAATCTATGCTCAATTACTTTCTCCCATAATTTTATTGTGTGACTCATGAGTTTAATCCCTCTATAATTAAAATAATTCTGAATATCCTTTTATTTTTATAAATAGGAATTAATGTACTCCTCCTCCACTCATTCAACATTTTCTTGGGACCATAAAATCACATTAAATAATTTAATTAACCATCTCACCCCTTCTTCACCTAAACATTTTCATACTTCAATAGATATACAATCAGATCCGTTGGCTCTACCATTTGCCATTTTCTTAAGAGCTTCCTTTATCTCCTTATCACGTATTACTCGATAGAATAACAAATTTTGTTCTCCTTCATCGGTTACTAAATCATCCGAGTATTAGATGAACCCTCTCCATCATTGAAAAGTTTGAAAAAGTAAGTTTCCCATCTATTTTAATTTCATCATCTGTAACTAAAATTCTTCCCTCTTCTCCTTTATACATCTTACCTATTCTAGATCTCTTAATTTTCTTTCCAACTCTCAACAATCTATAAATGTTTCGTTCTCTTCCTTCATCTCCAGACTCTTATAAAATTCTTCAAAAGCTTTAAAGCAAGTTTCACCCACAACTCTCTTAATTTCCTTCTTAACAATACGGTACCTCTCTCAATTTTTTTCATTCAATTTTCCTCATTGTTACACAAATGTATGGCTTTAAAACAGTTCTTCTTATGCTTGATTTTATCCTATACACTATTATTCCACCACCAAAACTCCTTATCTCTCAGACCAAAACCTATTGATTCTGCCAAAAACTATTTTTGCAACCTCCCCGCATCTTTTTAACCATATCCTCCCACATGATGTTAGCACTTCCCTGAGATTCCCAAATTCCTTTGTCCAAAAGACTCCGCTTAAAAATATCTTGCTTCTCACCTTTTAATTGCCACCACCTAATTCTTGGTGCTACTACTTGTCGACGTTTTTGAATTTACTCATAATACACACATCAGCGACTAGGACCCTATGTTGTATCGTTACAACATCCCTGGGAATCACCTTGCAATTGTTACAAAGTCTTCTATCTGTGTTCCTAACCAAAAGAAAATCAATCTTGACCTTGAGGCTCCACTTTTGTAAGTGCTAAGATGCTCATCTCTCTTCTTGAAACAAGTGTTGGCAATTTTAAAATCATACGCCAATGAGAAATCAACAAGATTTGTCTTCATTGTTTAGCTCTCCAAAACCAAAACCACCATGCACCCACGCATAGTGATCAGCCTCCCTCCCGACATGCGCATTAAAGTTTCCTCCAATAAAAATCTTTTCACTCTGTGGTATATGTTGAATCAACCCTCCAGATCCTCCCAAAATAATTTCTTAAGACTGCTTCTGTCCTGACTTGAGGCACATAAAACGCTGACAATATTAACAGTCTCACGTTTAATTATCATTTTTAAGGAAACAATTCTGTCTCCAATTTTGCTAACTTCTACAATGCTCTTCTTCCACTCCTTATCCATAATAATGCCTACTCCATTTGCGTGCGCCTACTTTTCCTGTATACCAAAGTTTGAAATCTTGAATATCCTTGACTTCTTCTCCATGCCATTTTGTTTCTTGCAGGCAAAGGATATTGATTTTCTTTTGAATCATAACCCCTACAACCTCTACAGATTTACAATTCAATGTCCCAACAATCCAAGTATCAAATCTAATTTTGTTCTCATGGACTAACCTCTTTTAGCTGCGCACGTCCAGAATAACGCGGTAGCCTTGTTCATTTAACACTACATCGAGCGCCGATGCAACGGCTCTAGCTCACTTATCACTGTAATTGAGCCATGCAACGGGTTACTTATGGGCAACGACCTAACATTACATTATAATGTCTATTGTCCATGTTCAAGATAGATTCAACAAACTTTTACATTGACTGTTGATAGTCTAACACAACATTCCTCCTTTATCCAGGTTTGGGATTGGCTATAAACATAGGCAGAGAAAATATACAATTAAAAAAAAAAAACCCACGTCGAAGTCTGTTAGATTGATGGTGAGGCTAACCTGAAGACAGAACAATAATGATATATTGCCACCCAAGTGGCGGGGCATGCCTCCGGATGGATCTTACGTCAGAAACTGGAACCGCCCTTATGGTGTAAGATTTTGTCTACACAAGTAATAGAACAAACTTCAAGGTATGTGTCTATGATAAATTATATATAAGCCGACTGAAACTATAGTATAAAAGTCAGCCCACCTTTCTCCGACAGCTTTGCAGTTGAGCTGTGACCTATATATGGTATCCACGTCTGTAATAAATAGAATCGACAACTACTCGGAAATGGCCACAGATAACAACGGTACCCTTTAAAATTGTGCGTACAGAATTAGTATTACCATAAACAAAGAAGAGCTTTGCTTAATCAACTTCAGTCTTCCGCTTATCCTCTCGGACGCAAAAATGAGACGGATGAATTGCGACGTTGTCCCTCGTATAGACCATCTCAGCACCATCCGGCTCCCTAGACGAGCTCGATTTAGCACTGTCGCTTCTTAGCATCATGCTTGCTGACCCCTAATTCAAAATTAAAACCCCCAAAATTCCAAGACTTAGTTGAATTCAAAACATACAACAGAGAATAGAAATTTTTTCAGTATAACTCGATCATATAACTCTTTATAGACTGGAATTCGAGCAAAGAAACCAACAACCCAACAAAAAAATAATAATAATACTGTCGAATTTGGCACCGTAGTTGAGTTGTTAAAAGACAACAATCTTACTTGTTGAAGTGACGCAGCGTAGTCCGCGTCGTCGGACACAAATCGTGCAGCTCGGGTTCTTGCATGGAGAATTCACAGATATCTGCGGAGACTAAGAAATCAGTTATCAGAGTTATCTCGAGACGAAGGAATATTCTGTTGCGTGACGCCGCGTGAGAGATGAACTAGTTTAAAAGGAGGTAGCTTCATGGAACCTTGACCGTTGGATTTCAGTGGCTGAACAAATGAACGTCAAGATTGTGTTAATCCTTACAATTATCGACTCGTAACGAAGAAGTAACTTGTATGTGATGAACTAACTAAAGCGACGCGCGGGCGTCAGTGTCAACCGGACGAAGCATTTACGGGTTTTTGACTTTTCGTCAACCCGCATATCCATTTCACTTATTAAGAATCAGAGTCCTGGGGAAAAAACTGTTTTTATGATTGAATCAATTACATGAGAGTTAAGTTATTATTAAGTTAAAAGTTAGAGTTAAAGGGGGAACTGGAACGGTTTTTTAAAAAATAAGACAGAGTTAAATATAATAGGAAAAAAAACTTAAAAAAAAAAATGGGAAAAATGGAAAAAATAATTCTGATTAAAAAGCCAACTTTATTTTTAAATAACTATAAATATATAAATATAATTTAAAATCATTTTTATAAAAAGTTGACAATTATATATACAAATACAAATACTTTTGAATCTATTTATATTTAATTTGACCAAGATCTACTTATATTTGATTACTTATAGATTAGAATTATAATATTATTAATTTACAGTCATATTATATCATTTTATTAACATCCCTATATGTTTTTCTTATATTTATTTATATATATATTTTAATATTATTTTTATTTAATTATGACATTATCAATTCGACCTTAATCTAATCCAATTAGACCATATAAACAATGAACTATTAGCCTTTCAATTTAATGTCCGATCAAGTTTTGAAAACATTGATCCATATCCATAATCCATAATATAAATAGATTAGAAAATATATATCTATATATATATATATAGCAATTAAGTCCTAAAATATCAACTTTCATCAAGTTCATAAATTTATAAAGTATTTTTACTTTTCAAATATCTATCATAAGGAATGCTTGGTATCACAATTTTTTGTTTATGCAAAATTCCCATTCAACAATTAAAAATAGAGCAATATTGTCCTTACTGTTAACGATTTAAAATAGAGCAATGTTTTCCTTCACAAAGGCCATGCGTCACAGCAAATGCATTATCCACCATAAACGCATGATACAGAGAGGCAATTCTCTTTCTATGTCGAGCATCGCAACCGATGACATATATGCCACAGCGCACAGCATTGTATCATCAAAAATACCAAAATAAGCAATACTTTTGAACTTTAGTACACCATAACTTCCCTACACACATTGAAATTGAGTTATTTAAGTGTCCATAAGAAACTTATCACATATTATAGCCACTAGCTTTGATTTGACACAAGAATTCAATCATATGAGAGTTATCCATAAAAATGCATAATGGTCACAAAACACTCTTTCTCCCAAACAACTCTCATTTTCTCAACCCCTAAAGTCATTACTAGACATTGGAACACTTGACCAACTCACATACAAACCAATGACTTGGGCATAACATAACATCACCAATACACGAGCTAAACCACTAGTTGGATTATAGCTACCCAATAAAACTATAAAAATTTTTTTAACAAAATAGCTCTATACTCAATCATAGTCTCCATACATCAAAAAGATTCCTTCTTCATGTAATTACAAACATGAATATCAAGGATGATAATTGCATGACTGCCACACAAGTTAAATAGAAATGGAATCACATGCTCATATTACAAAATGGATGCCCTAAGTTTTGTTAATATACAATATGACATATTGAAAGCATACAACTTATGAACTCCACCCAAACCCTGGTAGAGAGTATTAATTTCACACCAAAAACCTCAGTTAAATAGCATGATAGACGTCGGAGACAATGGTGATAATGATGTTAAGGTTATGCTTCTCACACCGATGTCCCCAACCAATGTGAGATCGCCTACCCTTCCCTCCCAATGCACAACATAGCATCTGGTAACCGAAACAAATGCTGAGGATTTCCTTCTTCATGGAATTTGAGTTTTTGAATAAGAGTGATGAGGCCATGGCTCCAGGAGTCATTTCTGTGAGTGTCGTTGTAGTGTTGGTGAAGATGAATCCGTTATATAGGTTGAGATCGCCATGTTCCTTGGTATTTCTTCCTCACATACTCGAAATCCTTTATGTATAGCAACATTGCATGCGAACCTACACATATACAATCATTTTTATAATAAAATCTTAGCCCTTAAATTACTCATTTCATCATAATTATCCCCGACTTAAGATTCACTAATACACAAAATCATTTTAATGCAAATACTCAAATTATAGCCCTTTTGTTTCAAACAACACATATACACATAATCGGGTTTGATATCACAAAATCTCAATTCAATACATACATGCAACCTTTATGGCAAACTCACTACACACACCACACACATATACACACACAATCTTAGTTTAGTTCATTACACACAACTCAGAGAGTACATGGCTTTATACTCAAGTCACTCCAAACTCTCTTGTCTCGCCCTGACACTTCCCAATCCTATAAACATGTAACCACAGGGGTGAGAGAAAAAGCTCGAGAACAGAATAAGACTCCTATTTACTAGCACATGCGCCAATATGGAAGTAAACAGTATATTATTAAAACCTCAGAAAGTAGCATTTATATACATATCTCATTTTCGGGCTCTCATTTTTCTCAATCATAAAGGATTCTATGTTATCTCAACATATTTCATCATATCACATAATATGCTAGTGTGATCTCTACCAATCGAACCTCCAAATCACTCCAACACGAAACTATATCGGCTCATCTTAGACTAATGTAACTCTCATTAGTCTGAGCTCACTTGCAGTGGTAGAATCACCTGGCACCAAAGATGTTTAACGCATATACGAACTATGGTTCCCTAATACACAGATGGGGCATCATTGACTCTAACACCGTATCGCAAAGACACTACGGAATCTCTCATCTTAACACCGTACCTCAATAGGCACTTAGGAAATCTTCTTAACACTACACCTTTCAGGGCACTAAGGAGAATTTTTTCCAACACGCACCCTAACATACGAAGAAAATCTTGCCATAGGGTCTTTATCAGCTCCTACACTTAGGTCAACTCCCACCCCTATAATCATGCTTTCTCGAGCCATTTAAGGTTCCTATTTACCATTTCACACTTTCTTACACATAATATATAAAATTAATACTTTACATTGCAAAACACACATTTCCATACTTATTTCAACCAAAAGCCATTTCACAGAACAATCACTCAATGTGAACACCGTATTTTGTCTGGACATTTTTTTAAATTTAATAATAAATAACCAAGAAATATAAAAATACAAAATGAAATTTAATCCTTTCTTAGGATTATATTTAAAAAAATAATTTTAAGAAAATAAAAAAATCTTGTTTAAGTCTTTTAAAATCTCTCCTAAATTATCCCAACCATTCAAAATATTGGAAATTTAATTTTTTTTTAGACTTAAATATTTTTAAATTTCTCTCCTTAAATCTTTATGTTCTCTATTTAATATATATATATCTTATATATATTTTAAAATTAAATTTTCCTTTCTCTCCTTTAATCTAATTAAAATAAAGAAGCATTAAAAAGAATGGCAAAACATACACAATCAAAGCTCCTTTGTCTCAAACAACCCGTATACACATAATCGGGCTTGATTTCACAAAAAAGACAGTTCATTACATGCATGCAACCCTATGGCAACTCATGTATACTTATATATACAATTTTAGTTCAGTTCATTACACAACCTCAGGGTACATGGTTTCTCAACTCAAGCCGGTCTAGACTCTCTTCCCTTAGCCTGATCACTTTCTGATCTTGTAAACATATAACTACGGGGGGTGAGATAAAAATTTTAATAACAGAATAACTTATTCCTATTAACTATCACATGCAACAATATGAAGTAAATATTAGTATACCATAAACCTCATTAATAGTATTTTCATCACATATCACATTTCATTTTTCATATTTCATCAATCCTAAAGGATTTTGTATTATCTTATGATATTTCATCATATCACATAAAATACTAGCATGATCTCTACCAACCCAACCTCCAAATCACCCTGACATGAAACCATAGGCTCATCTCAAACCAATGTACACTCTCATTAGCCTTGAGCTCACCTGCAGTGGTAGAATCACCCAGCCAAAGATGTTCTAACGCACAATACAGACTATAATTTTCCCCTAACACACACAATGGGATGTTGTTGACTCCAACCCATATCATAAAGATACTAAGGAGTCTCTCATCTCTAACAAAGTACCTTATAGGCACTCAGGAGATCTTCTCCAACACTGCACCTTTCAAGGAACTAAGGTGAATTGTTTTCCAACACTGTACCCTAACAGGGGTACTAAGGAAACCTTACCATATGGTCTTATTATCTCCCAATACTCTCAGGTGAACTCCTACTACTTAAATCATACTTTCCGAAACCATTAAGGCTCCCTTTCACAATTTAATTTTTTTTCTTATACATAACAACACACCCACACACATCTTTACATTACAAAACAAATTTCAATGCTCATTTCGATCAAAAGTCATTTTACACACACAATCACTCAATACCACAACACATGCTCAATTCAAAACCATTTCATGTATACATAGTATACTAACATACAATTATAATAAACAGTCAAAACAAAGGAAGTTATTCAGTTACGTAAACCCTTCTGTCTTTACAAAGGTTACCCATGGATTTTCACTATTATATTCATTTGCAAACTCATTTCCATTTATCCGTTTAAGTTCATAACTACCTAATTACTACTTTACACCACCTCATTCCAGTCTTATTTCACTTAGATCAAAATTTTACCCTAACTTTCTCTCTCTAAAGGCTAAATTGAGCCTGCAGTTTTAAAGCTCTACCGTTCAGCTTTAAACTAGTCAAAAGTTCTAATTTAACTTCCAAGAACTTTTTTTATTAGTATTGGGTAAGAATCAAACCCTTGAAATTTCACCGATTCAATTTTTCTGTAACTCATTTTCAGATGAATTTGTGTAGAATGAAAGGTAAGAGTTATATGTGGCTTACCTAGTAAGTTACCAATCCGAATCACCTTTCACTATTTAAATGACTTAACCTATCTTCTTAGTCCTTCTCCTCTTTCTTTTTCATATGTTTCTTACTCTCCTTTAAAATTTTTAAAATTCACGACTTATGAAATGTATTCTGGTCCATGCATCGCGGTGCATGTAGCACAAGCTGCGACGCGTGGTACAGTGAGATTCATTCTCACCTCACGCACTTGCTTTGACCCGAAATGCACTCCTATCACCCATATATACTCATATAAGACACAAAACAAGTCAAAATGCCAATTAACCATTTGAATCGCTAATCCACTTTAATTTCACTTCATCCTCGATTAACCTATAAATGTAGGATTAAGAAATTTAGGAGTTTACAATCTCTCCTCTTTTAAGAATTTTTCCCTCAAAATTCATCAAAGACATAATATATACCTATGGAAATAGGTAAGGATATTCTGCTTCATTCTATCCTTTGTCTCCCATGTAGCATCACTAGGAGCTATGCCTCACTAGAAAACTTTAACTAATCATATAGTCTTATCCTTAACTGCTTCTTCTTTTACATTTATGATTTGCTCTAGCTTAGCCTTATAGGTTAAATTCTCCTAGAATTCAATCTCGTTTGGTTCTATTACATGTGAAGGATCAAGTTAATATTTCTTAAGCTGCGACACGTGAAACACCTCATACACACCCGATAACTATGGTGGCAAAGTAATCCTGTAGGCAACTGGTCAATTCTTCCAAAATCTCGAAAGGACCAATGAATCTAAGAGTTAATTTCTTGGCTCTTATCGATCTCTCGATTCCCATCACTAGTGTAACCCTCAGAAATACCTGGTCTCCCACCAGGAACTCTAATAGCCTTCTACACCTATCTGTGTAACTCTTTTGCCTACTCTGTGCCGTCAACAGCTTTTTCTTGACTAACTCAATCTTTTGAGTTGTTCGATCTATAATATTGATCCGAACATACTCCTTTTGTTTAACTCCATCCAGCCGAGAGGTGATCTGCATTTTTTTCCCATACAATGCCTTATACATGCCATTTATATACTGGAGTGATAACTGTTATTGTAAGCAAATTTAGCCAAGGGAGATGGCTATCCCAGCCACCTTTTTAACTCCAATACACAAGCTCTCAACATATCCTCTAAAGTCTGTATGGTTCATTTTGTCTACCCCATCTGTTTGTGGATGATAAGCTGTATTGAATATCAACTCAGTACCCATGGCACGCTGTAAAGCTTCTTAAAACTTAAAAGTAAATCTTAGATCTCTATTAAAAATTATACTCTTAGCACACTATGTAATCTTACCGCTTCTTGAATATAGATCTCTGCCAGCTTTTTTAGAGAATCACTAATCCGAATAGCTAAGAAATGAGTTGATTTAGCAAGTCTATCAACTATAACCCAAATGGCATCATGTCCAGATTGAGTTCTTAGTAACCTAGTTATAAAATCCATAGAAATGCTCTCCCATTTCCACGTAGGAATATCCAATGGTCATAACATTCTGCTGGTTTTTGGTGCTCTATCTTAACCTTTGACAGGTCAAACACTGAGTCATGAACTCCGTTACATCTTTCTTCATACTAAACCACCACCAATATTACTTCACATCCTAGTACATCTTTATAACTCTCGGATGGATCATGTATTTGCTACAGTGAGGCCTCATTCAAGATAACTTTTCTCAAATCTACTTCATCAAGCACACAAATCCTATCCCGATAAACCACAAAACCATCATCATTGAATCCAAACTTAATAGCTTGATCTACTTCAATCTCTTCTCTAATCTTTAAAGACTTTCATCTTCTAGTTGTGCCATTCTCAATTCCTTCCAGAAATCATTGCTAATCTTAATGGAATAGGCACTAACTAATGCCTTCAATGGAGCATCCTGCTGCGACTCGATGAATAATTCCATCAATCTCTATTCCTTGACCATAAGACTTGCCATATGCAAAGTCTTCCTGCTTAAAGTGTTAGTAACCACATTAGCTTTACCCGAATGGTATTTCAATTCAAAGTTATAATCCTTAAAAAGCTCCATCCACCTTCTTTACCTCATATTCAGTTCCTTTTGATCCACCAGTATTTAAACTCTCATGGCTGCTAAAGACAGTGAACATTGCACCATACAAATAATGGTGCCAAATCTTTAAAGCAAACACCACTGTTACAAGGTCTAAATCATGTGCAGGATAAATTCTCCTCATGTGGTCTCAATTGTTGTGAAGCATAGGCTACCACTAGACTATCTTGCATCAAGACACAAAACCAAGACCTTTCAAAGATGTATCTGTATATACCTCATAAGGTATCCTTAAATTAGGGATAATCAATACTAGGACTGTGGTTAATTTCTCTTTCAACTTCCAAAATGCCACTTCACACTAGTTTGTCCCATATATAAGGCTGATCTTTTCGAGTTCGTTTAGTCAAAGAAGAAGTTATCTGGGAAAATCCTTAGATAAATCATCAATAATACCCAACTAATCCCAGAAAACTACCTATCTTTGTAAACTGAACTAGGACATTCCTATTTCAACACTGTATCAACCTTATATGGATCTATTGAAAATTCCATCTGCTGACACCACGTGTCCCAAAAATCTCACTTCTCTTAACCAAAACTCATACTTACTGAGCTTGGCATACATTTTCTATTTTTCAAAATCTGTAGTATCTTCTCAAATGCCTTACATATTGCTCCTTATTCTCAGAATAGATTAGGATGTCGTCTATGAAGACCACTACAAATTGATCCAAGTACGGCCTAAAGATTCAGTTCATATAATCCATGAACATTGTTGGCGCATTGGTCAAACCGAATGGCATAACCAAGAATTCATAATGGCCACACCTAGTTCTAAAATGGATACATCTACTGCACTAACTCTTAACTGATGATACCCTGACCTCAAATCAATTATCTATCCTTGGCAGAGGATACTTGTTCTTCACAGTTACCTGTTCAGTTATCGGTAATCAATGCATAGCTATAAACTTTCATCCTTCTTTCTCATAAACAATATCGATAATCCCCAAGGTGATATACTTAGTCTGATAAATCCATTCTTTAGCAAATCTTCAATCTACTTCTTTAGCGTAGCTAATTCAGATGGTGACATTCTATAAAGAGCCTTTGATATTGGTTCGGTTCCATGAACCAATTCAATTACGAACTCAACTTTCCTTTCAAGAGGTAATCCAGTCATCTCCTATGAAAAACCTTTGGAACTTGCTTAGTACTCCAATCTTCTCAATTACGCTATCATACCGTGCTGGCTATAAAGAATACCATATACGCATCATACCTTACTGAATTAGCTTGTCAGCACTTACTACCAATAGAACCTTAGGTTGCTTTGCTTTGAAGATTCCATAGCTGCGCACACAACACTAGTAAGGAAACTACTCTTTTGGCACAAATCAAGCATAGTATTATTTGCTGCTAGCCAATCTATGCCAATTATCACATCTATTCCTCTCATAGGAATTACAAATCAGATCGATCTTGAAAACTCTATCCTTAAATTGAATCTCCACATTCTGACAAGCTTGACTTGTAATACTAGATGATCTAGAAGGTGTTGTCACTTTAATGAGCATAGGTAATTCCTATAAAGATAATTCCAATCTATCCACACATTCCTTAGACATAAAAGAATAGGTGGCACCAGAATAATATAATAATGCTTTTACTTTGTGACCATTTACAGAAATCATACCTCTAATCAGATTCGGAGATGCTCTAGCCTCTTCTTGTGTAACCGCACATACTCGGCTAGGAACCATCGATCTCTACTCAGTCCCCTCAACTCTTGCCCTCTTGGCATTGCCTCACTATATGACTTGACTTACCACATTTGTAGTAAGCCCAGCACCTTCTCGAATGAGATTTGCCACTATATTGCATTGGGCATCCTTCCAATATCAAAGTCAGAGTTGGAACATTTAACGCTTGGCTCAAAGATTGTAGAGGTCTGAATCTCATAGCTCACCCCTCTGTATTGACCCTCTATGCATAAGTCGAGACTACGATCCTCGACTGAAACCTCTTATGCCAGAAGAACTGGAAATGCTCGCACTGAACCCAGTCCTCTTTGAGATTCCACCAGTCGGACCCATAGGAGATGAAAATCTTCCTATCGTATCTCATCTCCTTTTAGCATCTGCCTCTCTACCACGCCTAGTTGCTACTGTTAACTTGTGGCACATTTCCTTATATGTCATCACATCAAGTAGTGCTGTCTGTTTATCGGTACTCAGGTTTTCATCTTTTCAAGTAATCTCTCATTTTTCCACTTCGAGTTATTACTATGCTAGAGATATATGGAATAAGCTGATAAGTCATTAGATCTTCTTATCAATTCTTCCTCGTCCAGGTCTCCCTGCCTGAAAGTATGAAATTCCTCTTCCTTCTCAGTTTTGAATGAGACTGGAAAGTGTTGATCAAAGAATATTTTCTTGAACTCATCCCGACTCAAACAAATACCACCATTTGGTCTCACAAATCCCACCACCTTAAAGAGGGGTTTTCATTTATTCTATCCATAATTCTACTTCACCTTCCGTAGACTTCCATCAAATGTCAGCAGATTGAAACTAAACAAATATCTTCCAAGCACGATCAATGGATGATCAGTGCTAGAAATCTTTGGTCTACTATCTGAATTTTGAGATGGTCCAGGTCTACTATGCGCTTCCTGTATTGGGATATTCTGAGCTTCAACTCCTCTCTTACTCTCTACCCTTAAGATCATGTCATGATCTTTAATAGTTATCTTATATTAACAACCATATCCCTGAGCTCTTCCAGTAGCTCATCACGTCTATCCCTTTGCAGCTAAACCTTGTTACTTTTGGCTCCCATTCTCCTCTATAACCTGTCTAGATACTGCAATTCTCGTATGAGTGCCTCTCTTACCATACTATTTTCTCCCCTCCTAAGGATAAAAAAATACAAACACAAAGGGCATCAGGGAAAAGGTGTATAATGAATAAGATAAGTTGTCATATTTCTAAATGAATGCATCAATAACAATTAGGCCTCAAAAATCGAGAAACTGATACCAAAAATGTAACCACCTCCTATATCCACTTAATATAGAAGAAGATTACGGTGTTATCACTACCTCATATCAATTAACACAATCAAATTTCATTTTAAAAGCTTTGACCAAAGACTTACTTTATAAAATCCATTAAATCACAATAAAATTAGAGAAAACACAGTGGAAGTAAATCATACACTACTCAAAAACATAGTAGACATAACCCACCATAATTTTCTACCTCAATTGCATGTAATTCAGCATAAATAAATTAAAGATTTGGTTTGTGCACTGTGGCAGACGGTTAATATGCCACGGCATGTGGCACAAAGCCACACACTCGCCCTCTCTGTGTCGTGTGCCGTAGCATGCGTCCCCATACGCTGCAGCAGGCCTGTCTGTTTTTCTATTGTCATTTTGATAGCAAAAATGATTAACTTTTGATGTGCGCCATTTTCTCATATGACATCCGATCAGAGTAATTCAAGCGCCCTCATAAGCTTAGCTTGTATACTAACTAATAAGATGGGTTTAGACATATGATCTAACAGTTTGATCAAATTTTAGATACCCGAGTATAAAAAGTCACTTTTGCTGAAAATTTTGTGCACCAAGCGCTCAAATCGATCCCTTACTCTCATTAGACCACACTCGGCCTTGAATCAAGTCCAAAAGGATCTAATAGAACTAGTTGACTATAAATTATCATAATCATAATCATATATCAAAATTTGACCCTTCTACGACCAATTTCTACAACTCACTAATGTAACATCCAAAAAATTTTAAGACTCAAAT
Organism: Prosopis cineraria; assembly: GCF_029017545.1. Taxonomy (NCBI): domain Eukaryota; kingdom Viridiplantae; phylum Streptophyta; class Magnoliopsida; order Fabales; family Fabaceae; genus Prosopis; species Prosopis cineraria. Next base: position 21,146,537 of record NW_026555335.1, read on the forward strand.
TTATTTTAAAAAATAAAATAAAATATCTATAATTAAATTAAAATTTAGAATAATTTGATAGAGGTCCAGAGTTTGAATTTTTTCTTAGCAAAATTTTGGTTTTATTTGATTTTTAACTATGGGAAAAATTACCAAAGTTGACCCGGGCTTTTATGCTATAATAAAAAATGTTAGGCCCTTTCTTGTAATTTTTCCCAAGGCATTAGATCAGTAATTTAAAGAGCAAAACAGACATAGAAACACAGAGGAAAAGGAAAAGAAGAGAAAACATGTTAGAGAGAGAGAGGAAGAAGAAAGGAGAAAGAGAGGGAGTTAGGCTCAGATCTAGGAGACTTTGCAGCCGTTGCAAGCTTGGCTACGCGACAGGTAAACTCCCTACTTGAATCCTCTTCCCTTCCTCTTTGTTTTTCTCAATTTTTGGAAGGGAAAATTTGTGAATTTTGATCCCAAAAGCTTTATTCTTGTAAGCTTTTGTTTCTTTAGATCCTAGGGAGGATGTTTTGAGTTTCTATATAATAATATAATATTTTGAGTGGATAATTGGATGAAAAGAGGTGTTTTGGGCACAAATTAAACCCTGAGAGATTGGGTTTTTCTCCTCAATGGTTTAAGCCTATTGATTTACTTAGAATTTTGCTATTTGAGCCCAATAAGATTTAAATTAACGTGTGGTTTTCATTATAAGGGCTAATGGTGAAAGTTGGTGACACTAAGTGATGGTTTTTAATTAATTAAAAATTTATATAATTGGAAATTAGCCTAGTGATGGCTAATAAATAGTTTTGGTGGTTAAGTGATACTATGTGAATGGTTAGTTTAATATATGGACCATTATGATGGATTATGGCTCATTGACCTAAGTTATGTGGTATGAGTTATAGTCTTCATAAATGCTATTTGACATGATAAGTGATGTGGATCACTTATATGTTGTAGGAATTGTTGGTGGAATTTGTTCGAAAGTCAAGGAACAAGCCGGTCTTAGTCTTTGTACAAGAGGAACCCTTTTAGTACCAAAGGTTTGAGGTAACAGGGGAATTTATATTTCTTATTACTTTGTTTAGCTATTTTTGAATAAATATTACTAGCTATCATGCATTACGTGTTTTAAAAGATTAAATGTGCTTTATAAGGGGTTATGGGGTACTACTTTGATTATAGTGCAATATTTTTTCTAATTGTTTAACGACATGTTTTTATGAAAACGAGATTTGTTTGCATGTATTGTAATCATAAAGAATAGAAGTTGTACTAAAGGAAGGGTAACTAAGTAAGGTACCTTAGATAGGCTAAGGAACCGTTTAAAGGAAATTTGTAAAAGGCATGATCTTGGTGGGAGTTCACCAATGAGAAGGTGTGGACTTTTGATATTCTATGGCACACTACCAGTACTCAGTGTTGCCTTACGTATTGTGGGCTCAGTACACTAAAGTGATTAGTTTATTGAGTGTTCGACACCTCTCAATGGGAGAGGGAATCCGACATATGAAGTATGAGTTGAGTGCCTAGGCCAAGGTAGCCCTCACATGGAGAGTAAGTCAGGCTGGCTCTGGGAGGGAGTTAGCTTTGACTGCTCAAGATTCACGTCGAGGGGCATAGGCGGTTCGGTAGATTAGATCATGCCTTAGATTATGTTTTGTGCCTGTGGAGGTATAAGTCGGTATAAGGTTTACCTGTGAGTTAAAGAGTGCCAAGGGGCATTTTGTTGGTCATGAAAGGCCATACCGGCTTACGTCATGCATTCATGCATTTTAAATGGCTAAATTTTATACTATGTTGAATTTTTATTCGTTTTATTCGATTATAGCTTACTTTTGTAATAATCAATGTAAATTTCTCTCTTACTGCGACTGTGGTTGTCTCACCCCTTTCTTTTCAATATTCTAGGTCCAGGCAAAGGAACCAGTGGAGGACGAAGAAAGGAAAGGAGCAGAGCTAAGGATTGTTTGTGAATTGTAAAGAACTGCAACCCCTTTCTTTTGTGCAAATCTATTGTAATGTATTTAAGATTAGGGTGCTAGTAGGATATGATTATGTATATGTGCATGAGTATGTGTGGATTGTATGGCTTATGTATGAATTTTGTTTGCTTGTAAACTTGTGGCTAGGAAAACTTGGCTATGGTATGTGATTTTGATGGATTTATTTAGTAGACCAAGTTTTCACTCAAGCAATATTTATTTTGATATATATGTGATTTCACGAGCAAATGCAAAGTGTTGCATGCAAATGGTGTGTTATGGGCAAACATATACCTTGGATAGAAAGAGTGGGTGCGTGGGCCCCACAGAGATCTCTGAGTCAAGTGAAAATGTTAGCATGTGTATTCATATGTGTGTATGATATTTGGAATAGTTTTTGGCCACTCTTGTGTGATTTGTGCATTTGGGGGTTTTAGGGTCCATTTTGAGAAATGGCACCTGAGTGGTTAAATTTTGGTGTAAAGTGTTTTTCTATTTTAAGTTTTCTCATTTAAATGTTCTCAGGTTGTGTTTTGTTTTTAGTCCTATTTGACGTGTCTAAAGTATTCCCACAAGTTTGTGACCATTAGGATGAGATTTGGACAATTTTGAAAATAGTTTTTACTAAAAACCTGCACTTTTACATCTGGGTGTCCAAATCTAATTCAACTGTTGATTTCTCTAAAATTTGGATCACAAGTAAAACCTTTTATGAGCTTCATGTGGGATTTGGAATCACATCGATCGGATATCGGATGGAGAAATGGCGCGCTCTAGAAGTTGGTCCGGAGGAGCTGTCATGACAGCAATAATTAATATGTTGCAACATGCACGAAATTCAATCCATCCGTTGGATCTTTCCAAAATTTGGTATGCTAATAGTACTATTTAAAATTGATATGTGGGGCTTTAGAATCACTCTGATCGGAGGTCGGATGATGAAATGGTGCACCCGGAAGTTAGTCCGGAGGTGCTGTCATGACAGCTTTTTAGCTGTCATGACTGCAAAAATAGCCAATCTTTTAATGTGTCTAATTTTTAATCGACCGTGGATCTTTTTAAAATTGGTACACTTATAGTACCCTTTGAATTTGACGTGTGAGTTTTAAAATCACTTTGATCGGTGGTCGAATGACAGAACGGTGCCTCCTGAAAGTTGGCCTAGGAGGCTGTCATGACAACAATTTATGTTGTCATGACAGCATCTTTTTATTCCACTTTCATCTAGCTTGCTTCCATGCGCTATAAGTAGAACCTATAATTTTTTTAAGGTTTTAAATGATTTATTTCTTAAGTTAGTTAGAGGATTAACTCCTTAACCACACTTAGTTTATTTGAATTATGTGATTTTTGGATAAACACTCGGAGCAAGTGTTACAACAACTTAACATACTATGCCATTTCTCACATAACTTAGCCTATTTGACTATTTCTCAACTCTTACATATGCAACCATATCCACAATACAATCTTAGCCTCTAAATTACTCATTTCATCATAATTTATCCCTTGACTTAAGATTCACCAATCATAATCACAATACAATCTTAGCCCCCAATTACTTATTTCCTCATAATTTGTCCATTAGCTTAAGATTCACTAGCAATAACCATTGCAACACAAACTACTCAATCAAAGCCCCCCCTTTGTCTCAAACAAACACATATACACACTAATCGGGCTTGATTTCATAAGAACACAGTTCATTACATGCATGCAACCCTATGGCAACTCATATACAACTATATATATACAATTTTTTAATTCAGTTCATTATACAACCTCAGAGTACACGACTTCTTAACTCAAGCTAGTCCAGGACTCTCTTCCTTGGCCTGATCACTTCCTTGGTCCTGTGAACATGTAACCATGAGGGTGAGATAAAAATCTTAGTAATAGAATAACTCACTCTTATTGACTATTACATGTAAGAATATGAAAGTAAACATATACCTTTTAAAACCTCGTTAAGTAGTATTTTCATCAGATATCACATTTCATTTTCATCTTTTCATCAATCCTAAAGGATTCCGTGTTATCTCATGATATTTCATCATATCACATAAAATATAGCATGATCTTTACCAACCAAACCTCTAAATCACCCTAACACAAAACTATAGGCTCATCTCAGACTAATGTACAATCTTATTAGTCTTGAGCTCACCTGCAATGGTTAGAATCACCCAGCAAAAGATGTTCTAATGCATAATATAGACTATGGTTTTCCCCCAATACACACAAAGATACTAAGGAGTCTCTCATCTTTAACATAATACCTTAATAAGCACTCAGGAGATCTTCTTCAAACTACACCTTTTAAGGCACTAAAGAGAATTGTTTTCAACAACCGCACCCTAACAAGGTGCTAAGAAAACCTTGTCATATGGTCTTTATCATCTCATATTTTTGGGTGACCCACCACTCAGATCATGCTTTCTCGAAATATTTAAGGTTCCCTTTCATAATTTAACACTTTCTTATACAATATATGATGTTTTCATTACAAAACACATTTCTATGCTTATTTCAATAAAAAAAAACCATTTCACATACAACAATCACTTAATGTTATAAAACATGCTCCATTCAAAACTATTTTATGCATTACATAGCATACTAATATTCAGTTACAATAAACAGTCAAACAAAGGAAGTTATTTAGTTACCTTAACCCTTTTGTTACTAGAAAGGTTTCCTGTGGGTTTCAACTATCGCATAAGCTTATCAGAAGCTTCTTCCTACTCACTCGCCTAATATGCCAATCTGAACACATTTAGTGCATTTTAGTCAATGGTCCATTTTAACCAAAAAACTCATTTTACTACTTAGGGCTATATTTATTTGTAAACTCTTTTCTATTTATCCATTCTAAGTCTATCCTACCTAATTAATACTTTACATCACCTCAACCAGTCTTATTTTACTCAAGATAGATTTTTACCCTAACTTTCTCTCTCTAAAGGCCAAAATTGAGCCTTCGGGTTCAAAGCTCTATCGTTCAGCTCTAAACCAGTCTTAAAGCTCTAATTTAACTTATGAAAACCTTTTTATTATTATTAGACAAGAGTCAAACCCCTCAAATTCCACCAATTCAATTTTCCTATAACTTATTTGCAGAGAAATTTGTTGTAGAATGGAAGGTAAGAGTTATACGTAGCTTACCTGACAAGTTACCAATTTGAATCACCTTCCACCGCTCCAAAATGACTTAACCTAGCTCCTCAGCCCTTCTCCTCTCTCTGTTTTGTGGGTTTTTAAAATCTCTCCTTTGAAATTTCTAAAATTTCACGACTTATGAAGTAAATTTCTAGTCCATGCACTGCAGCACATGCAGCACAAGTTGCAGCGCGTGGCATAGTGAGATTCATTCTCACCACACGTACTTCTTTCAACCCAAAACGCACTTTATCACCCATATCTGTACATACAACACAAACAAGTTCAAAATACCAATTAATTATCTGAATCTCTAATCCCAATTTAATTTCCTCTTCACCCTTGATTACCTCTAAACTTAGGATTAAGAAATTCAGGATGTTATAGAAAGTTAGGAAAAAAATTGTGTTTGAGTGAAATAAGACCGGTTGAGGTGAAGTAAGTAGTAATTGGGTAGTAATAGACCTAGAATGGATAAATGAAAAAGAGTTTACATATGAATATAACACTAAGTAGTAAATATGATTTTTTAGTCAAAATGGACCAAATGACTAAAATGTATCAAATGTGTTAAGACTGACATATTGGACGTGCGAGTAGAGAAAAGAAGCTTAAGATAAGCTGTTGTGATTCTTGAAATCTGCGAGTAACCATTCCAATGACAAAGGGCTGAAGTAACTGAATAACTTCCTTTGTTTGGTTGTTTATTATAGTAGTATGTTAGTATGCTATGTAGTGCATAAACTTATTTTGGATTAAGCATGATTTATAGCATGTGTGCATGTGAATGAAATAGTATTTGATTAAATAAAAGCATTGAAATGGATGATGTTTCAGATGGTATGTAAATATATTTTCTATGTTAATAAAATGGGTAAAATGGTAAATGAGAACCTTAAATGGTTCAGAAGCATGATCATAGGGGTGGCAGTTCACCCGAGCAGAGAAGATGATAAATACCATATGGCAACGTTTCCTTAGCATTCGATAGGGTGCAGTGTTGGAAACAATTCTCCTTAGTTCTTAATAAGGTGCGGTATTGGAGAAGATCTCCTTAGTGTCTATTGAGGCGTGGTGTTGGAGATATGTGAGACTCCTTAGCGTCTTTATGATATGGTGTTGGAGTCAACGATGCCTCATTATGTGTATTGAGGAAAACCATAGTTCGTATGTGTGTTAGAACATCTTTAGCCGAGTGATTATACTAATAAAGGTGAGCCCAAGGCCAATGAGAGTACATATTAGTCTAAGGTGAGCCGATGGTCGTGCCGAGGTGATTAAGAGGTTTAGTTAGTAGTAATCATGCTATATCATGTTATATGATGCTGTATATGTTATGAGATCTTATGGAATGATATGTGTGAAATTGTTGAAAAGGAAATGGATATGTGGTATATGATGTGAAAGGAAATGGATATGTGATATAAATGCTATTTTAATGATATTTTAATGACATACTATGCTTTACTTCCATATTGTTGCATATGATAGTCAATAGAGTGAGTTGTGAGTTACTAAGATTTTTATCTCACCTCCGTGGTTACATGTTTATAGGATCAAGTAATGACTAGGGCAAGGGAAGAGCATTTGGATTGGCTTGAGTTGTGAAGTTGTAGACTCAAAGTTTGTGTCATAAATTGAAATGAGAATTGTGTAAATATGTGTAAATGAGTTTTCATAAGATTGTATGCATAACTTAAGTGATGATTTTATGGAATCTTAGCCCAATTGTATGTTTTTGTGATGAAATAACATAAGGGTTTTGATGAGTATACTTGTGTTGAAATGGTTGTTTGTGTTAGTGAATCTTAAGCCCAAGTGAGAAATTATGATGAAATAAATAATTTAGGGCTAAGATTGTATTGTGAATGTGTTATGTATATGAATGTATGGAGAAATGGCCAAGTGGACCAGGTTATGCCAAGAAATGGCATTTTGCGCAAAATTATGAAATGTTAAAATGGTTAGAGAAGGGTCAAATTTCTATATATGTGTGTGATTATGATAAACTATGTTCAATCAAGTATGTTAAGTCCTTTTGAACTTAATTCAAGGCCTTGTGTAGTTTAATGAGAGAAGGGAATTGATTTGAGCATTTGGGCATGCATATTTTTTTAGAAAAAGTGACTTCTTGCACACTGGTGTCTAAATTTTAATTGGACTGTTAGGTCGTGTCCAAACCTATCTCATTTGTTAGCTTATGATCTAAGCTTCATGTGGGTGCTTGAATCACTCTAATTGGATGTCGTATGTAAAAATGATGCACACCAAAAGTTCATCATTTTTGCTGTCAAAGTGATAGCAAAAATTATGACAGGTGCGTTATGGCGTATGGTGACACATGCCGTGGCGCATGACATAGAACAGGTTGAGCATATAGCTTTGTGCCACATGCTGTGATGTACATACTGTATGTCACGGTGCACGAACCAAATCCCAACTTTATTTTGTGATAAAAATGCATGCAATTGAGATTTGATATGTATGAATTGCTTCTACTGTATATTCTTTGATATGTATGATTTTACAAATAAGTCTTTGGCCAAAACTTTTCAAATGAGATTTGATTATTGTAATTGATGCGTTGATGTGGTCATTCTTGTAATCTTCTCTTGTATTGAGTGAATATAAAAGGAGGTTATAGATATAAACTCATGAAAAATGAGAATAAGAGGGATATGATAGAATAAGGAACAAAGTAGTAAAATGACTTACAACTCAAGAAAACCCTCATTTTCTTGCTTGACTTTTGCTTTTGCATTCCCTTTCTTTTCTTCTCTCATTTTTCTTCATTTATTTCAATTTTTTTCTTTTGGAAACATTTTCTTTTCTTTCTTTTGCTCTTTCTTCTTCTTTTTATTTCTATTTCATCTCTTTTTTTTTCTTCGCACGCACATACACTCTTTTCTTGCCATTCTTTTCCATTTTTTTGTCCCTTTCTCTCATACAAAAGCTATGAAATGTCTTAGGTTCAAGAATAAGAGTCACATAAAATAAAGACTTGTTCCTTTAAGAAGATGGAATAGATGTAGGAAAATGACGAAGGAATAAGTTTATCCACTAAGTTACAACAACAACAAGCCTTTATCCCACTAGGTGGGGTCGGCTACATGGATTGCAAGACGCCATTGTGCTCTATCATTTATCAAGCTTCTAAGAATATTATTAATTAAGAGATCACGTTCAACAACTTCCAAGAGTGTTCTCTTAGGCCTTTCTCTACCTCTCTTAATCGGACTCAAAGTTATATGTTCCACTCTTCTCACTGGTACCTCCCTTGGTCTTCTTTGTACATGCCCAAACCATCTCAACCGATTTTCTACCATTTTTCCTCAATAGGTGCCACCCTCACTTTTTCGCGTATGTGCTCATTTTGAATTTTATCTTTACGTGTATGTCCGCACATCCATCGTAACATTCTCATCTCTGCTACTCCAACTTTATGCTCTTGCTGTCCCGTTAGAGCCCAGCATTCACTACTATATAACATTGCTGGTTTGATAGCAGTGCGATAAAACTTTTCTTTGAGTTTATTAGGCACCTTACGGTCACAAATAACTCCTTTAGCTTTTCTCCAATTAAACTACCCAGCTTGAATTCTATGTGAAATATCTCACTGATTTCGCCATCATTTTGAATAATGGCTCCCAAATATCTAAACTTTTTCACTTGAGGTATAATTTGATCTCCCAATTTCACTTCCAAATTATTGTCGAATAGTCCTTTACCAAATTTATAATATAAATATTCCGTCTTACTTCTACTCAGACGAAAACCTTTCGACTCCTAATGTCCTCCTCCATAACTCAAGTTTGCAATTAACCTCTTCTCTTGTCTCTGCTATAAGAACTATATCATCATGAAGAGCATACATTTCGGGATTTCCTCTTGAATATGTTCCGTCAAAACATTTAAAATCAAGTTGAACAAATAAGGACTCAGAGATGATCCCTGATGTAATCCAATCTTTATAGGAAAATCCTTTGTTTGACCACTAGGTGTTCTTATACTAGTTTTTACCCCCTCATACATATCTTGTATGGCTTTAATATAAGCAATCCGTACTCCCTTTTTTTCCAACGCTTTCCAAAGCACTTCTCTTGGTATATGGTCATAAGCTTTTTCCAAATCAATAAAAACCATGTGTAGATCTTTATCTTTACAACGATACTTTTCCATTAATCCCCTTAGTAGATAAATCGCCTCTGTAGTTGATCTATTGGCATAAAACCAAATTGATTCTCAGAAATACTTGTCTAATCTCAACCTGTGCTCAATAACTTTCTCCCACAATTTCATTGTGTGGCTCATGAGTTTAATCCCTCTATAGTTAGTACAATTCTGAATATCTCTTTTATTTTTATAAATAGGAATTAATGCACTTCTCCTCCACTCATCAGGCATTTTCTTAGACCGTAAAATCACATTAAATAACTTAGTTAACCATCTCACCCCTTTTCACCTAAACATTTCCATGCTTCGATAGATATACAATCAGGTCCGTTGGCTCTACCATTTGCCATTTTCTTAAGAGCTTCCTTTACCTCCTTATCATGTATTATTCGATAGAATGACAAATTTTGTTCTCCTTCACCAGTTACTAAATCCTCCAAGTTACTAGATGAATCCTCTCCATCATTGAAAAGTTTAAAAAAATAAGTCTCCCATTTATTTTTAATTTCATCATCTGTCACTAAAATTCTTCCCTCTTCATCCTTAATACACCTTACATGTTCTAGATCTCTTGATTTTCTTTTCCTACTCTTGGCAATCTTATAAATATTTTGCCCTCCTTCCTTCATCTCAAGGTTCTTATAAAATTCTTCAAAAGCTTTAGAACGAGCTTCACCCACAGCTCTCTTAGTTTCCTTCTTAGCCATACGGTACCTCTCCCAATTTTCCTCATTGTTACACAAATGTATGGCTTTAAAACAATTCTTCTTATACTTGATTTTGTCCTGTACACTATTATTCCACCACTAAGACTCCTTATCTCTCGGACCAGAACCTTTTGATTCTCCCAAAACTGCTTTTGCAACCTCCCGTATCTTTTTAGCCATATCCTCCCATATGATGTTAGCACTTCCCTGAGAATCCCAAATTCCTTTATCCAAAAGATTTCGCTTGAAAATATCTTACTTCTCACCTTTTAATTGCCACCACCTAATCCTTAGTGTTACTACTTGTCGACGTTTTTGGATTTTACTCATAATACACACATTAAGGACTAGGACCCTATGTTGTGTCGTTACAGCATCTCCGGGGATCACCTTACAATTTTTACAAAGTCTTCTATCTGTGTTCCTAACCAAAAAAAAATCAATCTGTGACCTTGAGGCTCCACTTTTGTAAGTGATGAGATGCTCATCTCTCTTCTTGAAACAAGTGTTGGCAATCTTAAAATCATATGCCAATGAGAAATCAAGAAGAGTTTGTTCTTCATTGTTTAGCTCTCCAAAACCAAAACCACCATGCACCCTCGCATACTGACCAGCTTCCCTCCCAACATGCCCATTAAAGTCTCCTCCAATAAAAATCTTTTCACTCTGTGATATGTGTCAAATCAACCCTTCCAGATCCTCCCAAAATAATTCCTTAAGACTGGCTTCTGTCCTGACTTGCGGCGCATAAGCGCTAACAATATTAACAGTCTCACGTCCAATTATCATTTTTAAAGAAATAATTTTGTCTCTAATTTTGCTAACTTCTACAACGTTCTTCTTCCACTCTTTATCTATAATGATGCCTACTCCATTGCGTGCACTTACTTTTCCTGTATACCAAAGTTTGAAACCTTGAATATCCTTAGCTTCTTCTCCACGCCATTTTGTTTCTTGCAAGCAAAGGATATTGATTTTCCTTTGAATCATAACCCCTACAACCTCTAGAGATTTACAATTTAATGTCCTAACATTCCAAGTACCAAATCTAATTTTGCTCTTATGGACTAACTTCTTTAATCGCGTGCGTCCAGAATGATGCGGTAGCCCTTACTCATTTAACATTACATCCGTGCACCGATGTAGCGGCTCTAACTCACTTATCACTGTACTCGAGCCATGCAGCGCGTTACTTACGGGCAACGACCTAGCATTAACATTATAACGTCTATTGTCCATGTTCATGATAGATTCAACAAATTTTTACATTGGCTGTTGATGGCCTAACACAACCCTCCTCCTTTACCCGGTCTTGGGACCGGCTATAAGTTTATCCACTAAGTTAAACCAAGAAAAATTAAGTACATTGAAGAACACTATAAAAGAGTACATGCAATCTATGGAAAAATAAAGGCATAGTATTTAAAAATGAATGAAACAAAAGAAAGCCTCAAATTGACTAACAAGGGATAATCAATCACATTATGGTTAGCTAAAAGGCCTTATGCTTTTTATGTGAATGCCAAAATCATCTTCCCCACAACAAATGCAATTATGTAACCTTAATTAAGAGGAAAGACAAGTTTTAGAGGGTGCAAATACTAAAGACATAACTCTCATTGGGTTGAAGCTCCTTCCATGATGGCTAATTTTGCTTTTCTAATAAAATGAACATACTCTAATGATAAATTTGCTTCATAAAGTACAAAAATTAGGCCAATATCATTTCAAAAGTTCATATTACTAAAATCAAAAAAAAAATTCCCCAAGATAAATCAAAACAGAATTTTTTTTAAATTTTTCAATTTTTTCAAAACAAAACACAAAGAAAACTAATTTTTATGCTCTCTCTCCACACATAAACCATGCATTGTCCTCAATGTATGGTCAAATATGTCTTAGGAAATTAATTTCATGAATGAACGCATCAAAAGTGCAAGATAAAAATAATTGGGAGCAAATAAGGTTATAGGACTAAAAACACTAAAATTGTGACTATTCTGAAAATCCTGAAAATATCTCTCTAGGGATAGTGAACTTGTAAAAATTTTAGCTCAAAACGATATAAAAATTTCAGCTCAAAATTCCTTCCCCATTCTTCCCATAATTTTTCATAAAATGGTCCACAATTCTAGAGAAGCATAAATTCCTCCAGAAGACCTTATAAGACTCTAACAAATTTGTCAACAAGATAAAGACAAAATCAGAGAAAATGCTAAACACAAGAAATAGAGCTAAGAAAATAAGGAAAATACTGAAATTGGAATCAAGCAAATTGGACATATAGTGTGAGAGATATATTGACTCAATGTTGCCTCAGGGTTTTGGAATCCTCTATAAAGACTCCAAGGACCTTGATAGCTTTGAAAAAAATGCACAGAACACTCCTCACATCCACAATTGACCAAATCAAATTTAACTTCAAGCTAAGACATTTGGATTTCAAATTAAATAAATTCCAAGTCAAACTCCCTCAGAATCATTCTCAATGAAGTTTTAAAATTAAGGTAGAGAAATTAGAACAAAGAATTGTCAAGTTTTAAAAGATGTGAATTTTTTTCTTTATGCAAAAATTAAAAACAAAACAACACTATGGAAACTTGATCAAGTTAAACTTACAAAAATTAAGGCACAATTTATTTTCTAAAACAAAATCAAAACAAAGAAAATAAGGGAAATAAAACTAAAAATTTCTAAACTAATGAGCTTGGTTGTACCTCCCCCATACTTATGCTTTAACAAGAATCACACAAAGAATAAACACATCCAAGAAAAGTGCTCCACATGTGTTAAAAGTGGCAACAAGCATATACCAATAAGTTTGTCCACTTGTGTGCTATGTGTACCAACAAAAATCAAGCAATAAGCAAGGATAGATACAACCTTTGAATCTTTCATGGTGCCTTAAAGATGAAATTTGAATCTCTTATTATGAAGTAATTCTTCCTCCAAAGTTCTTTAGTTCCAATTTGCAAAGCTCTTCTTTTATCCAGTGTAAGATCATATGAAATGATCTCTTTGAAAGCATCACAAACAAGCTCTTCATGAACTTGAGGTACATCTTGAAAATCTAGAGCATGAGCTTGTGAATTTCTCTCATTAGGTGGCATGGCCTCTTCCAATTCAAGTGCAATACCTTTAAGTTCCTCATTAATATTGGCCATAACCATATGTGTACTTATAAAGTCAACACAAGACCTTTCTTCAAGCACACTAGGGTTCAAAGAAGTGCTATTATTATTAAAGACAAAGGAATCAATTTCTAAACAAATGGAGCAAGGAGCGTCATTTGAACAACATGTGACTAGAGAGTTAGAATAATACTTTGAAGCAAAGCCAATTCATCTTGAAATTTATCAAGATTGAAATCATTACTATGCATATTATTGTTAGGCTTTGTACCATCCACCAGTACAAAATATAAAATTTATGGGGTACTTTTTACATCGGTTAGAAGGCAAACGGTGTAAAAAATAAAGCCGGTAACATTTTTATAATTATATTGAATTATTTGACACTTTTTACACCGGGTGGCTAGGAACCCAGTGTAAAAAGTATTTTTTAAATTCCTTGTCTCCTTCCTCTCCATTTAGTTCTCCTCCTTCTCGCGCCCTTCCCCTCATCTCCACTCCCTCGCCGGCACCCCTCTCCCTCGTTCGCCAGGCACCCAGTGTAAAAAGTATTTTTTAAATTCCTTGTCTCCTTCCTCTCCATTCAGTTCTCCTCCCTCTCGTGCCCTCCCCCTCGTTTCCACTCCCTTGCCGACACCCCTCCCCCTCCCCCTCCCCTTCCCACGCCCTCCCCCCTCCTCGTCCCCCTTTCCCCTCACCACCTCCCCCTTCCCCTCCCTCAGCTGTCCCCTCCCCTCCCCCTCCTTCTTGCCCCCTCCTCAGTGCCTCTGCCTTGCCACCACTCCTTCTCCCTTCCTCACTTTCTTAGTGTTGAGCTGTTGCTGCAGCTACCACCACCCAGGTATGTGTTGAATATGAATTTTTAAATTTTATAATGCTTAAATTTAGTTTTTAATGATATTGATTGTTGCTAAGAGTGCTATTAGTGGCTTCATAAGGCCTTAGGTTGTTGCAGGTGATCATTCATTTTGTTTAAAATTGTCAATTTTCTCGTGTAAAATTTTCTAAAACTTTTGGGAAGTCCAATTTTTAAAGGATACTTTGTCAAAAATTTTTTGAATTCATTCTTTCCTCTAATTTGCTTAAATTTAGTTTTTAATGATATTGATTGTTACTGGGAGTGCTGTTAGTAGCTTCATAAGGTCTCAGTTTGTTGCATGTGATTATTTATTTGGTTTAAAATTGTCAATTTTCTCTTGTAAGTTTTTTTTAAAAGTCTTAGGAGATTCAATTTTTAGGGGAGACTCTGTCAAAATTTTTTCAAATCTTAATTTAATTAGGAACTTAGTTTCTTGAAATAGTTTGAAAGTAATAACATTAGTTATATTCTTTAGGAGGTGACACATAGATTGTAGTTGGATGAATGTTAGACGAACGAGTGACGAGTATGATAATGGGGTGAAAGAATTTTTGGAATTTGCTAAGAAAATGCTGTTGACAATAGTGAAAGGTTCTATTGTCCTTGTGTTAATTGTTTAAATGAGAGGAGACTAGGTGTTGCCGAAATAAGAGAGCACTTAGTTTGTGATGGGATTTGCAAAAATTATACAATATGGATTTAGCATGGTGAACAATTGGAAAATTATAGTAACACATCTCAATGTGTGGGAGTTGATAATTTTGATGATGAAGTAGAAATGAATGAAGATTGGTTAGAGGACATGATCCGTGATGTTAGGGAAGATGCTTTTGAACGAGCACATGTGTATGATAACTTGTGCACTGACACAGAGAAGCCTCTATACCCAAGGTACACTGATTTTAGTTTGTTATCTGGGGTGCTAAAACTAGTTACCTTAAAGGCAAAAGCTGGGTAGAGTGACCAAAATTTCACATGGTTGTTAAAGTTACTTCAAATAATGTTTCCGAAAGGCAATGCACTACCAAATCGTTATTATGATGCTAAGAAGATCTTGTGTCCAATGGGTATGAAGTATAAAAAAATACATGCATGTTCTAATGATTGTGTGTTGTACAGAAAAGAGCTTGAAGGGGAGGAGAAGTGTCCAAAATGTGAGGCACTACGGTACAAAGAGAAGGGGGCTCTCACAAAGGTATTATGGTATCTTCCAATTATATCAAGGTTCAAGCATTTGTTTATAAATACTAATGATGAAAAGAACTTGATGTGGCATACAAATGAGAGGATATCTAATGGAAAACTTTGACATCCAGTCGATTCTCCTCAATGGAAGAAAATTGATAAATTGTTTCTCGAATTTGGCAATGAGCCAAGGAACTTGAGGCTTGGACTTTCTACCGATGGAATGAATCCTTATGGTAGTCTTAGTAGTATACATAGTTCATGGCTTGTTCTTTTGGTGATTTACAATCTATCACCTAGGTTGTGCATGAAACGGAAGTACATGATGCTATCCATGTTGATTTTGAGACCAAAACAACCAGGAAATGATATTGATATTTACCTAGGACCTCTAATTGAAGATTTGAAAGTGTTGTGGGAGGTAGGTATAAAAGTGTTTGATACAAATCAGAAGGAGAATTTTAAGTTACGTGCTATGATCTTTTATACTATAAATGATTTTCCTGCATATAAAAATTTGTCTGGTTATAGTGTGAAAGGTAATAAAGCTTATCCAATTTATGAAGAAAGCACAAACTACCATCAACTTCAACATGGAAGGAAGATAGTCTACCTTGGCCATTAGAGGTTTCTTAGATGAGATCACCCATAATGTAGATTAAAGAAAGCTTTTCATGGTCACCAAGAACACAATGATGCTCTGGATGCTTTGATTGGGGATCAAGTGTATAAATGTGTGAAAAACATTAATATTATCTTTGGTAAGATTAAAAAGAATACTGGTGCAAAAAGCATATGGAAAAAAAGGTTTATCTTTTTTGACCTCCCATATTGGCACAATCTTGAAGTAAGGCATTATATTGATGTTATGCACATGGAGAAAAACATGTGTGATAGTATTATTGGAATGCTTCTGAACATACTAGGTAAGACTAAGGATGGTGTGAATGCAAGATTGGATTTGAAAGAAATGGGAATACGAGAAGACTTACACCCAAGACCAGAAGGTAAATGAACTTATTGTCCCCCAGCCTCTCATGCATTGTGCAAATATGAGAAAACAAGTTTTTGTGACTATTTACATGGAATCAAAGTTCCTTTGGGGTATTCTTCAAATATTATGAAGCTTGTATCTATGAAAGAGTTGAAACTGGTAGACTTAAAATCTCATGATTGCCATGTCTTGATGCAACAACTATTACCTTTGGCTATTCAAGGCATATTGAAAGAAGATTTAACACTTACAATAACTAGACTTTGTTTCTTTTTCAATGCTATATGCAGTAAAGTTATTGATCCCCGTAAACTGGAAGAGTTAGAACAAAAAGCTTGTATTATCTTGTGCCAACTTGAGATGTACGTTCTTCCTATATTTTTTGACATTATGGTTCACTTTATAGTACATCTAGTAAGGAAGGTAAAATTGTGTGGCCCTGTTTATTTGTGATGGATGTACCCAGTTAAGAGATACATGAAAATACTGAAAGGGTATGTTAGAAATCCATTTCTACCTGAAGCATCAATAGTTGAGAAATATGTTGCTGAAGAAGTTATGAAATTTTGTTCTGATTACTTGTCAAATACAGAATTAATTGGACTTCCTAAATCTCGTCATGAGAAATGGCAATATGGTCAAAGCACACGTGGAGTATCAGTGAAGAGCATGAATCATGATGAATTACAAGAAGTACATTTATATATCTTGAATAATATTAATGAAGTTAAAGATTACATATCTTCTCATAAAGAACTTTTAAAGGCAAAAAATTATCGAATGAGAATGACAGAACAAAAGTTGTTGAAAGAGCATAATAGGACTTTTGTGAATTGGTTCAAGCAAAAAATTTTGAATGAAATTGGTGTTTTTGAAATAGTTAAATGGTTGGCTGGAGGTCCTAACTTTGATGTTATATGTTGGAGTGCCTATGATATTAATGGGTATTCCTTTTATACAAAGTCCTTGGATGAGAAGAGTACGGAGCAAAATAGTGAAGTCATGATAATGGCTGAAGCCGTACACTTCTCTAGTTCAAAAGATAAGAAACCTAAACTAGCATCCAGGACTTACTTTGGGGTTATTGAAGAGACTTGGGAGGTTGATTATACAAAATTTAGAGTTCCTGTTTTCAAATACAAGTGGGTTGACGTCAATAGTATTCATGATGATAAGTTTGGATTTACAATGGTTGATCTTAAAAACCTAACTTTTAAAGATGAGCCATTTATTATGGTAGACCAAGCTAAACAATTTTTCTATGTCACGGATCCAGCAAATAAAAATTGGTCAATGGCACTTAAAGGAAAAAGGATGATTGATAGTGATGATGATCATGAATCAAATTTTAATATTTCTGAAACTCCTAACTTCTCAACTGGGCTACCAATTTGGATGTGGTAGATGAAGTAGATGATGAACATACCATAAGAAGTGATCACCATGAAGGGATATGAGGAAATATCCCTATATGAGTTTAGTTTTGAAATTAAAGTATGTTTATTTAGTTCAATTAAATTTATGTTGTGGGATTGTTTTTCTTAATTATCTTATCTTTGATTATTTTTTTAATTAATTTCATTTATTTGAATTTATAGGAATATGGAGAATCAAGGTGATGACACTCAGAGCCAGCCCACTACAAGCCAATCAATTGGTGATGGTGCTTCTAGTGAGGAGCCGAGTCAGGGCACCCTTAGTGAGAAGCCGAGTCAGGGCCAGTCTGTGAGGAAGGGGAGACGTGGCACACGATTGAGAGATCTAACTTTAAGTAGGAGTACTGGGTGTAGGTCACCAATTCAATTTGACCGGAGATAGAATCCGATAGGGCCATATAAAGCCAAGTTTGTTAGTTTTCTTGGCTCGCGTACCAAGCCTCCTATTGTGTTTGAGGACTGGCCCAACGTGCCAGAACATGTGAAGGAACAAATTTGGAAAAGTATTTAGGTAAATAATTAAAAATTAAAATTTTTTATGGTTATATATTATTGAGCAATTATTGATTATTATCTTATGTCTTCATTGTAGCTCACATACAATGTTCCATCTAACCAAGATTGTCAACACAAGTTGATTTCTTACTATGGAACACGTTGGGGAAATTTTAAGACTAATCTTGCTAGAAGATATATCTTTATTGAGGTGCCAGAGGGTCAGGCTCGTCCCAATTCTCTTGATACATACTAGTTCCTTAATAAAGATACTTGGGAAGAATTTGTTAAGATTTGAACTTCTGAAAAGGCTTTGGTTTGTTGATTTTTAATTGATTTAAGTTTTATTTAGATTTACTTCAATTATAAAATCTAAAATTTAATTTATTAATAGGAAAAATGAGCTAAAGGGCAAGAAATTGCTCAGTAGAATCAATGCAATAGGGCCAATTTAATTTGACAAGAGATGGAATCCGATAGGGCCACATAAAACCAAGTTTGTTAGTTTTACTAGTACAAAATATAAAATTTATACCCCCATATCTACATCGGTTATTACGCCTATAGTGTAGAAATCAGAGGCAGTGGCAATTTCATAAATAAAATTTTTTTCCACCAATATCTACACCGGATATACCTCTAAACCGGTGTAGACATGCACATCTACACCAGGTTTAATTCTAACTGATGTAAATATGTCTATATTTTTTTAAAAATAAATATCCCTTTTTGTCCCATCTACACACCAGCTATACTTCGTATTGGTGTAGATTATTATATTTTTTTTAGGTTTATAATTTTATCTACACTAGTTCCAATTATACCTAGTGTAGTTACATTAATATCTATATCAGTTCCTTATTAAACCGATGTAGATATATTTAATAGTTATTTATTATATTTTTTTCTTTTTTATTAACTTATCTACATCAGTTTCTTTAGCAATCAGTGTAGATGTCTTTATTTTTTTTTAAAAAAATAAATTTTTGAACCCATATCTACACCGGGTTGCCCTGTTAACCAGTGTAGGTATTGCATTCTCTGCCTCTTCTTCACATCACTTTCATTTGGAAACTTTCAATTTTCAAAATATTCATCACTCGAGCCAAGAGAGTTCATCGTCTTCTAACCCTTATCATTTAGGTTTTGTTTCCAAATCTCTGTTACTCTACTCTTCCTCCCACTTATTTCATTCCTTTACTCTTCTTCCTTCGACCTGTGCTGTCATTTTGCATCGTCGGTGGCTGTGGGTTGATTGTAGTTGGTGGAGATCGTTCCCTATGCCAAATTCTTCGAAACCCCTTTCCCTTCTTTGCTAAAATCTCTTGCAATTGTTCGAGATTTGCTTTCATTCTTCTGCTGTTGAAACACTAGGGCCGTGACGTCCTTCACTACTGGTGACTGGTTTGGTGTACATGGATAAAGCTTTATCCTTCCCCATTCGTGGCTTGATCGTGAAATCCTCCCTCCTTTTCTTGTTGTTGGAGTTCTAAGGTCAGCAGCTTTAATCCTTTCTTTAGTATTGTGGATTGAGATTAATTATTTATTAGGTGCTTGCGTTATGTCTAAAATCTTGCTTATGTTGTGTTTGAAATTTTTCCCTTCTTTTCTCTGCTAATCTGTGTATAATGATAAATTATGCTACTAATTAATTTAATAATAAAGTTTTGAAGTGTACCATTCCTATAATTTAGATGGCTTTTCATTCTTGCTGCTTTCTTTTTCTGTATGACAATCCTTATTCCATTTTGGATGATTTGCTCTAGAAATAAGATTGCAATATAATGTCAGACAAGTAGGTATTTGAATTTTTTTTAAATACAAAATATTTAAAATATAAGATGATTAGTTAAGAAGTAACCTGGGGTAATGTATTGATTGTTTGTTCTAATGATAGGGCTATGTCTTGTTAATGATAGGGCTAACAAGTTATAGTGTTAAAATTTTGATGATAGAGCCTTCTTTTAGTATAATTATGACAATGTTGTGTTATTCCATAGAGCCGTCGGCAACCACCTACTAATTTGTGTGGCTTTTATATGTTGAAACATGCATACAATATCATCACCACTGGCTTGACTGAGTTCACTGAGGAGGTAAATGTAATTTTAGATATTATTTATTTTTTCTTCTAATATAATTACTGATTTAATTCCCTTATCCCTAATCTTTTTAGATGTTCAATGATCCATCTCCATTTTCGGATTCAAAGATCTATCAAATAAGGCAACATTGGGGACTCTTTATGTTTGATCTTCATAATAATCATCCTTTGGAAGAGTGAACTGTGTAGTTGTAAACATTAGTAAATATAGTTGTGTGTAGGATTACTTAGTTGACAATTTATGTTTTATGTGTTTTGAATTGTATATAATTTTAAATTTATTTGATTTGAACAATATATGATTGTCTAGCTGGCTGATTGTTATTTGGCTATTATATGTCAGATTAATGCAGGATTTAAATTGCAGCCTATAATGGTTGGGGTAAATGAAAAAAATGGGAGAAATTTTTACTTAGAAAAACAAATATCTACACTGGTTATATCTATAATCGGTGTAGATATAACATTATCTATACCGGTTCAATGAATAACCGGTGTAGATATTAATATATCTACACCTGTTATAACAATAACCATTGTAGATATATAGGTTATCTGCACCAGTTTAGGTAATGATTGGTGTAGATATATGATTATCTACACCTGTTCTATCTAGAACTGGTGTAGATATCAACTTTTAA
This sequence comes from Prosopis cineraria, assembly GCF_029017545.1. NCBI lineage: Eukaryota > Viridiplantae > Streptophyta > Magnoliopsida > Fabales > Fabaceae > Prosopis > Prosopis cineraria. The sequence continues at coordinate 21,167,382 of NW_026555335.1, forward strand.
AAAAATTACATATATATTCATCATTAATGTTATCTGCACCAAATTTATAACTAGTGTAGATATATTCGTTAACTATACTAGTTAAATAACTGGTGTAGATAACTTCATGATATCTACACCGGTGTAGATAAGCTATTTTAACTGGTGTAGATTTACCTGTGTGTACTAGTGTTTTTTTGGCCTCCTATTACGTACCAAGCCTCCTATTGTGTTAGAGGACTGGCCTGATGTGCTAAAACATATGAAGGAACAGATTTGGGAAAGTATTCAAGAAAATAATTAAAAATTAAATTTTTTTATGGTTATATCTTATTGGGCAATTATTGATTATTATCTTCTGTCTTCATTGTAGCTCACATACGATGTTCCATCTAATCAAGATTGTCGACACAATTTGATTTCTTACTATGGAACACGTTGGAGAAATTTTAAGACTGATCTTGCTAGAAGATATATCTTTATCGAGATGCCAGAGGGTTAGGCTCGTCCCAATCCTCTTGATACATACCAGTTCCTTGATGAAGATGCTTGGGAAGAATTTGTCAGGATTCGGACTTCTGAAAAGGCTTTGGTTTGTTGATTTTTAATTGATTTAAGTTTTATTTAGATTTACTTCAATTATAAAATCTAAAATTCAATTTATTAACGGGAAAAACGAGCTAAAGGGCGAGAAATTGCTTGGCAGAATCAATGCCCCCACACCCTGTCTCGTGGAGGTTATGCTAGAGCTGATGATATACTGGTAGTAGAGAAACAAAAGATGAGAGAAGAAGAAGACAAGTCTGATCCTTCCATACTCCTTTCTCCACCATCACCTATCTCTCGAGAGGAGAAATGGAGATATGGACATCAGTACAAGAAAGGAGGCTATACAAGTGAGACATCACAGGAGATTGCCGAGAGGATTGTAAGTAAAATTATTATTCCTTATCCCTTTAAATTTCTATACAATTGTATATATTATTAATTAATATTGTTATTTTTATATTATAGGATGCTCTTAAGGAGCAACAAACCCAAGGAAGCTTCATTCCACAGGGCAGAAATGATATCTTAATAGTTGCTACAGGCAAGCTTGAGCATCCAGGTCGTGTGAGGGGCATTAAATATGGTGTGGGCATTAAGGACTACTTTGGAGCACTTGCACGTCCCAATTCAGGAGCTGTAGTGACTAGAGAAGAGCTTGATATATTGATATCCACTGTGAGGCAGCAGACTAAGGATGAGTTTAAAGTTTCATTTGTAGCTCGGCTTCTACAAATGAAAGAGAAAATGAAGGAGGAGATGATGAGCATGATGAGCTCACGACAGGAGACAACTGCTGAACTAGTTCATATGTCTCCTGCATTTCATAGTACAAAAGGGAGTAATGTTCTTGACCATGTGTCGGAGGGTCCTTCGGGTGACAACATTGGTGAACCATGTGAGATATTTCCAGAAGATCCTAATAAATGCTTGGTTGCTATTGGTAGTATCTACAGCTTAGGGTCCACCATCTACTACAAGCAAATTCAAGATGATCAAGTAAGAGTGGTGGTTGCAGATCCAAAAGTGCTAGATGCTTTGGTTATATTTCCTACTGATGAGGTGAAGACTGTGATTGAAGCTGTTAGCAATTTTATCTTATGGCCCAAGAGACTTGTGAATCTGGTTCAATCTGTGGTACAAAATTTCATGAATTTTTATTATGTAGCAACTTCCTAATATATGTTTTTTATTAACTATTTCTTGCCTTTTTATTATGTAGAAGCTTTCTTTGCCGAATCTCCCAAAACTTCCACAACCCTCGTTGACCTTGCATTAGTGAATGATCTTAATGGCGTATGATTTATCATTCGAATTCAAGAGTTTAGAAATGGATCCAGAGGTTGTGGGTAAAGACATGATAGTGACAATTGAACGGGAAGATTTGGTTCGACTTCTGTTGAATAATCAACTTACTACACCACACATTGAACTATTTATGATGTAAATATATTTTTCTTTAATATAATTGCATTGTTGCAAGTAAACTTAATCATCAAGTTTAGTAAACTAATATAATTACATTGTTGTAGGTATCTTCATCATTTATGCATTACATCGGGCAAAGGTGATAAGTTTGGATTCCTTTGCCCTCATCACATGATAGAGAAAGGTAATACTCCAGAGTTAAGGGCCGTGTACCTCCAACAGAGAATATGTGAAGTCAAAAAGGACGTTTTTATGAATCCATATGTGCACTCGTTAGGATCAATTTATAATTAATAGTTTTTCAATATGGATTTACTTCAACTTGTATTATATTTAGCAGGGACCATTGGCAGTTATTTGTTCTTTCAATGAAGAGCAATACTGTCATCTTTTTATGCTCCCTCCATTATAAACTTGGGAAAGAAATGAAGAAGACGATAGACTTGTAAGAATACTTTTACTAAACTATTTAATTTAATTTTTTTTTTGAATATTTTTACTAACTTGGTAATCTTGATCATAAGGCAATGAGAACATATCAAAATATAGTCTTACAAAAGCATGGACATGAGCTCAAGGATCCCATATGGATTGAGCCAAAGATGATGCTATACTTTATTAATATGTTCAATTATTAAGATTTCTTTCTAATTTTTTATGATTTGTTCTTGTACAGAGTCATAGACAACTGGTGAGGATGAACTTGTGCGGTCTATATATCATGAGACACATGCTCAATATTATCAAATTAGGCATGACCGAATTTACAAAAGAGGTAAATATATTTTTAAAAGTTTTATTTGGTTATATTATTTCAGATTGATTAATATGCTTATTTTATGAATCAAATTTTAGATGTTTGACAATTCGAATGCATTTTCTAAAGCTGAAATTGAAGACATTCGCATACGTTAAGCAACCTATTTTGTGGAGAACTTGTGAGGTTTTTTGTTACTTTTAGACATGTTTTAATTTTGATAGTTGACATAATTTAGACAATTATTAGTTTTTCTAATAGTTAAATAGTTTTGTATAGTTGATAAATACTTAATAAACAATTATAAATGAATTGAGCTGTCTAATTTGGCAAGTTTTATGCATAGGAATGACAATTTTGACAATTTAGACAATTATTAGTTTTTTAATAGTTAAATAGCTTTGTATAGTTGATAAATACTTGATAAAAAATTGTAAATTAATTGAGCTGTCTGATTTAGCAATTTTTATCCACAGAAATGGGTAAAATCGATAAAATGAATATAGTATAAAGAAATAAAATACTTTTTACACCGGTTATTACCATAACCGTTGTAGAATATAATATTTTTTACATCGATTATGGTAATAACTAGTGTAAAAAGTACACTTCTAACACCGGTTGGGATCCTAACCGGTGTTAAATATTAAAGTAATTTTTTTATTTTTTTGTATATAATTTTCAATATTGACTTTATAGGGTTTATAACCCATGTAAAAAGATGGACTTTATACACCCCCTGAAACAACATCGCCTCTTTAACTGTTGTAAAAAGTCATTTTTAACCGCTGTAAAAAGTCACTTTTGTACTAGTGATCATTCCCTTGAACTTCCCCGACTATTTCATCTTAAGTTAATTCCATTTCCTTGTGCATCTTAGCTTTGCCTTCCTCATCTTCACTTTCTGTAACATCCTAAAACTTTAAATTTGGAAAAATGGGTTAATTAAGGGATAAATTAGTTAAAAATATGATTAATTGATTTAATTATGTTTTAGGTGGCTAATTGGATTTATGGGTCATATTTGGGTCTAAATTGAGATAGGATAAAAGTCGAATCAAGTTGGGAGGCAGCAGGGGGAAGCAAAATCAAGTTGTTGCTCGCTGCATCGTGAGCCACAGCTTGCGTGGCTTGTGCTGCGGCACATGGCATAGCAAACAACTTAAATTTTCGGGAATCATCAGAAATGGACAGTTTTTTGGGTAGAAAACCTAGAGCATGAAGGGGGCAACTTTGGACACTGCTAGGGCATCAATTTGGAAGGATTTTGAAGATCATTTAAGCCTTTAAACTCTTGGGTAAGTTTCCTACCCTTCTCCTCTACCTTTTCATCTTATTTTTCATGGGATTTGAAAGAGTGAGAATTTAGTTTGATTGGATTAAGCCATGAGTCAATGTTTTGAAGGTTTCTATTGACTCTAAAGGTTTAATTTAGGTTTATTGATCTTGGATATGTGGTAATATGAAGCTACTTTGTTGTTTAGTGGAAGTTAGATCAAGCCCTCACTTGATCATAGGGTGTTGAAGTGTGATAAGTTGAGATATTAAGTTTTATATTGCGATAGAGTAAAAAGAGGCTTAAAGGGATGATGTGAACAAATTCTAATCTTGACAAGTTTATTTGTTGAGAATTTGAGTGAGAAGTGGGAGAATTGGGAGATTATTATTAGCTAATTGTGCTTGTGTTAATTGAAAACTAACATAAAGTACTTGTTGATGTAGATTGTGGTGTGGGAAGACTTACCTTGACACAAGAAGAGAATTAGTACCATGGGTAACCCTTTTAGTAGCAAAAGGGTTGAGGTAACTAGATAATTTACATTGTTTATTACTTTGTATAAGTTATTCTCAAGTGCTTTTTTATGATTTGCTGAGTATATATATACATAAATTCTTTAAAGGTTAACTATTTTAGAAAATGAGTGGAGTATTGGTTTGTAAAATTCTATATTTTTGAAGTAAATGATAAGATTTGTTATATTTATTTAGAAAGTTGTTTATGCATGGTCAAGTGGAGATATGTAGTGAATTGTGGCATATTAGAGGGTGGGAGCTCACCCTAGTGGAGATAGTGAAGATTAAGTGCATATGGCATTGTTAGCACCTCAGGACGCCAGGTGCAGCATTTATTCTCCTCAGTGCCTGAAAATGGGTGCGGTATTAGAGGCTTACTCTCCTTAGTCCCTAAAGGTGCAGAGTTGGAGACTATGGTCCTTAGCATCCGTAGGATGCGGTGTTAGAGTAACGACACCCCAATTACTTGTAATAGGGGGAAACAGCAGTCCGGAAGTGGTTTAAGACACCTTAGCCGGGTAGTCCTACCTGGATGGTGAGCTTGGGGACCATACATGTGGTTTGATTTTGTGAAATAGCCTACTGGTTCGGTCGGGAGTATTGGAGGACCGGATGGTTAGGGATCATGCATGCAAATTTGTGGTGATATTATATGATGTGATTATATTACTTATTTTAATGCTTGTTTATAACTTGGCTTGTTAATCAATAATGTAGATTATCTTAGTTACTGAGATTTTTATCTTATCCCGTGGATTATCATTTTACAGGTGCTACCAGTGAGACTGAGCCAGGGAGGGAATCAGGCAAGGGCTAACATATCTGCTACACTCTTTGTAAAGCTCGGTTTTGGTTTGAGTGGTGTACATAAACTTGTTATATGATATTATATGTTGCTAACTAGGAATGCATATCATTTTGATTGGTTACACTTGTTTCATACTATATTGTTGTGTATTTTAGCCTAATATTGTATATGAGGTGAATATGTGGTAATTTTTATGGTGATGGGCTAAAATACTAATACAAGTGCAAGGAATGTTTTATTTATGTGGTGACAATGTATTGGTAGTGTATTATGTGGCAATAAAGGCCAAATAGTGCTTGTAATGCTAATTGTGCATTTTGGCCATATTAGGCAAAATGGCCATTGAGTGGTCAAATTTTGTGTTTGGTATGTTTTTATGTGTTTGATTGGTTACTCAAGTGTATTTTAGTCCATTGGACTTGGTTCAAGCCTCACAATGGGTTAATGGTATTAGTTATGAGTTTTGGGTGCTTGGATGGTTGAAAATTTCTTTGAAAAACTGACTTTTGCAACCAAGTGCCTAAAATTCTCATACGGTGTCAGATCATAACAGAACTTGTACCATTAGTTAGCTTATTGAATAAGGTTCGGGTGGGCCTTGAATCACTCCAATCAGACATCGGATGCAAAAATGGCGCGCGTTCGAAGTTTGTCTAAAAAAGCTATCATGACAGCATTGCTGTCATGGACATGTGTGCTGCGGCTCATTTTGTGCAAGACATGGTGCACAGTACAGTGAGAAAACATGGCATTCTGTGCCACAAGCCGTGGCGCACGGACCACGAACCATGGCGCATAGATCAAAACACTCAAAAATGACATTTTTGGCCCTATTTTAAAGTGGTTTTCTTGCCAAAACGTTTCCATGCTTCTAATACCTATATAAATCATTAAGTTTGAGCTCAAACTATCAATTTAAAGGGTTTTTATGGGATCCCAAATATTCCACAATTATTTTCAAAAGATTATTAGTTTTAACCCTTTTATATATAATGTGAGATTAGGAGCAAATCCTTACTCCTAATTATGATTGGTTGTTATGATTGTGTGGTGAATTTTGGTAATGTCAAGGTAGACATTACATTTTGGTATCAATTTCTCGAGTTCTGAGATCTGGTTGTGGTGATGTCTCTATTGCATTCATTCTCATTAGTTAGCAATTTTATATGCACAACTCTTTCCGTTTGTCTCATTTCCTTTATTTCCCACTAATTTCCCTTTTCTACTTGGTTTCTTCCTTAGGAAGGGAGAAAATGGTTAGGAGAAGTACTTGAAATGTTGGTAATTTATCGGAGAATGATGGGCCTATGCTAGAGGTACAACCAGAGATACAAGTAGAACAACAATAAAGGCCCTAGGGTAATGATGCAATTCTTGAAGAACTGTGGGATATGATGAGGAATATCCAGAGGACTATTCAAGATCACGATGTTTTGCTCTAAAATAGAGGTCATGAAGAGGAACAAAAGAGGCAAGAGGAAGCTCATGAGAGCATATTGGAACCATCTCATGGTTCCAGTAGTAGACCTGGATCGTCTGGGATAAGAGCGGATAGAGATGCTCAAGGGATGGTTATTGATCGAGCATGGAGGACTTTCTCTCAGTTACCCTCCAACCTTTAAAGGAACTATGAAGGAAGGAGAGGCAGAGAAATGGATAGAGAGAGTTGAAACCATCTTTGAGGTGGTAATGTGCTCTACGGAATAGAAGGTGATCATAGCCATAGTGTATCTTGTTGAAGATGCTAAACACTGGTGGAATTCCACAAGACCAGTAGATGGACGCTAGCTAACATGGGAACAATTTAAGGAAATATTCTTTGATCATCATTTTCCTCCAGCATTTAGAGATAAGAAGGAGGCTGAGTTTCATGCATTTCGGCAGGGAGACCTTGATGAGGAAGCATTCATTCAGAAGTTTAATCAGTTGTCAAAGTTTTCTACTTATTTGAATGAGGCCAATGATAGTGAGTGGGAGGCTAAAAGGCTTTTGGAAAATATGAGGCCTGAATATAGACAGCAAATTGCTCTGCTAGGAGTAACCACATACACTGACATGTGTAATCAGCTCTGAATTGCAGCAAGAAGGGGTCGGGAAGTAGAAGTAGAAAAGAGATGAGATAATTATGGGAGGTTCTCGTCCTCCCTAGGCCCTTCGAGTGGAGTCTCTAAGAAGATGGGTTATGGCCCAAGTAGTTCTACAGCATCGGGTAAGAAGAGCTTTGTTAAAGGATCACAGACTCGAGGAACATTTCAGAGGGGTGGATTTAAGAGTTCTGGTGTTCCACAACTATCCCAACAGGCTTCTAATATGCCTGCCCCGACCTTGAGTATAGCTCGACCACCATTATGTGCTAAGTGAGGGCGATCACATCCTGGGAGGTGCTGGGTATGTTTTAAATGTAGGAAACCCAGCCACTTAGCAAGACAATGCCCTGAGGGAAGAGTGGAGATGGCAGAGCAGAGATCTACCATTCCAGGACGAGTCTACACACTATCTCAGGATGAGGCAAAAGCATTGCCAAATTTGATAAAAGCTATTATTTTTATTTGCGAGTAGAAAATTGAAGCATTGTTTGATTTTGGTACTACACATTCATTTATTTCATATGAATGTGTAGAGAGGTTTGCATGAATTGCTTTATGTGATTAAAGTGTCTACACCATCTGGGTCATCTGATAAGACTAGTAAAGCATGTTTAAATGTAGAAGTAAGGTTTGAAAATCATTCGACCACTCTAGATTTCATCTCGATTCCTATGAAGGGTTTGGACGTGATTATCGATATGAATTGGTTCATGGCAAATAATGCCACCTTGGACTCTGCTAGGAAGATAGTTTTGTTACCGGTACATACTACACCAGTTAATATTCCTAGCGAGTCTAAGTTTTTATCAGTGGTACAAGCAGAAAAATTGATGCAACAAGGGTGTATGGCTTATATGGTTTTCTTCTCAATGCATGGGGTCTACGATAGAAGTATTGATAAGAATGGGGTAGTGAATGAATTCTCTGAGGTATTTATGGATGATATGTCTGGTTTGCCTCCAGAAAGGGAAGTTGAGTTCATGATAGACCTAGTGTCAGGAACTGAACCAGTCTCAAAAGCACCATATCGAATGTCACCAACTGAGCTAGCTGAGTTGAAGAAGTAGATATAGGAGTTACTTGAAAAAGAATTTATTAGACCTAGTGTGTCACCTTGGGGATCACCTGTGCTATTTGTTAAGAAGAAGGATGGTAGCTTACGGCTTTGTATTGATTATAGACAGTTGAATAAAGTGACGGTGAAGAACAAATATCCTTTACCAAGGATTGATGATTTGTTAGATCAATTGATGGGAGCTTCTATTTTCTCAAAAATTGACCTAAGGTCAAGATACCATTAATTGAGAGTGCACTTGGAGGATGTGCCCAAGACGGCTTTCCATACCAGATATGGGCATTATGAGTTCCTCGTCATGCCATTTGGGTTAACAAATGCACCTGCAATTTTCATGGACTACATGAACCATATATTTAGGCCTTACCTAGATCAGTTTGTTGTGGTATACATTGACAACATTTTGATATATTCTGAAAACGAGGAGCAACATGAGAAGCATTTAAGGATTGTGCTAAAAATTTTGAAGGACAACAAGCTCTATGCTAAGCTTAGCAAGTGTGAATTCTAGTTACGAGAGGTCCAATTTCTAGGACATATTATGTCAGCAAAAGGGATTGCAGTGGATCCGCATAAAGTAGATACGGTGTTGAAATGGGAAAAACCTAGTTTTGTGACTGAAATATAAAGTTTTCTAGGATTGGCTAGATATTATCGTAGATTTGTCCAGGGTTTCTCTCAGATAGCTTCATCATTGACCAGGTTGACCCGAAAAGATCATCTGTTCATTTAGGATGACAAGTGATAGATCGCATTTCAAAAGTTGAAGGAGAAACTGACTACGGCATCAATGTTGATTATTCTTAATCCATGATTGCCATATGAAGTGTATACAGATGCATCTCTAAAGGGTCTGGGATGTGTGTTGATGCAAGATGAGCGGGTAGTAGCTTATGCCTCTAGACAACTCAGTTCACATGAAGAAAATTACCCTACTCATGATTTAGAGCTTGCTGTAGTTGTGTTTGCATTAAAGATTTAGCGGCATTATTTGTATGGAGCAGTGTTTAGTGTTTTTAGTGACCATAAGAGCTTGAAATATTTAGTGGATCAGAAGGAACTTAATATGAGGCAAAGAAGGTGGATGGAGTTCTTAAAGGACTATAGCTTCAAAATTAAATACCATCCGGGGAAAGTAAATGTGGTTGCAGATGCCTTAGGTCGAAAGTCATTGCATGTCGCTTATTTAATGGTGCAAGAGCACAAATTGCTGGAATCCTACTTGGATATTCAGCATAATTCACTAGAATTTACTTTGTGTAGCCTACATTCCATAGAGATTACCAATGAGTTTTGGAGAGAGTTAAGTACAGCACAGCTTGAGGATGAGTATCTGTTGAAAATTTGAGAAGGTGTAGAGGAAAGGCGAACCATAGACTTTGGTTTCAATGATGATAGATATATTGTATATCGAGATCAGGTTTGTGTACCAGATGAGGGTGATTTGAGAAAGAAAATTTTAAATGAGGCACATAAAAGTAGATATACAATTCACCCTAGAGCAACTAAGATGTACCAGGATATGAAGTGGTATTAGTGGTGGCCTGGAATGAAAAGAGATGTCACAGATTTTGTGTCTCAGTGTTTAATTTATCAAAAGATTAAAATTGAGCATCAAAGACTAGCAGGAACCTTACAACCACTAGAGATACCGAAGTGGAAGTGGGATAGTATATCTATGGATTTCATTTTAGGATTACCAAGAACCCAATCCAATCATGATTCTATCTGGGTGATTATTGATAGGTTGACAAAGTCAATCTATTTCTTGGTAGCACGAATAAGTGATTCATTAGAGAAGTTGGCAGAGATATACATTCGAAAAGTTATGAGATTGCATGGGGTGCCAAAGGACATTGTCTTTGATCGTGACCCGAGGTTCACCTCGAACTTTTAGAAAGCGTTGCAGAGAGCAATAGGTACTAAATTAAGATTCAATACAGCATATCATTCATAGACTGATGGACAAACAGAAAGGACTATACAAACTCTAGAAGACATGTTGAGAGCTTGTGCCTTGGAACTAAGAGGCAACTGGGATAGCCACCTTCCTTTGGCTGAGTTTGCCTACAATAATAGTTTCCACTCTAGTATAGGGATGGCTCCCTATGAGGCACTATATGGAAGGAAATGTCGATCTCCTCTCTGTTAGGTTGAACTAAGTGAGAGAAGCATTATGGGTCTTGATATTATGGATCAAACGACACAAAAGATTCAAATGATAAGGCAGAAACTTCTAATGACTTAGAGTAGGCAGAAGAGTTATGCAGATAAACGGCGAAGGCTGTTGGAGTTTGTGGTTAGTGACCATGTTTTTTTAAGAGTTTCACCTGTAACGGGAATCAAGAGGTCAATCAGAGCAAAGAAATTATCTCCTTGATTCATGGGTCCATTTGAGATTTTCAGGAAAGTTGGGCCAGTTGCCTACCAAATCGCCTTGCCACCACAATTATCTGGGATTCATGATGTTTTTCATGTTTCTCAATTGAAGAAGTATCAACCTGATCCATCTCATGTGATTGAACTCGAAGAGGTAGAGCTGCAAGAGAATATGACTTATCGAGCAGAGCCAGAACGAATAGTGGATGTTAAAGATAAGTAATTGCAGAACAAGACTATTCAACTAATTAAGGTGGTATGGAAAGGAATGGCTCCTGGTGATGCTACCTGGGAGACAGAGGACAAAATAAAGCAGCAATATCCTTATCTATTTCCCTAGGTATGTGTTGTAGTTGTTCTTGAATTTTAAGGGCAAAATTCCTTTAAAGGAGGGGAGAACTATAACATCCTAAAACTTTAAATCTAGCAAAATGGGTTAATTAAGGGATAAATTAGTTAAAAATATGATTAATTTATTTAATTATATTTTGGGGTGGCTAATTGGACTTTTAGGTCATATTTGGCTCTAAATTGAGATAGGATGAAAGTCGGATCAAGTCGGGAGGCATTGGGGGGAAGCAAAATCAAGTTATTGCTCACTGTATCATGAACCGCGGCTTGCGTGGCGTGCACTGCGGTGCACGGCACAACAGGCAACTGAAGTTTTCAGGAATCATCAGAAATGGATAGTTTTTAGGGTGGAAAACCTAGAGCATGAAAGGGGCAACTTTGGGCACTACTGGGGCATCAATTTGGAAGGATTTTAAAGATCATTTGAGCCTTCAAACTCTTGGGTAAGTTTCCTACCCTTCTCCTCTACCTTTTCATCACATTTTCCATGGGATTTGGAACAGTGAGAATTTGGTTTGATTGAATTAAGCCATAAGTCAATGTTTTGAAGGTTTCTATTAACTCTAAAGGTTTAATTTAGGTTTATTGATCTTGTATATGTGGTAATATGAAGCTACTTTGTTGTTTAGTGGAAGTTGGATCAAGCCCTCACTTGATCATAGGGTGTTGAAGTGTGATAAATTGAGATATTAAGTTTTATATTGCGATAGAGTAAAAAGAGGCTTAAAGGGATGATGTGAACAAATTCTAATCTTGACAAGTCTATTTATTGAGAATTTGAGTGAAAAGTGGGAGAATTGGGAGATTATTATTAGCTAATGGTGCTTGTGTTAATTGAAAACTAACATATAGTACTTGTTGATGTAGATTGTGGTGTGGAAAGATGTACCTTGACACAAGAAGAGAATTAGTACCACGGGTAACCCTTTTAGTAACAAAAGGGTTGAGGTAACTAGATAATTTACATTGTTTATTACCTTGTATAAGTTATTCTCAAGTGCTTTTCTATGATTTGTTAAGTATATATGTATAAATTTCTTAAAGGTTAACTATTTTAGAAAATGAGTGGAGTATTGGTTTTTAAAATTCTATATTTTTGAAGTAAATGATAAGATTTGTTATATTTATTTGGAAAGTTGTTTATGCATGGTCAAGTGGAGATATGTAGTGAATTGTGGCATATTAGAGGGTGGGTGGTCACCCTAGTAGAGATAGTGAAGATTAAGTTCATATGACATTGCTAGCACCTCAGGACACCAGGTGCAGCATTTACTCTCTTGAGTGCCCGAAAATGGGTGCAGTGTTAGAGGCTTACTCTCCTTAGTACCTAAAAAGGTGTAGAGTTGGAGACTATACTCCTTAGCATCTGTAGGATGTGGTAAGCAGTAGTCCAAAAGTGGTTTAGGACATCTTGGTCGGGTAGTCCTACCATGGATGGTGAGCTTGGGGACCATACATGTAGTTTGGTTCTGTGAAATAGCCTACTGGTTCGGTCGGGAGTATTGGAGGACCAGATGGTTAAGAATCATGCATGTAAATTTATGGTGATATTATATGATGTGATTATGTTACTTATTTTAATGCTTGTTTATAACTTGGCTTGTTAATCAATAATGTAGATTATCTTAGTTACTGGGATTTTTATCTTACCCTATGGATTATCATTTTACAGGTGCTACTAGTGAGACTGAGCCAGGGAGGGAATCGGGCAGGGGCTAGCATATCTTCTACACTCTTTATAAAACCTGATTTTGGTTTGAGTAGTGTACATAAACTTGTTATAAGATATTATATGTTGCCAAGTAGGAATGCATATCATTTTGATTGGTTGTACTTGTTTCATACTATGTTATTGTGTATTTTAGCCCAATATTGTATATGAGGTGAATATGTGGTAATTTTTGTGGTGATGGGCTAAAATACTAATACGAGTGCAAGGAATGTTTTATCTATGTGGTGACAATGTATTGGTAGTGTATTATGTGGCAATAAAGGCCAAATAGTGCTTGTAGTACTAATTGTGCATTTTGGCCATATTGAGCAAAATGGCCATTGAGTGGCCAAATTTTGTGTTTGGTATTTTTTATGCGTTTGATTGGTTACTCAAGTGTATTTTGGTCCATTAGACTTGGTTCAAACCTCACAATGGGTTAATGGTATTAGTTATGAGTTTTGGGTGCTTGGATGGTTGAAAATTTCTTTGAAAAACTGACTTTTACATTCAAGTTTCTAAAATTCTCGTACGGTGTCAGATCATAACAAAACTTATACCATTAGTTAGCTTTTTGTATAAGCTTTGCGTGGGCACTTGAATCACTCCAATCGGACATCGGATGCAAAAATGGCGCGTGTTCGAAGTTCGTCCAGAAAAGCTCTCATAATAGCATGCTATCATGGACACGTGCACTGCGACGCACTTCGCGTAAGTTGCGGCACACGGTATAGTGAGAAAACATGGCATTTTGTGCCACAAGCCGTGGCGCATAGACCATGAGCCGTGACGCATGGACCAAAACACTCAAAAATGACATTTTTGGCCTTGTTTTGAAGTGGTTTTCTTCCCAAAACTTTTCCATGCTTCCAATACCTATATAAATCATTAAGTGTGAGCTCAAACTATCAATTTAAAGGATTTTTATGGGATCCCAAATATTCCACAATTATTTTCAAAATATTATTTGTTTTAACCCTTTTATATATAATGTGATATTAGGAGCAAATCCTTGCTCCTAATTATGATTGGTTGTTGTGATTGTGTGGTGAATTTTGGTAACGTCAAGGTGGAGATTACACTTTCCTTGTCTTGGATGAGATTGACTCCACACAATGTTGGTTGCTAGAAAATTTTCTAGATTTAAGCAATTTGCTTCATTTACTAATTTATCCATCTTTTCACCCTCTCTTTTGGTTTGGTCAATGCTCTCACTTGTTTTGGTACTTTCCAAGGCCTCAATTGTTATTTTGAATAGACTTCCATACTCTTGCTTAGAAATCCTAAGAAAATCAAAAGGAGGACATTTGCCTATGCCCTTAGTACCTACAACATAAGGAGAAATGCCTTCCTCATGATGAGCATAGCAATTAAAGAAGATAAATCCAAATCATTCACAGGAGACATGTCTAAAGGGAAATCCTCATCAGGCAATCTAAACTCAATTTCTTTACAAATCTCATATTGAACTCCATTAATACAAGAACAATCAAGACTAGGCTCAAAATTAGATGACAAGTATCACATGAAAGAGGCAAAGACAAAGTATGCTCATCTACTAAGTCATCAACAAAAATTTCAATAGCATTTAGACCTTGCAAAGAATAATCTTCATAAGAATGTTTCATGGCATCATAGATATTAAAGAAAACATTCTCATCACCACATTTAAGTACAAGAGTCTCCTTGTCCATATCAATGAGGGTCTTTGCATTTCTCACGAATAGCCTTCCGAAAATAAGTATCTCCTCCCCATTACCCTTGCTAGCCATATCCAAAATATAAAAGTCAACTAGAAATTGAAGGTTCTTGACACCAAAAATCAAATCATCAACAATTCCTTGAGGTCTCCAAACACTTCTATTGGCCAATTGACAAATCATGTTGGTATTATGCAAATAATCAATTTTCAATGAAGCATGAATGGAAGATGGCATCACATTTATTTTTGTACCTAAATCAGTCAATGCATGAGAAAACTTTAGAGGATCAATTTGGCAAGGGATAATGAAGGATCTGAGATCCTCACACTTTATGGGAAGTTGGGGCTTCATGATAGCACTAATAGAGGATGGAAATTTCATTCTAGTATTTGGTTTAAATTTCCTCTTATTTGTGGAATACTCCTTAAGAAATTTGGCATATTTAGAAATGTTTTTAGTCAAATCTAAAAGAGGTACATTCACTTGAATTTCAAAAAAGAAATTCATCACCTCTTGGTCTTGTAGTGCTTGAGATAGTGATTTGGATGCTTGGGCTTGAGGGAAGGGAAGTTTACTCACAATTTCTTGACTTAGTATAGCACCTTGACCCTTCTTCTCCTTCTCATGTTGCTGGACATTCATGCATTTTTTGCTGTATAATGGCATTTAGGACTTGATTTCTTTGATTTACTTGCTTTTTTGGCTCCTTTTAAGGTGGAGGATCACTATAGACTTGTTCCAAACCTTCCTTATCTTCATCACCACAAGAAATGACATCATTGAGCAAGAATTTGCCATTAAAATCACAAGGAAGAGGTGCTGGAATAGAATTTTTGGAATTTTCCATCAACAAGCTCATTTTCATCATTTTTCCCACTTCTAAGCTTAATGGAATTAATAGAAATTTAGGATTAACAACCATATTGCTAAGTAAAGTAGGTTGTTGAGCATGAGTAGAAGAAATGTGGTTAGTCAAAACACTCATATGCTTACATAAGGCTTGTATAGCCTTCTTCATGCTAGCCATGTCATCATTTGTGGCCTTGTTCTGAGCTCGTTAAGCCTCTCTATCACTCTTAACTTCATTTAATAAAACTCAAAATTTTTAGACAGCATGGTATTGGCATTAGGAGGTGAAGAAGATGGTCCCTCTCTAGGTACAAGTTGCTTAGAATTACTAGGAGGTTAAGAGTAGGAACCATTACATTTGCCTTGAATAAAATTTGAGGTACTACCTTGTCTATATGGCATTAAGTTTTCATGGTTTTCATATCTTTGAAATCCCCCTCTTTGGTGTTCTTGACTTAAGGCTCTACTTGGATTGGCATAAGACAAATTAGGGTGGTTCCTCCAAGTTGGTTTGTATATGTACCCATACATGCCTTGTTGACTTTCTCCTTAATTGTTTTGCCCTATACATAGCATTCAACTCATGAGCTATTCATATTGTAAAGGACAATTACCTTCATTATACATGGAAAAGTTACAAAAAGAACAAGATATAAGGACCATAGCATTGTACGGAACACTAATATTAAACACACTCCTCAAATTAGCATTGGTGTTTGCATTTATTTATGGTGAAATGAGTTTCCCAATTCTATATGCAAGGTAATCTAATTGTGAGCTTGACAAACTATTAGCAACTAAAGCTACTTTAGGTTCTCTCACCCCATATTGAGCTCCACTTTATGCCATTTTATCAATCAATTCCTAAGCTTTATTAGGAGACAAATCACTAAAGAAGCCATTAGAGGCAGCATCTATACTCATTTTATCTTGTGAAAAGAAACCATCATAAAAATATTGAATAAGGTGCTCACTTGAGATTTGGTGATGTGAACATCTAGCTAGCATAGATTGGAATTTATTCCAAAACTCAAAAAGACTTTTATCAATATTTTACACCATGTTTATGATTTGTTTCCTCAAGCTAGCTAACTTAGATGATAGAAAGAATTTATTTAAAAGCATATCCCTCAACTCTTCCTAAGTATGTACCTTAACATGAGGTGGAAAGTTCGTATACCATTCTTTAGCATGTGATTCAAGGCAAAACATAAATCCTCTAGCTTGAACATCATCTATATAAGCACCAACCAGCTTCATGGTATTGCACACAAGATATAAAGAATGCAGAATCTATGACAATCCTTACCAGGCAACCTATGAAACTTAGGTAATGCTTGAATAAGAGAATGCTTGAGTTTAAACATATGGTCATGTTAAGGAATGTATAAACCATAGGGTTTAGTATTCTAATTAGGAGATGTAAGTTGCCTAACGAAAATCTCTTTATTTTGAGGATGATGCATGCCTACTTTTTCCCTAAATGTATGGTTATGATTTTGCATGAAGTTTCCCATTATTATCTAGGCTTGGTGGATGGATTTGTGTATTGTTCAAAGGTGGAATTGGTGCTCAACCCTTAAGATTTACCCCATTCCTTTGGTTGACAAGCCCTAAAATTTTGGTCTTGAACATTTTGAAGCATAAGATTGACATTAGTATTAGGATTAGGGTCATTGTTAAAGTCCCTAGGCATACCTAGATGAGCAAGGTCAATATTGTGATTAGGAGTAGCCATAGAGGATTCTAAGATAAGGTGATTATTAATTGGATTTATTTTTCTTCTTATCATCCTCAAGGTTCTCTCAATCTCTTCATCAATCGGTATTTGCTTACTAGGTCTCCCATGGGTCATGTAATGTTATGGCTGAAATGATTGAGAAACAAGAACGAAAATCAACAAGAAAACACAAAAAATGAAAAAAAGAAAGACATCTAAAGTTGGTTCTAAAAATCAAAGACTCAAAGAATGCAAAACACACAAAGACTTGCAATGAAAGCAAGCCAATGACTTACTAGCAAAGCAAAAGAGAAAAGTAATATTTTGTTTTCTAAAATTAGAGAAAAACTCAAAATCACTCAAATGCAAATTTAACTAAAATAACAAACTGAATTCAACATAAAAATAACAAGGGAAGAGTTTAGAAATGCTCAGAGTCTTCTTCCAAAACTAACATTCTGGAACTCTGCTTTCTACCCAATTTGCTTGTGCAATATTTCTCTAGATCAATTTCCATGACCAAATGACTTGAAAATTTAATTTTAATTAGGGAAGATACTGAACAAAAATATATAAAAATTTCATAATTTTCAATGAGCCAATACTTCCCAATTTTTCTTCCAATTCTTGTCTTAGAAATTATTCCAAATTGACCCTGTGAGCTTTGTCACTTATTTCAAACAGGCTAGTGACTGAATCATTAAAAAAACTCAAACCACAACAAATGAAGCTAAGGTACTAAGAAGAAATTTAAGCTTTGGATGAAAAAATTTGTATATGTACAAAAAAATGTTATGGGCATACAAATTTCATATATAGTCTTGGATTTCTCCAGAAAAGTGTATTTGACCTTATGTACTTAAAAAATTCAATGAGAATAGCATATGAATCCAAATGATACCAAACCAAATTTTTTCAAAAGCTAAGTACAATAGTTTTTAGCACAAATTTTTAGATTCTTTCCTTAACAGAGCAATTCCCAGTGAATTTTTAAAATTTATCCAGGAAAGTTAGGAAATCAGTTTTCACAAAGTTGTACCCTTAGTAATCCAAACTCTACAAAAACACAAAAATCATGAAAATTCATAAAAGTATAAAAATTACAAAATTGACAAATTAAACACAATCAACCCTAAACAAATCCTAACCTAGCCCAACAGTGCCAAATTTTGATTAAGTTACACTAATGTAGTGATAGTGTGAACTTAGATCATTCTTCTAGGAGGAGGCTTAATTGAAAAATTTAGGTTTGAAGTGTGCTATAAGTTAAACTAATTTTAAGAGGTGCATGGGACAAATTTAGGCTCAAAACTAAATGGACTAGTTAAACTAATTTTAAAGTGAATTAAGTGGGTGTGTGAAAACCTATTAAAAGTAGGAACTCCTATTTGAATTTGGTCACCTATCTTTGTTTGATTATGGTCTAGCTAGTGTGGTTTCCTCTCTCTTCTCTTTAGTTTTAGTGACTTAGTTATATTAACCAAGACTTAGCTAATCTCTTGACTAACTCTAATATTTAATTACGGTCTTAGAATGTGCCAAAACCTAGCTAGCATTAAATCTAACTAAAGTGCTACGTACTTGAATCAATTATTTTAAATACACTTAATGAAACCAACATGCCTAAGATTATGATACATGAAGATATACACATGCATTTGATAAGTTAAATTTGTTACACACTTTTTCCTGATATTATTGACCAAAAATCATGTTATATTTACCTAAATTGTACACTTATTACATTAATTGTGAACAATTGTCTAAGTGTAGGATTTTATGCATTAGGGGCATTTTGGTCATAAATTAGAATTTTGAGAAAACATTTGAGAAAATTAGTCAAGATAATTTTTAGTCTAGAAGAACAATAGTTTAATTATATTTCTCAAAATCATTTTTGATTGAGAGTAATTAATTTCACAAGTTGATAGTTTTGGAAAGTCAAAATTTCGAGTTGACTTATTTTCTTACACTTGGGTTAGGTCATTGTTGTACATGTATGGCTTACAATTATTAGGCTATTTGGCACGCCCCTTTGCCCCCTTTTATATGTCATAATTGATTTTTATTATTTAATTTATATTGTGCCACATATTTGGGAATTAATTTTAATTGAAAGATGTAAATATTATCCATATGCTTTGAGCTTTGATCTTATGCATCACATTTATTTGTGTAGGGTTACACACCTTGAATTTGGCATATGAGGACCATTGGATTGGAATAATAGATAAGTCAAGAGGCAAAACACTTGAGTTTTGGGGTGAAAGTACAAGCTTTGCAAGGTCTTGCACACATTGTACCACACTTTAAATCCACTCACTCTCTCTCTTATTTTTCCATTACCTTTAGCTATATTTAATTCAATTTTTAGATTATTTTCATCTGAATTTTCGTCCATTTTATCATGGTAAATAATAAATTACCCTAGCACATTTTCACCCATCTTCTTAACACTAGAGTTAGATCCATTCACCCTAGACTTGAATCAAACTATCCTAATTTTATTTTAACATTCATTCTTCCATTCACTCTCATTTTATTTTTTAGCCTCCACCCTTCTCCATTCTCTCTCTATTGTTCTTCATGTTCTTCATCTCCATCTCATCTTCTTTACTCCATATCTTATGATCTAACCATCAATTTCTTAATCTGACTCTACCATTCTTTTTCTTCCACCTCACTCTTCAAACCTAAGCTTCATTTTCTTAGTTTTGCTTCAAAATCCTAAGGTGTTCATGAGTATAGTTTAGCCATGGTTGAAGGATTGTGCCTAAATAGGTTCCAGGATGATTAGAGGTAAATCTATAAGGAGTGCTAAGAAGAAAGGATACTAGAGGAGTCTTGAAGTGTCTCAAGGAAGGTCATTAAACCTAAGTTGATGTAATCTTGTTCTTAAAACTAGGAGCATTGTTCTATCTTTTTTTTAGTGACCAAAATTGGTATTTAACTTTTTGGTTTAGTGCTTTTCCACTTGATTCCTCTTTGTGTAGTTGCTGAAAGTTTTCTCCAATATATTGTAATTCATATAAATATATATTTTATGTGTGTTGAATGTGTCTTACATTGGCTATGCATAATATGCTTGGTTGGTGTTTTATAAAATGTCTTGTATGTAAAATTATGCATTCGACTTACCATAGGCCGAGCTGCACATTAAAGAAACCTAAGAAGAATTTTGATCACTTTGCACTTAACTAAGGAATTGATTAGGGACTTGTACAAATTTTTGTAAGGACTTGGTTAATTGAATTAGTTAGGAAGGCACAGTTATACAAAATTGTGTAAGGGGTTTAATTTGATCAAGAGAGTGAAAATTAACTTAAGTCTAATTAAAAAGATTAGACAAGAAATCTAGCATCCCACAACTCTTAAGACTCCACTTTATAAAGGGTTAAACCATTCCTATTTCCATTTCACTAGTTAATTAGTTTTTTTAATTAAATCTATCCACTTAGTTTAATTAGCTAAAATCAATCAACTCTTGGTTTGTTTAGCTCACTAGTTTAGCCTTAATTAACCTTAGTTAGCCTCCTTAGTGAAGAAAGACCTAGGTTTCCACTATTACTATATTAGTGTTAACTTAGCTATTTTGGAATGTAAGAGACATACACTCTTAATATGTACATGCACCACAATGTATGGCACCAAAATGTGATTAATAAGGATGTGAATCATTTGGTAGAATAGAGTGGAAAAAAAAGAAAAATGAGAGAGAGAGAGAGAGAGAGAGAGTTAGTGTGTGAGAAGATCAAGTTTTGCTAGGGCAAGACTTTATGGCTAACTCAGAGATATTTCTGACCTGTTGCTTGCCTGGTAATTTTCATATTGCTCTAAGCTCCTATTCTACACTAATTTCTCTTAGTGTGGGTTATAAAGCAATTGAATTAGGGAGTTCTTACCCTTTTGTAACAAAAAGACTCTTTAAAGTTAAATTAATGGTTTTGTGATTGGTTTGAAAGTTAATGGCTAAGCTTTGAGACTATAGGCTTAACTTTGCCTAATTTAGTAAATTAAAAAGGTTGAAAGTTTGGTAAGAAGTATGTTAAGGCTATTAGAAGTGATAAGAAAGTGTAATAGGGTGATAAGAATCTAAGATGACTAACTGAAGGTGGTTGGGTGATTAGTTGTGGTTAATTGTGATAATTTATACTTTTAGTCAATTTGGTAATTAACTAATAGTGCTAAATTGTGTAGATTATTGTGAGTTTGCATGTTGACTTGGAAAAAAGAAATTCAAAAGAGAATATAGTGCCATGGGTAATCTTTCTAAAGTATAGAAGGATTGAATAGTCATATAATTTATTATATTTATTATTTAATTTAACTATTTATAAGGAAATGCAAATGTGATTATGATTATATTTAGGAAAAATTGATCTTTTAGTCCTTCAACTTTTAAGTCACTTGTAACTCAGTCCCTCAATTATGACTCACCTATGACTCAGTCTCTTAACTTTTGAATCACTTACAAATTAGTTCCTGAACTTTTGTTAATTTTTTTTTTCATGTTAGCTTATATCTTACATTAATGAGCAAGAGGAGGATATTTTAGAATAATATATAAGTATTTTTTTTATCCCTCTTATTTGATAAGAATTTTTTTAAAAAAATAAAAAATAAAGACTGAATTATAGGTAAATCAAAAGTTGAGGGACTGTGTCGCAGCGAGTTATAGTTGAGGGACTGAGTTACAAGTGAGTTAAAAGTTAAAAATTAAAAGATTAATTTTCCCTTGTATTATATTACTTTTGAAATTGCATATTTTAATGAGTTTTAGCATTAAAAGGATTTAATGATAAATTGAAATGAATCTATAATGTTTCCCTTGAGTAAGCTATTGTATAAAAGTATACAAATGTGATTATATGTGTGTAAATGTGGCATGATCATGTTAAAGGTTGGGAATTTATCTTGAGTGTGTGAAGCTGTGTAAAAACAAAATCCATATAGTCAGGTTGGCACCATAGGATATCGGGTGCAGCAATATATTTAGGACTGTTACCATGGGACATCTGGTGTAAAGTCCCTTAACTCATCCAAACTTCACCATTCCAAACACACAATTAACATACAATAATAATACTATATTAGAGTTATAGCCCTTAATTATTTTCAAAATGTAGGATCTTGACTTTTTGAAAATATGTTCAAATAATAAGGCTACTGAAAGCGTAAACATAATTTTATGACTTAAAAAACACAATTACTTTTCTAAAAAAATGTGTCATGCGCTGTGGCATGCACTATCATGTGCTGCGATGTATGGCATAAAGCCACGAGCTCTTCTCTCTATGTCATGCACCATAGCATGACACATAATGCGTCACCACGTATATGACAACAATTTTGCCATCAAATGATAGTTTATAAGGGTGAACTTCCACCGCACACCAATTCCACATGGATGTCCGATTAGAGTGATTCAAGTGTCCCACACGAAGCTTTTAACATATTCTATCTAATGAGGTAAGTTTGGATATGATTCAATGATATGATATAAAATTGAACAATCAGGTGTAAAAAGTCAGTTTTTCTTTTAAAAATGGTACCTTAAGTGTTCAATTCCCATTTCTTATCTCATTATACCACTCTGGTTCTTAAACCAAGTCCAACAGAACTAAATACACCTAATTAACACAATATATCACATCAAATACTCATTTTGACCTCTCAATGCCATATTACACAATTGTGGACTTATATGAGGCACAAACCTACAATGATATACACATATAAACTTGTTCCACTTTCAACTATTCGACTCTCACATATGAGGCCAAGCCTCACCATATGATTGGGAATCATAAATACACTTGACTTGTATACATGGGGCCAAGCCTCACAATTTAGTTAAGTTTTCCACAAATACATAATTTCACATAATAAATTGATATACAATACAAGTAGAACAAGTTTTGCAATATAAACACACTTACTTGATTAGCATCTAGGTCTATCCATGTATCCACCATTGTCATATACTCGGCTAGATGCAATTTAAAGTATGCAAGCAAGTTCTCAAACATAATCATATATTCACATTTATATACACTTATGCATCCTAAGTGGTAACTCAAATCTCTAACTACACTTTTATACATTCATTACATAATTAGGTAGTCATACCACTGCCAATAGAGGCTACTCTTTCCTTGTACCTTTCTCGACCTTCTTGTGCTTTCTTTACCTGTATATAAAGGTAATGAAGTAAGACATATGTTCTAGTAACTTAGATAAACCTTAATTATTGGTTAGTAAGCAAAATCATAAACAAGAGATAAAGTAGCATTATTTCAATAAAATAATGTACATTTATATGCATACATCATTCTCATTCACAACTATGCTTATGCACTCCCGTTTCCCTTAGTAGAGCAAGCTCTACGCTTGAACTAGGATTTCCAACCTTATACAAAACAAGGCCCACCAAACCACTGTCTCAGTCTTAGAATCATAAACATGGGTGGTCTCTTGAGTCCCTACTAGCGGAGCATTCTTAACACTTAGACTGTCAAGACTTCTTAATATTACATAGAGTAAGATCATAACTCCCTACCTTAATTTGGAGTATACTCATAGATCATTCTCCTAGGTCCTTCATAACGGAGCAAGGTTTACACTTAAAACCTTCAAGACTTCCTAGCCTTGTATAAAGTAGTGTTGCAACCCCCTACCCTAGTCTAGGGTATACTCACGGATACAAATGCACATGTCTCTTCTCATATATTTCATGCATCACTCACACACTTGCATGCATAATTCTTTCACAATATTACTACTTTATTAGTTCATAAACACAATGCATATAGTCATATAAAATACTTGTAGATAATTTCACTAACGAGCAAGTAAAAGGGTTACTCCAATTACCTTTTACCCTTACTACCCAAGGGTTACCATTCTCACATTCAACTCTCAAGGGTGTAGATTCCATGAGTAACTCCTTTAATGCTCAATCTACACAAGTGACATTCCTCAATCAATTCTCAAAATATATTACAAGCATTAATTTGGCTGAGCCAAATTTCTTGATACATAAAACAACTCAATTAATATCTTTTGAATTCATATAATCCATTCTCTATATTCATTTGCCCTTAGTATACTCAAATGACCAGAACATTCCTCCTAACTCCTTTATTTACCAATTTCTCCATTTTTAACCTAATAAATTAGGTTATTTATACCTATATCCTTAAGGTTCAGCCATAAAACTTTAGACTAGTCATAAAATCTTAGTTTCACAACCAAAAGTCCTTTATAAACCTTTCCCATAGATTTGAATTCCTTAAAACTTTCTAATTCAATTTTTCTATTAACTAAACTTAAACTCTAGATATTGGATGCCCTTGTAGAGCCAAGCTCTTCTCTCCCTTCAAATGCACTTTTCCTCTCTTTTTCATCTAATCTCATGAGTTGGAACATAGCCTTTAAGTAAAAATCTATGCCATGCGTCATGACGCATGCAGCACATGGTGTGGTGAGGCTATTTTCACAAGTGCTCGTGTGTTTTATCTTGGCTTGTCGTCTACCATTCAATTCTATTAACATAGCAACTAATCAACACAAAATATCAAAACAATATCCAAACTATAATCAATCCACTAATTACTAATTTACCCCTAATTAGCAACTAGTTCCTTAGATTGAAATTTAGGATGTTATATCTAGATAGTCTGGTAACTCCTTAGTGCCCGTGAGGGTGCAGATAGGAGTCAATGACACCTGTGTCATGTAATGTCCACCTCGATATTACCAAAATTCACCACACAATCATAACAAACAACTATAATTAGGAGCAAGGATTGCTCCTAAGCTCACATTATAAATATAAGGGTTAAAACTAATAATCCTTTAAAAATAAATGTGGAATAATTGGGATCCCATAAAAATCCTTTAAATTGATAGTTTGAGCTCAAACTTAATGATTTATAAAGGTATTGGAAGCGTGGAAAATTTTGGGAAGTAAAACACTTCAAAACAAGGCCAACAATGTCATTTTGAGTGTTTTGGTCCATGTGCCACGGCATGTGACACAGAAAGCCAAGTTCGCTCACTGTACCATACGCCACGGCTTGTGCAAAATGCACTGCGGCATACGTGCCCATGACAGTAAAGCTATCATGACAGCTTTTCTGGACGAACTTCAAACGGGTGCCATTTTCGCATCTGTTGTCCGATTGGAGTGATTCAAGCATCCACGCAAAGTTTATTTAATATGCTAACTAATGGTATGAGTTTCGTTACAATCTGACACCATATGAAAATTTTAGATGCTCGGATGTAAATTAGTTTTTAAAGTGATTTTCAAGCATCCAAGTACCCAAAACTCATAACTTATACCATTAACTCATTATGAGGCTTGAACCAAGTCCAATATACCAAAATATACTTGAGTGACCAATTAAACATACAAAAACATACCAAATGCAAAATTTGGCCACTCAATGGCCATTTTGCCTGATATGGCCAAAATACCAAATTAACATCCTATATGTTATTTGGCCTATATTGCCACATATTACACTACATATACCTTGTCACCACATAGATAAAACATTACTTGCACTTGTAATAGCATTTTAGCCCATCACCATAAAAATTTTCACATATTCACATCATATACAATATTGAGCTAAAACACAAAATAATATAGTGTGAAACAATGCAATCAATCAAAATGATATGCATTCCTAGTTGGCAACATATTATATCATATAATAAGTTTATGTATACCACTCAAACAAAATCAAGGTTTACAAAGAATGTAGCAGATATACTATCCCCTGCCTAATTCCCTCCCTGGCTCAGTCTTGCTGGTAGAACCTGTAAAATGATAACCACAGGGTGAGATAAAAGTCTCAGTAACTGAGATAATCTACATTATTGATTAACAAGCCAAGTTATAAATAAGCATTAAAATGAGTAACATAATCACATCATATAAGATCACCACAGACTTGCATGCATGGTCCCTAACCATCCAGTCCTCTAATACTCCAACCGAACTAGTAGGCTATTTCACACAGAACCAAACCACATGTATGGTTCCCAAGCTCACCATCCATAGTAGGACTACCCGGCTAAGGTGTCCTAAACCACTTTTGACTAATAGTTCCCCCTATTACAAGTAATTGGGGTATCTTTACTCTAACACCGCATCCTACAGATACTAAGGAGCATAGTCTCTAACTCGACATCCTTTTGGGTACTAAGTAGAGTAAGTCTCTAACACCACACCCATTTTCGAGTACTAAGGAGAGTAAGTACTGCACCTAGTGTCTTGAAGTACCAACAATGTCATATGGACTTAATCTTTACTATCTCTACTAGGGTGACTTCCCACCTTCTAATATGCCACATTTTACTACATATCTCCACTTGACCATGTATAAACAACTTTCCAAACAAATATAACAAATCTTACTATTTACTTCTTACAAAAATATAGAATTTTACAAACCAATACTCCACTCATTTTCTAAAATAGTTAACCTTTAAAGAATTTATACATATATACTCAACAAATCATAGAAAAGCAACTTGAAAATAACTTATACAAGGTAATAAACAATGCAAATTATCTAGTTACCTCAATCCTTTTGTTACTAAAAGATTACCCATCGTACTAAATTTCATCTTTTGTCAAGGTAAGTCTTCCCACACCACAATCTACATCAACGAGTACTATATGTTAATTTTCAATTAACACAAGCACTATTAGCTACCAATAACCTCCCAATTCTCCCACTTCTCACTCATATTCTCAACAAAGAGGCTTGTTAAGATTAGAATTTGTTCACACAATCCCTTTAAGCCTCCCTCTAACTCTCTCACAACATAAAACTCAATATCTCAACTTATCACACTTCAAAATCCCATGATCAAATTAGGGCTTGATCCAACTTCCACTAAACAACAAAGTAGCTTCATATTACTACATATCCAAGATCAATAAACCTAAATTAAACCTTTAAAGTCAATAGAAACCTTCAAAACATTGACTCATGGCTTAATCCAGTCAGACTAAATTCTCCCTCTTCCAAATCCCATGAAAAATGAGATGAAAAGGTAGAGGAGAAGGGTAGGAAACTTACTCAAGAGTTTGAAGGCTCAATTTATCTTCAAAATCTTCTTAAACTAATGCCCTAGCACTGCCTAAAGTTTTCCCCTTTGTGCTCGAAGTTTCCCATCATAAAATCTAACTTTTTTTGAACATTTTCAAAATTTCAAGTTGTCTACTATGCCATGCACCACAGTGCACATTGCACAAGCCATGACTCACAAGTCACAATATAGTGAGCAAAATGTTGATTTTACTCCCTCCAATGCCACCCGACTTGATCCGACTTTCATCCTATCTCAATTTAGAGCCAAACATGACCCAAAAATTCAATTAGCAACCCAAAAAAATAATTAAATAAATTAATTATATTTTTAACTAATTTATCCCTTAATTAGTCAATTTTTTTCTAGATTTAAAGTTTTCAGATGTTACATGTCGTGTGTGTGAAAAGGGAGAATTCATAGTCCAAAAGTAGGATAGAGTACTATTGGTTAGGTAGTTCTATTAGTAAAGGTCTACTCGAATCAATAATTGTGATTGGTCTAATAATGCCTATAGGTTTAGTCCAGGAGCTGGAAGGTTTAATGGATAGATGATCTTGTGAATGTGTGAATGGTTTCATGAAAATGGTTATAAGAGTTTGTATATATATAGTATTTATGAATACATTGCAATTGTTTTGTTTACTTTTATGTGGTTATTCTTGTTAATAAGTATCGATGAATAATTTTGATTATTGAGATATTTATCTCACTCATGGTTACCATTTTTATGGAACTTAACGTTGGGGGCTCTAGAGGGAAAGAATCGGGCCGAGAGTAGTAATACTACTACTAGCCTAATAGCAGGTGTAATGAACTTATATTCTTGATTTTGTTGTGTATAAGTTGCCATAGGATTTGCATATGCATATGAATATGATGTACTTATGTATTGTACTTGTAACTTAGCCATGTAGTATGTATATTTGTGTTTTGTGGTTGATATTTTAAATAAGGACTAAGGTATCACTCCAAGTGCATGTTAGTATGTTTTAGTAGGAAAGTGTGTAAGGTGTAGCCAAGCATGTGCAACTGTTTGTGAATTTGTAATTACGCCAAGTGTGTTTATTTAAGGGAAACTTGGTGGCCAAACTTAAGTATATGTATGGTATAAACTATGAATGGTCATTCAGGTGTTAAATGTTCTACTAAATGTAGTAAAAACCTTAAAGTGGCTAATGACATATGGTTTGAAATTAAGGTGCTCGGGTGAGTGAAAATTACTTAGAATAATCATTTTGCATTCAGGTGTCTAGTTTTTAAATAAAATATCATATTGAAACAAAACTAATATCATTAGTTAGATTTTGAAATAAACTTCGTGTGAGCGCTTGAATCACCCTAGTCGAATACCATATGTAAAAATGGCTCATGTCAAAAGTCTATATCAAAAGTGTTATTTTGATGGTAAAATCTAATACATTCACTGTGATGTAGGGTATAGATGTCATTATCTAAGCTGAAAAAATGGTTAAGCAAGAGTGTTTGACAAATATGGTCTTCTTTGCAGCCAGTAGTGTCTACGATTATGTTATTGAGAAGATTAAAGTAGTAAGTAAATTCCTTGAGGTATTTTCTAAATAAATGTTGGGATTACATCCCGAGAGGGAAGTTGAATTCTCAATTGACTTGGTTCCAGAAACTAAACCTATTTCCAAGGCTTCATATCGAATGTCACCGTCAGAGTTAGCTAAGCAAAAGAAGCAAATTAAGGAATTGCTAAATAAGGGATTCATTAGATTGAGCATATCGCCTTGGGCATCATTAGTGTTATTTATAAGGAAAAAGGATAATAGCCAGTGATTATGTATTGAATAAAGTTATGGTAAAGAAAATGTATCCTTTACTTAGGATTGACAATCTAATGGATCAGTTGGTTGGTGCCTCAATCTTTTCTAAGATTGATTTGAGGTTAAGTTTTCATTAGTTGAGAGTTTGTATAGAAGACATACCCAAGACAACTTTTAAGACTTGGTATAGTGACTATGAATTCCTTATCATGACATCTAGTCTAATTAAGGCATTTGCAGTGTTCATTGATTACATGAACCATCTTTTCAAGCCATACTCAGATTAGCTTGTCATGGTCTTCATTGATGACATCTTGACTTATTTAGAGAATAAGGAACAACTTGCCAAGCATCTTCATATTATGCTTCATATTTTGAGAGAGAATAAGCTCTATGCTAAACTTAGTAAGTGTAAGTTTTGACTAAGAGAAGTCAAATTTTTAGGGCATGTAGTTTTTGTAGATAGGATATCGATTGATCTACATAAGGTAGATGTAGTGTTGAAGTAGGAGCATCCTAGTTCAATCACAGAGATATGTGTAACATCCTAAATTCTTAATTCTAAAATTAATTACTAATTTAGGTAAATTAGTAAATTAATATGTGATTAGGATTTTGGATGGTGAAATGATGTTTTGACTATTTGGGATGTTAAATGACCAAATTGAAGTAGGAGAATAGCGCTGTGAAGCAAAACATGCAAGCACAATAAGAGTTTTCTTCATTATGCCACATGCCACGGCATACACAGCATGCATCGTGGCACATGGCACAAAAATTTGTTTTTAAATATATGTATTAGCTTTTTAAAAATAGAAAAGAAAGGAAGGAGAAAGGAGGGAGCTCTGATACGGAAAGTAATTTTGAGACATTAAAGAATATTTCTAACTTGTCATTTATTGAGTAAGTTTCGTACTGCCTTAACCTTTGATTCTACACCAATTTCTCTTATTTTAGGTTGTTGAGAAATTGAATCTAGAAGTTTTAAGGGGTTGTTTCTTTATTTTATTATAAGAAAAAGACTCCTCTGAGTTAAACTAAGACTTTGTAGCTGGTTTGAAACAAGAAAATTAACCGTAATTAGTCAACCTAATTATTTTAATTAGTTAGTTAATGAGGTGTGTGGCCAGAAGGGCTTAACTTGGTGTAATTGTGGTGATTTCAGCCTTAGAAGTGGGTCTGGATCAATTGCGGGCTACCCAAGCAAGGAAAGAGGAAGAAAAAGTAAAGATTTGTTCTTTGTGCCACATGCCATGGTGCATGGTCAGTCCCTCGTGGTGCATAGAAGCGGATTTAAATGCAACAGGATCCTCTATACCATGTGCCACTGTGGAGGCCAGGGTGCACCACAGTGCACATCCAAAAATTAGATATATCAAATTTATATCAACGTGAGAAAAACATAAAAGAAGAAGGAGAAACCGAATATAACAACTTTGGCTTTGATAGGGTTTGTTGTTGGAGTATATTAGTGATAGATTGAAGCTTTCAAACACCTAAGACAAGTAATCTAAGCTGTATTCTTCCTTTCAACCCCTCATTTATGATGATTTATGGTAGGATTTGAGTTAGAAGATAGATTTTTGATCAATAGAATTATGGGTCCGATCCCATTGGTTAAATTGAGTATAATGGGAGTTATTTAAAGTATGGGAACACTGCATTGATGGTTTTATCAAGAGTTTATTGAGCAGAGCATTTAATATCTAAAAATCCACATAAATGAGGTAGTTAGGAGAAGTTTGTGTTCATTAATAGTGGTTTGAAGTGTTATTAAGGATAATGTGCATTAATGGAACCTAAAGAGCCTATTGGATATAAATGGGTAGTGATACATGAGTTCATAGAATAGTGTGCATGGAGATTATGTGGTAAATTCTCCAAATGGGATAATGATGGTAATCATGTTCTATGATTATAGTGTGGTTCACTTTGGTACCATTCAAGCTTGTTGAAACTTTGAAAGTTGATATTATGAGGGGTAAACCTTTAACCTCTTAAAGGTTTGAGGTAACCGAGGGAAACCTAACATTATCATATTTTTCCTTATCCTAAATTGATTATATATCCAAGAGTGTTCAAAGTGTTATCTTTTATATATTAGCTATAAGACTTTTCATATACATAGCACCATAATCTTCATATCTATACTTATATGCATATTGATACTTAGACTAATTATTTATTCATGATATATTATTTAAGGTTGTCCATAGTAAAGATGAGAGCAAGCATGAAGAGCAAGAAACTAAAGTCATCATTTACATACAACACTTAAGATTAAAGCACATAAAGATAAAGAGAAGGGTGATCTAAGAATATTAACTTAAGCAAAAAGAAGACATTTATACAAACTAGGATACACTTTGAAAGCCTTGGACTTGATAAGTATAATATCATTAGACTAGAAGTCTTTATGTTAAACTTATTGATTTAGATATATAATATTGGCTCAAGATATTTTAAATAAAAACATGCATTTTAGTTCTTAAGATAAATAGTGAGATATAATTTTCCATAATTACATTTTTCATCCTTGATCATATATATCTCATAAGCTTTGAAATGTTTTGATAACTAACTCAATAAAGTTTTTAAAATTGTTCTATTTACTCAAAATGGTGTTAAGTTTAAAAAGTTATAAATACTTGAAGTCTAAGCTTTAGAATGTGAATTGAGAAGAAAGTTAGATTTGACCTTTGGTTACTATTTTGATCATATCTCAAACATTATATTGAATTTAAGTGTGAAACTTATTTTACTAAAAACTAGACACTAAGATTTCAAATGAGATATAATTTGCTAGATTTTGAGTTTTACTAAGTGAGTTATAGCTTTTCTAATTTTTGCTAAGAGATGCCTACCAATACATGCGTGAATGAAAATTGTATCCATGAGTGAAACAACCTTAAAATGCTTCAATGTCCAATTCAAGCATGAATCCTCACTACTTCTGTAACATTCCAAATTTTTAATCCTACGTTAATGACTGATTAGTGGATGAATTAGTGATTTAATGTGGGATTAGAGTTCTTTATAGTGAAGTATTATATTGACTCATTGGGATGTAATGTGAACAGATACGAGCTAAAGAGTGAAATCCCAAAGTAGAGCATGTAGGCATAGTGAGGATTTCCCTCACTGTGCCATGTGCCATGGCGGGGGATAGATGTGCTGCAGTGCATGGTGCAGAACTTTGATTAATAAGGACGTATCCAGCTCGTGAAACAGAAGGGAGAAATGTAAAGAAGTAGTTCTAGCATGGAGAAGAGCAGGGGATGTGCTAGGGCAAGCATAATCAGGAGTAAGGACAGTGTTTTTGACCTAGTACATATCAAGTAAGTCACGTACTGACTTAGCCTCTGATTCTACCTATTTTCTCTTAGTTTTAACTAGTGACAAATTAAATTCGGGAGTTTTAAGGAGTTGATTTCTTACCCTATAGTAATAGAAAGATTTTTCACAACTAAACTAGTACTTTGTGACTGGTTTAAGTCAAAACAAAAAAGGTTTGAAGCTATAGGCAAGATTTGCCCTAATCTAGAAAGAGTAGTGAGAGAAAATTTAGCTAGAAAGGTTGAAGTTGGTAATAAGGGATAATCAATGGTAATACACATAATCAGTGGCTCATGTGGCATGAGCTGTAGCACACGATGCCAAATTTGACTTAATTTTTGCTGAAATACACATGTTTTTCTTAGTATTTGATGCCTGTATACTCATTGCTTCTACTATGTGTGTGTGTTAGGGTTTGATAACCCGAATGAGTTATAAAATGATTTTTGAAAATTTTATTTGGGATCCCAAGGTTTTCAAATTAAATAGTTTTGAAATGATTGTAGTGCAGCATATGGTAATGTCAGTTAAGGGCATTAAACTTCCATACATGAAATAGCCTCCATAAGCCTTATTTTTCATGGAACAACTTTTATTATCTAATTCAAGTGAATCGCTTCCTATCCACGCATGAAATGACCTCTAGAGCCCTATTTTTCACTGAATGACTTTTATGATCCATTTCATGCTTGAGAATTATTGGTGTCTATGCTTGAAATATCATAAATAAAATAATGTTAAGAGCTTGCCTATCAATTAATGCTTGAAAGACAAGTACATTCACGCATGATTTGTCATCCCAGATGGATTGGAGTTTTTGCTAGCCATTTAATGCTTGAGAGTAAAGAGCATTCAAGCTTGATTTTTCCCACAGAATGGTTTAAAGTTTATACTTTATAAATCATGCTTGAAAATGCTAATGCCCGTGCTTGAAATATCACCAATGAACTGAGAGAAAAATGGCCAACTCTAATTCAAGTGTGAATAGGTCCATTTCAAGCTTGAAACATTATCAATGGC
The DNA here is from genome assembly GCF_029017545.1 of Prosopis cineraria. NCBI lineage: Eukaryota > Viridiplantae > Streptophyta > Magnoliopsida > Fabales > Fabaceae > Prosopis > Prosopis cineraria. The sequence continues at coordinate 21,200,825 of NW_026555335.1, forward strand.
TATAATCACTGTACAATGGCTATAAATGGTCATATTATGTCTTTAACACCTATTTCACTTAATGGGCCATAAATATTGTAACACTTGCCCCAAATGTTATCCAAAAATCATACAATTCAAATAAACTAAGTGTAGTTAAGGAGTTGATCCTAAAACCAACTTAAGAAACAAATTATTTAAATCACTAAATAAATACACCATCGCAAAATAAATATTGAAAACCTTTAAAAAAAATTCATAGTTTCTACCTATAGTGCACGAAAGCAAACTAGGCAAAAGCAAGATAAAAAAAATGATATCATGATAGCCCTCCCAAGCCAACTTTTGATCTAACAGTCAGATTAAAATTTGGATATGTTCTAAGTTTGGCATTTTTGCTATCATGGCAGAACATTTAGACCAACTTTTAAAGTGCACCATTTTGTCATCCAACCTCTGATTGGAGCAATTCTAAAGCCTACATGTTAAATTCAAAGAGTAACATAAGTGTACCAAATTTTAAAAAGATTCAATGGTCAGATAAAAATTTATGCGCATCCCAACCTCAGCAATTGTTGCCATCATGACAGCATTATATTACTATCATGACAACATCTCCGAACTAACTTCTTGAGTGCACCGTTTCTCCATTTGACTTCCAATAAGGTTATTACAATGCCCACATGAAGATTATAAAAACTTTTACTTGTGACCTGATTTTTAAGAAAATCCAATGATCGAATTGAAATTTAGACATCCAGATGTAAAAGTACAGTTTTTTGATAAAAACCATTTTTAAAATTATCCAAATCTTATCCTAATGGTCTCAAACTTGTGAGAACACTTTGAACAGATCAAATAGGACTAGGAATATATAATGTCCACCTTGACATTACCAAAATTCACCACACAATCACAACAAACAATCATAATTAGGAGCAAGGATTTGCTCCTAATCTCACATTATTCATATAAGGGTTTAAAACTAATAATCTTTTGAAAATAATTGTGGAATATTTAGGATCCCATAAAAACCCTTTAAATTGATAGTTTGAGCTCAAACTTAAGGTTTTAAATAGGCATTAGAAGCATGGAAAAGTTTTGGGAAGCAAACTACTTTAAAACAGTGCCAAAAATGTCATTTTTGAGTGTTTTGGTCCATGCGCTGTGGCTCGTGGTCCGTGCGCCACAGCATGTGGCACAGAATGCTAAATTCACTCACTGTACCATGCGCCGTGGCTTGTGCGAAATGTGCCATGGCGCACTTATCCATGACAGCAATGCTGTCATGACAGCTTTTCTGGACGAACTTCGAACGTGCACCATTTTCACATCCGATGTCTGATTAGAGTGATTCAAGCACCCACGCAAAGCTTTTTCAATAAGCTAATTAATGATACAAGTTTATTACGATCTAACACCATATGAGAATTTTAGACACTCAAATGCAAAAGTCAGTTTTTCAAAGAAATTTTCAACCATCCAAGCACCCAAAACTCATAACTTATACCATTAACCCATTGTGAGGCTTGAATCAAGTCTAATAGACTAAAATACACTTGAGTGACCAATCAAACACACAAAAACATACCAAACACAAAATTTGGCCACTCAATGGCCATTTTGCCCAATATGGCCAAAATGCACAATTAGCACTACAAGCACAATTTGGCCTCTATTGCCACATAATACACTACCAATACATTGTCACCACATAGATAAACACATTCCTTGCACGTGTATTAATATTTTAGCCCATCACCACAAAAATTACCACATATCCAAAATTAATAAACCTAAATTAAACCTTTAAAGTCAATAGAAACCTTCAAAACATTGACTCATGACTTAATCCAATCAGACCAAATTCTCACTCTTCCAAATCCCATGAAAAATGAGATGAAAAGGTAGAGGAGAAGGGTAGGAAACTTATCCAAGAGTTTGGAGGCTCAAATGATCTTCAAAATCCTTCCAAATTGATGCCCTAGTAGTGCCCAAAGTTGCCCCCTTCGTGCTCTAAGTTTTTCACCCCAAAAACTGTCCATTTTTGATGATTCTCGAAAATTTAAGTTGCTTGCTATGCCGTGCGCCACAGCGCACACCATACAAGTTGCAGCTCATGGCGTAGTAAACAACAACTTGATTTTGCTCCCCCCGATGCCTCCTGACTTGATTGGACTTTCATCCTATCTCAATTTAGAGCTAAATATAACCCAAAAATCCCATTAGCCACCCAAAAATATAATTAAATAAATTAATCATATTTTTAACTAATTTATCCCTTAATTAATCCATTTTTCCATATTTGAAGTTTTAGGATGTTCCAGTTCTCCCCTCCTTTAAAGGAATTTTGCCCTCAAAATTCAAGAACAACCACAACACATACCTAGGGAAACAGATAAGGATATTGCTGCTTCATTTTGTCCTCTGTCTCCCAGGTAGCATCACTAGGAGCCATTCCTTTCCACACCACCTTAACCAGTCAAATAGTCTTATTCCGCAATTACTTATCTTTAACATCCACTATTTATTCTGGCTCTGCTCGATATGTCATATTCTCTTGTAGCTCTACCTCTTCGGGTTCAATCACATGAGATGGATCAGGTTGATATTTCTTCAGTTGAGAAATATGAAAAACATCATGAATCCCAGATAATTGTGGTGGCAAGGTGATTTGGTAGGCAACCAGCCCAACTTTCTTGAGAATCTCAAATGGACCCATGAATCGAGGAGACAATTTCTTTGCTCTAATTGACCTCCCGATTCCCGTCACAGGTGAAACTCTTAGAAAAACATGGTCACCAACCACAAACTCCAACGGCCTTCACCATTTATCCGCATAACTCTTTTCCCTACTCTGAGCCATTAGAAGTTTCTGCCTTATCATTTGAATATTTTGCATCATTTCATCCACAATATCAGGACCCATAATAATTCTCTCACTCAGTTCAACCTAACAAAGAAGGGATCAAAATTTTCTTCCATATAGTGCCTTATAGGGAGCCATCCCTATACTGGAGTGGAAACTATTATTGTAGGCAAACTCAGCCAAAGGAAGATGGCTATCCCAGTTGCCTCTTAGTTTCAAGGCACAAGCTCTCAACATGTCCTCTAGAGTCTGTATAGTCCTTTCTGTCTGTCCATCAGTTTGTGGATGATATATTGTACTAAATCTTAATTCAGTACCTATTGCTCTCTGCAACGCTTTCCAAAAGTTCGAGGTGAACCTTGGGTCACAATCAGAGACAATATCCTTTGGCACCCCATGCAATCTCACAACTTCCCAAATGTAGATCTCTGCCAACTTCTCTAATGAATCACTTATTCGCACTGCCAAGAAATGGGTTGACTTCGTCAACCTATCAACAATCACCCAAATAGAATCATAATTGGATTGGGTTCTTGGTAATCCCGAAATAAAATCCATAGATATACTATCCTACTTCCACTTCGGTATCTCTAGTGGTTGTAAAGTTCCTGCTGGTCTCTGATGCTCAATTTTAACCTTTTGACAAATTAAACACTGTGACACAAAATTTGTGATATCCCTTTTCATTCCTAGCCACTACCAATACCGCTTCATATCCTGGTACATCTTAGTTGCTCCAGGGTGAATTGTATATCTACTCTTATGTGCCTCGTTCAGAATTTTCTTTCTCAAATCACCCTCATCTAGTACACAAACCCGATCTCGATATACAACATATCCATCATCACTAAAACCAAAGTCTGTGGTTCGCCTTTCCTCCACATCTTCGTGAATTTTCAACAGATACTCATCCTTAAGCTGTGCTGTCCTTAACTCTCTCCAAAACTCATTAGTAATCTCTGTGGAATGTAGGCTACACAAAGTAAATTCTAGTAAGTCATGTTGAATATCCAAGTAGAACTCTAGCAATTTGTGCTCTTGTACCATTAGATAAGCGACATGCAATGACTTTCGACTTAAGGCATCTACAACCACATTTGCTTTCCCCAGATGGTATTTAATTTTGAAGCTATAGTCCTTTGAGAACTCCATCCACCTTCTCTACCTCATATTAAGTTCCTTCTGATCCACTAAATATTTCAGGCTCTTATGATCACTGAAAACACTGAACACTGCTCCATACAAATAATGCCATTAAATCTTTAGTGCAAATACAACTGCAACAAGCTTTAAGTCATAAGTAGGGTAATTTTCTTCATGTAGCCTGAGCTGTCTAGAGGCATAAGCCACTACTCGCTCATTTTGCATCAACACACATCCCAAACCCTTTAGAGATGCATCTGTATATACTTCATATGGCAATCATGGATTAGGAATAATCAACACCAGTGCCGTAGTCAGTTTCTCCTTCAACTTTTGAAATGCAATTTTGTACTTGTCATCCCAAATGAACGGCTAATCTTTTCGGGTCAACCTAGTTAATGATAAAGCTATCTGAGAGAAACCCTAGATAAATCTACGATAATATCTAGCCAATCCCAGAAAACTCCGTATTTCAGTCACAGAACTAGGTTTTTCCCATTTCAATACCACATCCACTTTATGTGGATCCACCGTAATCCCTTCTGCTGACACATGTCCTAGAAATCGAACCTCTCGTAGATAGAACTCACACTTACTAAGCTTGGCATAAAGCTTGTTGTCCTTCAAAATTTGTAGCATAATTCTCAAATGCTTCGTATGCTGCTCCTCATTTTCAAAATATATCAGAATGTCATCAATGAATACCACTACAAATTGATCCAAGTAAGGCCTAAATATACAGTTCATGTAATCCATGAAAACCGCAGGCGTATTTGTTAACCCAAATGGCATAACCAGAAACTCATAATGTCTATATCTGGTACGGAAAGCTGTCTTAGGCACATCCTCCAAGCGCACTCTCAATTGATGGTATCCTGACCTCAGGTCAATTTTTAAGAAAATTGAAGCTCCCACCAATTGATCCAACAAATCATCAATCCTTGGTAAAGGATATTTGTTCTTCATCGTCACCTTATTCAACTGTCTATAATCAATACAAAGCCGTAAGCTACCGTCCTTCTTCTTAACAAATAGCACAGGTGATCCCCAAGGTGACACACTAGGTCTAATAAATTCTTTTTCAAGTAGCTCCTCTATCTGCTTCTTCAACTCAGCTAACTCCATTAGTGACATCTGACATGGTGCTTTTGAGATTGGTTTAGTTTCTGGCACTAGGTCTATGGTGAACTCCTTTTCCTTTTCTGGAGGCAAACCGGACATATCATCCGTAAATACCTCAGGGAATTCATTCACTACCCCAATCTTATCAATACTTCCATCGTAGACCCCATGCACTGAGAAGAAAACCATATAAGCCATACACCCTTATTGCATCAATTTCTCTGCTTGTACCATTAATAAAACTTAGACTCACTAGGAATATTAATTGGTGTAGTATGTACCGGTAACAAAACTATCTTCCTAGCACAGTCTAAGGTGGCGTTATTTGCCATCAACCAATCCATACCGATAATCACGTCCAAACCCTTCATAGGAATCCAGATCAAATCTAGAGTGGTCGAATGATTTTCAAACCTCACTTCTACATTCAAACATGCTTTAATAGTCATATCAGATGACCTAGATAGCGTAGATACTTTAATCACAAAAGGCAATTCATGCAAAGGAAGTCCCAACCTCTCTACACATTCATATGAAATAAACGAATGTGTAGCACCAGAATTAAATAATGCTTCAATTTTCTACTAATTAAACCTTTAGAGTCAATAAAAACCTTCAAAACATTGACTCATGGCTTATTCCAATCAGACTAAATTCTCACTCTTTTAAATCCCATGGAAAATGAGATGAAAAGGTAGAGGAGAAAGGTAGGAAACTTACCCAAGAGTTTAGAGGCTCAAATGATCTTCAAAATCCTTCCAAATTGATGCCCTAGCAGTAAAATCCTTCCAAATTGATGCCTTAGCAGTGCCCAAAGTTGCCCCCTTCGTGCTCTAGGTTTTCTACCCTAAAAACTGTCCATTTCTGATGATTCCCAAAAATTTAAGTTGCCTGCTGTGCTGTGCGCTGCAGCTTATGCCACGTAAGCGACGGCTCATGGCACAACGAGCAACAACTTAATTTTTCTCCCCCCGATGCCTCCCGACTTGATCCGACTTTCATCCTATCTCAATTTAGAGCCAAATATGACCCAAAAATCCAATTAGCCACCCAAAAACATAATTAAATAAATTAATCATATTTTTAACTAATTTATCCCTTAATTAATCCATTTTTCTAGATTTAAAGTTTTAAGATGTTACAGAATATCTGATAGAATATTTAAATGATGAAAAAACCCTTTATATCAAAATTTAACTACCCGAGTGCTATTTCCTAAAATAGATCCTAAACCCCCAAAATTTCCAAATCATATAAGAGTGGCCAAAAACTATTCCAAACACCATATGCACATATGAACACACATGCTAAACATTTTCACTTGGCTCAGAAATCCCCGTGGGGTTCACGCACCTAGTCTCTCTATCCTAAGTGTATGTTTGCCCATAGCACACCATTTGCAATGCAATCACTTTGCATTTACTTATAGAATCACATATATACCAAAATAAATATTTTTTTGTAGAGGAAACTTAGTCTACTAAATAAATCTATCAAAACCACATATCATAACCAAGTTTCCTGGTCATAAGCCTACAAGTAGACAAAAATTCATATAAAGCCATACAATCTACACATATTCACACACACATATATAATCACATTCTACTGATATCCTAATCTTAAATACATTACAATTGATTTGCTCAAAAGAAAGGGGTTGCAGTTCTTTACAATCTACAAACAACCCTTACCTTTGATCCTTTTCTCGTCTACTACTAGATCCTTTGTGTGGACCTATAAATATTATAAAGAAAGGGGTGAGACAACCACAGTCTCTGTAACAAAAAAATCTACATTTATTATTACAAAGTAAGCCATAGTTGAATAAATAAATAATAGATTAAACATAACATATACTTTAGTCATTTAAAATGCATGATGTAGGCCAGTATGACCTTTCCTGATCGACAAAATGGCCCCTAGTACTCTTTAACTTGTAGGTAAACTTATACCCACTTGTACTTCCATAGGTAGATTGAATCTAACTACCTGCCTGTGTTCCTTTGACATGAATCCTGAGTAGTCGAAGCTAATTCCTTCCTAAAGCCTATTGTAATACCCTTACTGATATTACCATGCGCTCCATTACAATCTAACTAATCAAATCATTTACTTTGAAAACATTGAAAGCCTTGGGATCCCAATAAAAATTTTCAGAAATCATTTTATAACTCGCTCAAGTATGAATCTTTATACATATAGCGGAAGCAATAAACCTTTATGCATTAAGGATTTGGAAAACATGTACATCACTGAAAAACAAAGTGAAATTTGGCACCATGCACTGTGGTATGTGGCATAGAGGCCACAGTTACTTGCTCTGTGCTATGCGCTGCGGCATCTAAGTGCATGCATTATGGCGTACACATCTGAATTTGCTGTTAAATGGTAGTTTTTGATATGAAATTCAAATACACACCATTTCCACATACGATATCCGATTAGGATGGTTCAAGCGCCCACATGAAGCTTGTTTCAAAATCTAACTAATGACACTAGTTTCATCTTAATCTAATATCTCTATCAAAAATTTGACACCAAGTACATTTTGACCAGTTTCTACTAAAATTTTGCCACTCATGTATCTCAATTCGAAACCAAATGTCATTAGCCACTTTTTAGGCCTTGACCGAGTCCAAATGGACAATGCACATCTAATTAACTATACACATGCATAATATAACTTGGCTTATAAATTGTCTATTCCACCCTTTGGGCCAAAATCATTTTCATTTCTTTAATCTCATATATGGCCAAATCACTGCATATAATCTCCAACAATCTCATATTCACACATAATTACATCCATTCACTAGCACATCCAGACATTTCATCACTTATACATATATAAGGGCTAAGGAGCTCAAAATCACAAACCATACCACAATCATATCTTTATGTACAAGTATAAATCCTATAGCAACTTATACACATACAAGATTAATAACAACCAAATTCATTACACCAAAACCTTATAAAGGCTACTCAGCCAATGTCTTTCCCTTTCAAACCACTAGTACTAGAGCCTGAAAAATGTAAATAACCACGAGTAAGATAAAAATCTCAATAACTAATATAGTTCATTAAATGCTTATTTCCACAGATAACTATGCTAAAGTAACAAAATAAAGTAATGTCATAGATATATATATATATATATATATGTATATCAAAATATGAAATGATTCCTCTTTTCAAAACAATTCCACACAAATACACACTAGTATGATCATCTAGCCACCGAACCTCCAATGCTTCCCGGCATGAAACTATAGGCTTTCTTGGATCAACCATTTGTTGACTTGAGCACACTTTTGCTGGTAAAACCACCCGGCCAAAGGTAATCGAACCGACTTATAGACTATAGTTTTCCCTTTTCACACACTTGTGGTAGAGGTATTATTGACTCCTAACTGCACCCTGTCGGACACTAGGGAGTTGCCAGACTGCTCATATGTCTCATGGTAATAGTCCCATAATATGCTGTACTAGATTACCTATGGTACCAGCCCATATAAGGCTACACTGAATGTCCTATAGTGCTAGCTTGACCATATGGATTTTTTACTCACATATCTCCACACGCACACATCTCCACATATCCTGGGTGAAGTCTCACCCCCTATGATCATGCTCTATCACAATTTCCACTACTTTTTCTTCACATTTCCACACCACAAACTTTTATACATAGTATTTACATATCAATAAAAATCAATAGCTTTCTACAAATTGATTTTCATGCTAAAATCATTTACAATATCAAATTATGCACAAAACTCTTCAAAACCACAATTTTATCATTTGTATTTACTTCTACATAGTTATAATAGTTAATAAACACAATAAACTATATGGTTACCTTAACCCTTCTGTTTAACAGAAAGGGTTACTCGTGTAACTTCAATCCTATATAAGCTCCTTTCTCGTAATTCGTGTGTCACACACTAGAATTTATATAGAATTGGTATTTAGAGTCAATTCCTCTATTGGGACAGTCCCTTATTGAACAGGTGAGACAGTATGGATATAATTAATCTAGACAATCCATCACACGGATGGGCCTTACCACATAGATATATCATCTACTCCACTTCCTAGGCGAACTCCTGCCTTTCTAGGTCATGCAATGGATATTCATGTGATAATTCACTCATATACAATTCATAGAACTTCACATTATCACCTTTCATTGAATTTCATCATTACACATTTCATGGAACTTTAAAACCAAACAAATCATTAAACTCCCAATTCACAATTATTGTACCTCACACTTTCAAAATCATTGAACTTCCTAATATTCACTGTGCCTCACACTTTTAAAATCATTGGACTTCTCTATTTTCATACATTATTGAACTCCTTCTAAATAAAGATTCATTTTGCTTCTCAATTTATAGAAATCATTACACTCCCAATGAATATTAATACAAATATCCACCACTATTGTTCTCAAGAAAAATTTTGCATAAGGCATAAAACTCACAAATTTAATCTAGTGGATTTATTCACAAATTAAGCCACACTACATTTCTTTTATTTTATACATTTCAAATGACAATCCATAAAATCAATAAACGAATAGACATACATAAGTATAAGATAGAATTTCCCCAATTACCTCAAACCTTTGAGAGGTCAACAGTTTCACCCTCAACTATTCGCTCCCGAAGCTTCTAAGAAGCTTGAATGGTGCCAATGGTAATTATGCTACGAGCATTTACCATGCAAAACATCAATATCTATTTTGAGCTATTTTTCACTAGTATTTTCATCATTTCTTAATACTCAAGTTTTACTCTAAACTCATGTAGAAGTACCCATAAGGTTTCTTAACTTCCTTTAACTCTCATTTATAACATTGAGCTCTTAAATAGCCATTAATGAAGCCACATTATTCCCAACTACTAAATTTATGGAAATTTCAAACACTTAATGTCCTCCAACCACCAATCATCATAAAACAATAAATATCAAGTTTACTTAGCCCAATCTACCCCCATTAACTCTATTTAAGTCAATGGGTTCAGGCCCATAACTATTAAGGACCAAAAATTGCTAGTAGCAATTAAACCCTAACCTCTGCCATCAAGAAAATGGAAAAAGAGAGGAAGATTTAAGCAAGGAAGCTACCTTAGGTGTTTATAAGCTCCAAATTACTTCTAACTATTAGTTTCTTCAAGCCCTAGCTTAGCTTTTTCGCCATTCTCTCGTTCTCTTTTGTTTTCTCCTCTTTTTCACTTCTGATTCGCCACTTAATATTGTAAAATTTTAACAATGTGCTGCGGAACATGGCACAAAGAGCTTGCTGTGGTGCGTGGCACACTCCCCTCAGAAATTCTTTCACTTCTATTTTCGAGTGACCTGATTCTCCTTCGGACCTACATTTAGAGCTGAAACTGAGACCAAACATGCCTGTTAGGCCTCTCTAGCCACACACCTCATAGATACACTTAATTAGTCTATTTACGCTTAATTAATCTGTATTTAAAATTGAGGATGTTACAACTCTCATGCATATGGTGGTCATTTAAGCTCAAATAAGATAGTTAGGAAGGTTTTAGATTGTGGATTGTATTGGCTCGCTTGTTTAAGGACTCTTATGAATTTTGTAAAGCATGCTTGAAATGTCAAAAGTTTGGTAGTTAGGGTAAGAGGCATGAAATGCCTCGACAACACATTTTATTTTGTGAGATTTTTTATGTTTGGGGCATTGACTTCATAGGTCCCTTTCCACCATCTTTTAGTTTTGAGTAATATTTCTTGATGTTGATTATGTTTCAAAGTAAATTGAAGCCATTCTTACTAGAACTTGTGATGCTAAGATTGTTTTCAAGTTTTCAAATCTAATATTTTTTTTGTAGGTATGGAGTTCCTAAGGTGTAACCTCCTTTCATATTTACTCAATATAAAAAAAGATTATGGTGTTACCACTACCTCACATCAAATACAATAATTGAATTTCATTTCAAAAGCTTCGATCAAAGACTTATTTCGTAAAATCAATCAAATCATAATACAATCAGAGAAAAGCACAGCAAAAGAAAATCATACATTCCTCAAATACATAGTAGACATAACCCATTAGCATTCTTATCCCAATTGCATGCATTTCAACACAAAACTAAAGATGAAATTTGGTCTGTGTACCATAGCATGAGGCACAAAGCCACACGCTCACCCTTTCTATGTTGTGTGCTGTGGCATGTGACATCATGCGCTGTAGTGTGCTTGTCTGAATTTTTATTGTCAAAATGACAGCAGAAATGATGAACTTCTAGCGTGTGCCATTTTCACATACAACATTCAATTAGAATGATTCCAGGGCCCACATGAAGCTTAGTTCGTATACTAACTAATGAGATAGGTTTGGACATGATCTAACGGTCCGATCAAAAATTAAACACTTAAGGTGCAAAAAGTCATTTTTCTAAAAATTTTGCATACCCAAGCACTCAAATTGATCCCTTTCTCTCATTAGATCACACTAGGCCTTGAAGTAAGTCTAAAAGGATCTAATACCCCTGATTGACCATAATTAATCACAATCATACTCATATATCAAAATTTAACCCTTTTATGGCCAATTTCCACAATTCACTAACTTCACATACTTTGCCATTTCTTGGCATAAGTTAGCCTACTTGGCTATTTCTCAACCCATACATATACAATCATATTCACAATACAATCTTAGCCTCCAAATTACTCATTTCATCATAATTTGTCCCTTGGCTTAAGATTCACCACCACAACCAACCATATCAACACCATATACTTAAATTATAGCCCCTTTTGATTCATTTTAACATACATACACACAATCAAGCTAGATTTTAAAAAATCTCCATTCAATACATGCATGCAATCCTATGACAACTCATATACACTTGTATATACAATCTCAATTCAGTTCATTACACAACCTTAGAGTATACGGCTTCACAACTCGAGCCAGTCCAGACTCTCTTCCTTTGCCCTGATCACTTCTCGGTCCTGTAACCATGTAACTATATGGGTGAGATAAAAATCTCAGTAACAGAATAACTCACTCCTATTGACTATCATAAGCAACAATATGGAAGTAAACATAGTATATCATTAAAACCTCATAAAATAGCATTTATATCACATATCTTATTTCATTCTCAACTTTTCATCAATCACAAAAGATTCCATATTATCTCAAGATATTTCATCATATTACATAACATACTAGCATGATCTCTACCAACTGAACCTCCAGATTAGCTCGATATAAAACCATAGGCTCATCTTAGACTAATGTACACTCTCATTACCCGGCCAAAGATGTTCTAACGCACAATACAAATTATGGTTTCCCCCAATAAACACAATAGGGTGTCGTTGACTCCAACACTATGTCACAAGGACACTAAGGAGTCTCTCATCTCCAACACCGTATCTCAATAGGCATTAAGGAGATCTCCTCCAATACTGCCCTTTCAAGACACTAAGGAGAATTGTTTCTAACACCACACCTTAACAGGTACTAAGGAAACCTTGCCACATGGTCTTTATCATGACCTACACTCGGGTAAACTCCTACCCCTATGATCATGCTTTCTCAAACCACTTAAGGTTCCCATTTACCATTTCACACTTTCCTACATAATATATACAAATAATATTTTACATTACAGAAAACCTATTTCCATGCTTATTTCAACCAAAAGTCTCACACACAACAATGACTCAATGCAATAAAACATGCTTAATTAAAAACTGTTTCATGCACTACATAGCATACTAACATATAGTTATTATAAATAGTCAAACAAAGGAAGTTATTCAGTTACCTCAACCCTTCTGTCACTAGAAAGGTTACTCATAAATTTCAACTACCACACGATCTTATCTCAAGCTTCCTTCCTTTACTCACATGTCCAATATGTCAATCTGAACATATTTTAGTCATTTAGTCCATTTTGACAAAAAACTAATTTTTACTACTTAGGGCTATATTCATTCATAAACTCTTTTCCATTTATCCATTCTAAGTCCATGACTATCCAATTACTACTTTACATCACCTCAACCAGTCTTATTTCACTATCATATTTTTGGCCTAACTTTCTCTTTCTAAAGGCCAAAATTGAGCCTACAGGTTCAAAGCTCTACTGTTTAGCTCTAAACCAGTCATAAAGCTCTAATTTAACTTTTGAGAACCTTTTTATTACTATTGGGCAAGAATTAAACTCCTCAAATTCCACCGATTCAATTTTCCTATAATTCATTTTTAGAGAAATTTGTGTAGAATGGAAGATAAGAGTTATATGTAGCTTACCTGGCAAGTTACCAATTTGAATCACCTTCAACTGCTCTAAAATAGTTTTCCTTAGCTCCTCAGCCCTTCTTCTCTCTCTATCTCATGTGTTTCCAAATTTTCACTTTTAAAGATCACCGAATTTTATGACTTAATATGTGATTTTCTTGTCTATGCATTGCAACGCATGCAGCATGAGCCGCGGCGCGTGGTACAGTGAGATTTATTCCTACCATGCACAATTGGTTTGACCCGAAACGCACTCCTCTTGCCCGTATCTTCTCACACAACATACAAACAAGTCAAAATACTAATTTATTATCCGAATCTATAATCCCATACTAACTTTCACTTCTCTCTTAATTAACCTCTAAACTTAGGATTAAGAAATTCAAGATGTTACATAAGGCTTTGGTAAGTGACCAAGTATTCCACTTTTGCAACAAGATGATGAAGGCTCTCTTAGCTAAATATGGGGTGGATCATAAGATCTCTACACCATATCATCCCCAAACTAATGACCAAGCTGAAGTATCAAATAGAGATGTCAAGAAGATCCTAACTATTGCATGCTTTGTTGAAAATCTTAGGCCCATGACTCATTTTGCAAAATCATTGAAATCACATCACATTATAGAATTACACAGTGGAAGTAAGTTACATACATTCATATAAACCATTGTATACTTAGAGACTACTAAATTGGGTTGGAATACGGGCCAGTGTCGTGGCATGTGGCACAGAGCCACACACCTAACCTTTTATGTCATGCGCCATGATGTGAGATGTCATGTGTCACGGCGTGCCAGTCTAAATTTTTTGCTATCATTTGACAACAAAAATGATGAACTTTCTGTTAGAAATTGTGCCCTAGGGCCAATCATTATACTATGCACATTATTATTTAATGAATTTCTCTTTTGTTATTATAACAATTGCATGTTCAATATGATAACTATATCCCTAAACAAACTATAGTGATTATCCTAAATGTCCCTAATCGGTCATCTTTGAGTGATCATAAATGAAATAAGACTCGTATGACTTTGATTAATTATATATATATATATATAAATTAAAGTCATAGGCACTTGAAAGAGTACAAGGTATTGGACCGACCTGCTATGAGAAAGCTGTATGGTACAAATCATAAGCTTATATCATATGTAACCCTGAAATTATCATCGATTCCTATATGATGACCATTAAACTTTGACCTAGTTAAAAATCACCTTTGACTGGGTGATCATAAAGGCTATGATTAAGTTTAGTGATATTCATGCAAAGGAATATGAGTACAAGTCAGCTCCTGAGATCCAAACTCTTGAAGAGAATGTGCTCCAACTTTAAAGAATTAAAAGGTAACTCTTCTATCCACCTTGACTTAAATGAGTTCGTTTGGTCTATATCAGGATAGGGACTTTAAAATTTTAATCTTCCGCTGTGCCTCCCTATCCAACACTTCCAACGTGTGTCGTTTTCACATACAATGTTCAATCAGATTGATTCAAGCACCCACACGAAGCTTATCTCATAAGCTAAATAATGAGATAAGTAAAAAGTAATAATATGATGATTTGACTCTTTGGGATGCTAAATAAATAGATACGAGTAGAAGGATTACATTTCGGGTTGAAGAAAGTGCGTGCGGTGGGAATTCTTCTCACTATGCCACGTGCCGTGGCTAGTGTTGCATGTACCACGATGTATGGACCAAAAAATGGCCCCTTAAGTCATGAAATTTGGGTGAAGTTTAGAAGGAAAAATTTGAAACACATGAGAAGGAAAGGAGAGGAAGCTGTGGTATGCTAGGGCAAGTTATTTCAGAGCATTAGAAGGAACTTTTGATTAGTAACTTATCAGGTAAGCTATGTATAACCCTTACCTTTCATTCTACCTAAATTTCTCTAAATATAAGTTATAGAGAAATTGAATAGGTAAAATTTGAGGGCTTTGTTTCTTGCTCAATAGTAATAAAAAGTTTCTCAAGAGTTAAATTAGAGCTTTACAACTTGTTCAAAGTTGAACGATAGAGCTTTGAACCTGTAGGCTCGATTTGGTCCTAAACTAAAAGGAAATTAGGGTGAAAATCTTATTAGAGTAAAATAAGGCCAGTTAAGGTGATATAAAATGGTAATCGAGTAGTAATGATTCTAAAATGGATAAACAAAAAAGAATAGATGGATAAATATAGCCATAAGTAGTAATTATGTTCTTTTGATCAAATTGGACCAATTGACTAAATTGTGCCAATTGTGTTTAGATTGGCATATCGCACTTGTGATTTTAGAAAGGAAGCTTGTGATGAGTTATAGTAGTAGTTGACATTCATAGGTAATCTTTCTAGTGACAGAAGGGTTGAGGTAACCAAATAACTTCCTTTGTTTGATTATTTAACATAACTGTGCGTGAGTATGTGAGAGTGCATGTCGCTTACACTTCAAAATAGCTAAGTTAACACTAATATAGTACTAGTGGCAACCTAGGTCATTCTTTACTAAGGAGGCTAAATAAGGTTAATTATGGCTAAACTAGTGAGCTAAACTAACTAAGAGTTGATTGATTTTAGCTAATTAAACTAAGTGGATAGATTTAATTAAAAACCTAATTAACTAGTGAAATAAAAATGGGAGTGTTTTAACCCTTTCTAATGTGGAGTCCTAAGAGTTGTGGGATGCTAGATTCCTTGTCTACTCTTTTTAATTAGGCTTAAGTTAATTTCCACTCTCTTGATCAAATTAAACCCCTTACACAATTTTGTACAAGTCCCTAATCAATTCCTTAGTTAAGTGCAAAGTGATTAAAATTCTCCTTAGGTTCCCTTTATGTGCAATGTAACACTTGCCCCGAGTGTTATCCAAAAATCATATAATTCAAATAAACTAAGTGTGGTTAAGGAGTTAATCCTCTAATGAACTTAAAAAATAAATTATTTAAAACCTTAAAAAAAATTATAGGTTCTACTTATAGCGCATGGAAGCAAGCTAGACAAAAGTGGAATAAAAAGATGTTGTCATGATAGCATTAAATTGCTGTCATGACAGCCCTCCCGGGCTAACTTTCGGGAGGCGCCGTTCCGTCATTCGAACTTTGATCAAAGTAATTTTAAAACTCACACATCACATTCAAAGGGTACTATAAGTGTACCAAATTTCAAAAAAATCCAACGGTCGGATTAAAAATTAGACATGTTAAAAGATTGATTATTTTTTGCTGTCATGACAGCACCTCTGGACTAACTTTCAGGGTACGCCATTTCATCATCCGACCTCCGATCAGAGCAATTCTAAAGCTCACATGTTACTTTTAAATAGTAATATTAGCATACCAAATTTTGGAAAGATCCAATGGACGGATTGAATTTCATGCATGTTACAACATTATTAATTATTGCTATCATGACAGCACTTTTGCTGTCATGACAGCTCCTCCGGACCAACTTTCGGAGCACGCCATTTCTCCATCCAATATTCGATCGATGTGATTATAAAAGTTTTTACTTGTGACCCAAATTTTAGAGAAATCCAACGGTCGGATTAAGATTTAGACACCTGGATGCAAAAGTACAGGTTTTTAGTAAAAACCATTTTCAAAATTGTCCAAATCTCATCCTAATGGTCACAAACTTGTGAGAGTACTTTGGACATGTCAAATAAGACTAAAAACATCTGATAGAATATTTAAATGGTAGAAAAACTCTTTATACCAAAATTTGACCACTCGAGTGCCATTTCCCAAAATGGACCCTAAACCCCCAAAATGCACAAATCACACAAGAGTGGCTAAAAACTATTTCAAATATCATATACACATATGAATACACTCGCTAAAAATTTTCACTTGGCTCAGAGATCTCTGTGGAGCCCATGCACCCACTCTCTTTATCTAAAGTATATGTTTGTCCATAACACACCATTTGTAATGCAACCACTTTGTATTTGCTTGTGAAATCACATATATATCAAAATAAATATTTGCTTGTAGTGAAAACTTGGTCTACTAAATAAATCTATCAAAACCACATACCATAGCCAAGTTTCCTAGCCACAAGTCTATAAGAAATCAAAAATTCATACACAAGCCATACAATCCATACATACTCACACACATATACATAATTATATCCTACTAGCACCTTAATCTTAAATACATTACAATAGATTTGCTCAAAAGAAAGGGGTTGCAGTTCTTTACAATTTACAAACAACCCCTAGCTCTGCTCCTTTCCCCGTCCTCCACTGGTTCCTTTGCCTAGACCTAAAATATTAAAAAGAAAGGGGTGAGACAACTACAATCTCAGTAATAGAAAAATCTACATTGATTATTACAAAGCAAGCCATAATCAAATAAGCGAATAATAAATTTAACATAGTATATAATTTTGCCATTTAAAATGTATGAATGCATGACCTAGGCTGGTATGGCCTTTCACGACCAACAGAATACCCCCTAGCACTCTTTAACTCACAGGTAAACCTTATACCTACTTGAACCTCCATAGGCACAAAACATAATCTAAGGCATGATCTAATCCATCGAACCGCCTATGCCCCTTCAACGTGAATCCTGAGCAATCAAAGCTAACTCCCTCCTAGAGCCAGCCTAACTTACTCTTCATGTGAGGACTACCTTGGCCTAGGCACTCAACCTCACACTTCATATGTCGGATTCCCTCCCCCACTAAGAGGTATCGAATACTCAAAACACTAACCACTTTACTGCACTGAGCCCATAATACGTAAGGCAACACTGAGTACTGGCAGTGTGCCATGGAATATCAAAAGTCCACACCTTCTCATTGGTAAACTCCCATCGAGATCATGCCTTTTATTCGTGTCTACCTTTCTCGAGTATTGACCACTTCAACACTCTAAGGTAGTATAACATTTATAAATCTTCCTTAAATAGTTCCTTAGCCTATCTAAGGTACCTTACTTAGTTACACAACTTCTATTCCTTATGATTAAAATACATATAAACAAATCTCATTTCTATTAAAACATTGTTGTTAAACAATTAGAAAACATATTTGCACTATAATCAAAATAGTACCCCATAACCCCTTATAAAGCACATAATCTTTTAAAACATGTAATGCATGATAGCTAGTAATATTTATTCAAAAATAACTAAAACAAAATAATAAGAAATATGAATTCCCCTGTTACCTCAACCCTTTAGTACCAAAAGGGTTCCTCTTGTACAAAATAAAGCTCAGCTTGTTCCTTAACTTCTGAACAAATTCCACCAACAATTCCTACAACATATAAGTGATCCACATCACTTATCATGTCAAATAGCATTAATGAAGACTATAACTCATACCACACAACTTGGGTCTATGAGCCATAATCCATCCCAAAGGTCCATATATTAAACTAACCATTCACATAGTATCACTTAACCACCAAAACCATTTATTAGCCATCACTAGGCTAATTTTCAATTTATATAATTTTTAATCAATTAAAAACCTTCACTTAGTGTCACCAACTTTCACCATTAGCCCTTATAATGAAAACCAAACTTTAATTTAAATCTTATTGGGCTCAAATAGTAAAATTATAACTAAATCAATAGGCTTAAACCATTGAGGAGCAAAACCCAATCTCTCAGGGTTTAATTTGTGCCCAAAACACCTCTTTTCATCCAATTATCTACTCAAAATATTAGATCACTATATAGAAACTCAAAACATCCTCCCTAGGATCCAAAGAAACAAAAGCTTACAAGAATAAGCCTTTTGGATCAAATTTCAAAAATTTCCTTTTCCAAAATTGAGAAAAACAAAGAGAAAAGGAAGAGGATTGACATAGGGAATTTACCTATCACGTAGCCGAGCTCGTAACGGTCGCAAAACCTCCTAGATCCGAACCTAACTCCCTCTCTTTCTCCTTTCTTCTTCCTCTCTCTCTCTCATGCATTTCCTTTCTTTTTCTTGTTTCATTTCTACGTTTTCTGCATTCCTTTTCTCTTTAAATTGCTGATCTAATGCCTTGGAGAAAATTACAAGAAATGGCCCAATATTTTTTATTATAGCACAAAAGCCCGAGTCAACTTTGGTAATTTTTCCTATATTTAAAAATCAAATAAAACCAAACTTTTGATGAGGAAAATTCAAACTCTAGACCTCTATCAAATTATTCTAAATTTTAATTTAATTATAGATATTTTATTTTATTTTTTCAAAATAAATTTGAGTCTTAAAATTTTTAGGATGTTACATACAGCTTGGCCTATGGTAAGTCTAATGCATAATTTTACACACAAGACATTTTATCAAATACCAACCAAACATATTTATGTATAGCTAATATAAGACACATTCAACACACATAAAACATATATTTATATGAATTACAATGTATTGAAAAAAAATTTCAGCAACTACAAAAACGAGAATCAAGTGGAAAAACACTAAACCAATAAGTTAAATACCAATTTTGGTCAATAAAAATAAGATATAATAATGATCCTAATTTTACGAACAAGATTACATTAACTTAGGTTTAATGAAGAGTGGCCATAACCCTTAACCTTCCTTGAGGCATTTCAAGACTCCTTTAGCATCCTTCCCTCCTTGCACTCCTTATAGATTTAGCCTCTAGTCATCTTGGAACCTATTTGAGCACAATCCTTCCACCATGATTGAACCATACTCATGAGCACTTTGACAATTTTGAAGCCAAACCAAGAAAATGAAGCTTAAGGTTTGAAGAGTTAGGTGGAAGAAGAAGAATGGTGGAGTCAAATTAAGATTTTAATGGTTGAATCATAAGATATAGAGGAGGGAAGATGAGATGGAGATGAAGAATGTGAAGAACAATGGAGAGAGAATGGAGAATGATGGAGGCTAAAAAAATGAGAGTGAATAAAAAATAAACACTGAAAATGAAATTAAGGCAATTTGATTCAAGTTTAGGGTGAATGAGCTCAACTCTAGGGTTAAGAAAATGGGTGAAAAATGAGCTAAAGTAACTTTATTATTTACCATGGTAAAATGGTGAAAATTCAGATGAACATGGTCTAGAAATAGAATTAAATAAATCTAAAGGTAATGGGAAATTAAGAGAGAGAGTGAGTAGATTCAAAGTGTGGTACAATGTGTGCAAGACCATGTAAAACTTATGCTTTCACCCCAAAACTCAAGTGTTTTGCCTCTTGACTCATCTAGTATTCCAATCCAATGGTCTTCATGTGCCAAATCCAAGGTGTGTAATCTTACACAAACAAATATGACACACAAAATCAAAGTTCAAAGTATATGGATAATAGTTTGCATTTTCAATTAAAATTAGTTCTTGAATATGTGGCACAATGCAATTAAATAATAAAAACTAATTTTGACATCATAAAAGAGGTTAGGGGCATGCTATATAGCCTAAAAATTATAAGCCCACACATGCACAAAAATGACCTAGCCCAAGTGCAAGAAAACAAGTCAACCAAAAACCTTTAACTTTCCAAAATAGTCAAGTTGTGAAATTAATTACTTTCAATATAAAATAATTTTTAGAAATATAATTAGACCATTTTTCTTCTAGACTAAAAATACATCTTGAGAAATTTTCTCATTTTCTTAAAAGTCCAATTTTATGACAAAAATACCCCTAATACACATAATCCTACACTTAGGTAATTTTTCACAATTAATGCAATAAATGTGCAATTCAGGTAAATATAATATGATTTTGGTTAATAATAATAAGAAAAAGTGTGTAATAAATATGAGTTATTAGTATGCTATTTAGTACATGAAATTATTTTAAATGAAGCATGATTTATGGCATTTTGTGATTGTGACATGAAATGGCTTTTGATCAAATAGAAGTATTGAAACATGTGATTTCATATGTATATATATGTTATGTATTGAAAAATATGTAAAGTGGTGATTAGAAACTTAAGATTGGTTTGGAAAGCATGATCATAGGGGTAGAAGTTTACTCGTGTGGATTGTAAAGTAATAAGACCATATGGCATATTCTCCTTAATACCCGATAGGATGTGGTATTGGAAAATTGTATCTCCTTAGTGCCTTTCGAGGTGCAGTATTGGAGATTATCTCCTTAGTGCCTATTGAGGTGTGGTGTTGGAGATTTGGACTCCTTAGTGTCTGTGTAATATGGTGTTGGAGTCAACAACACCCTATTGTGTGCATTGGGAGAAACTATAATTTGAAAGTGAGATAAAGCACCTTTGGCCAAGTGATTCTACCACTAAAAGTGAGGTCAAGGCCAATGAGATTATATATTAGTCTATGGTTTTGAGTTAGGAAGATTTGACAGTTCGATCAATAGTAATCATGCTGTACTTGTGAAAAAGTAGAGAAAAGCGATGAAATAAGTGTAAAAGTGATAAAATGATAGACATAAGTAAAATTTGAAGTGAATATATGATATATGCTATGTTTAAAGATATATCATGCTATGCTTTCATATAGTTTCACGGGATAGTTAGCAGTAGTGAGTTATTCTGTTACTGAGATTTTTACCTCACTCCCATGGTTACATTTTTACAAGATAAAGCAGTGATCAGGCTAAGGAAAAAGAGTCAGGACCAACTTAGAATCATTGAAATTGTGTAAACTCAGAGTATTATGTAGTGAACTAAAAACTTAAGTTTATATGTAAATAAGTTGCCATAGGAGTTTGTATACATGTTTGAGTTGGGTTTTGTTAAAAATATAGAGATTTGTGGTAGTAGTGGTGAATCTTAGCCATATGTGGAATTATGAGGAAATGAGTAATTTTGTGCTAAGATTAAGTTGTAATTATGTTATGAATATGGTTATATGTAAATTTGTGGTGAAAAAGGCCAACTGGGCCAAATTGTGTTAAATTGTGAAATTTTGTGAAATGTGAAAATAGGCTGTTGAATGGCCAGATTTTTGATATACATGTATATGTGTGATGAAATTGGTTAATCAAGTGTGTTAGGTCCTTTTGGACTTGGTTCAAGGCTTGGAATTGTCTAATGAGACAATTGGATTGATTTGAGCACTTAAGTGCATAAAATTCTTAGAAAAAGTAACTTTTTACACTTAGATGTCCAAATTTTGATCAGATCATTAAATCGTGTCCAAACAAACATTGTATGTTCAAATCTTATGAGATAAGCTTTGTGTGGGTGCTTGAATTACTCTGAGCAAATGTCATATGTGAAAATAGCACATGCCAGAAGTTCATCATTTTTGTTATCAAATGACAACAGAAAATTTAGACGGGCATACAGTGGTGCATGTCATCTCACGCCGTGGTGCATGACACAGAAGGTCAAGCGTGTGGCTCTATGCCACATGCAGCAGTGCACATATTGCACACCTCAGCATATGGCCCCTAATATGACTTGATTTTTGTAATTTAAGATGTATGCAATTGGTGTTATGAATGCATGTGACTTGCTTTCGCTGTGCATTACTCAAATGTGTTGTCATTTCAATAGTCTTGCAAAATAAGTCTTAGGCCTAAGCTTTTCAAACAAGATATTTGATTATATTTTGATTAAGTATGTGTGGTAATTTAGTTAATCTTCTCCTATATCTGGATTATATGGAAGGAGGTTACAATCCTAATCTAAGTTATAGGAATTTAAGTCAAATCAATCAAGGGGATTCTTGTAATCAATTTCCAAAAGCTGATGGTTCTTCTTCTTCAAGACAAGTAATTCCTTTTAAAGATAAGTCTCAAGGTATTATAAGGAATGACATGATGATTATGAAGAGCGAAATGGAAGCTAATATGAATGAGAAATTTAGTGTAATTGGTAATGTGTTGACCTAATTGATTGATGAACTGCAGAGAATAAGGGTCCAATAAGCCCAACCTATTCCTATTAGTTCATCAAGTCAAAATAAGGGTAATCTTCCTATTCAAACTATTATGCATCCGAGAGATGCCAAGGCTATTGAAATTGTTAAGCAATAAGAGTTAAATGCCATTCAACCTAGAAGTGGTAAGACTTTTCAACCGAATACTCAAGGTGAGGATGCTAAAATTGTTTAAGGGGAACAATGACTTAGACATTGAGAGTTTTAATGAGGTTCTGGTCCCTTCTTCTACTTAAGAGGTATCTAAGGAAAATTTAGAAGATAGGCAAGATTCTGAGGCACAAGCTGAAAGTTTAGAAAAAGAAGAGGCTTAGAGTTCTTCAAGGAAGGGAAAAAAGAGGTTACTTAGAGTTTATAAGCCAAGGGATCCAATCCTAAAAGGTTCACCCTTTCCTCATACTTTTAATCTGACTAACACTAATACAAAAAAAGCTTTTTACGGTGGTTAAAAATAACTTTTTACAACAATTAAAAAGGTAATGTTGTTCTAGGGGATGTAGAATGTCCTCATTTTTCTACGTCGATTATCCAACCAATGTAAAAGCTCAAATTTTTTACATCAGTTATATAGCTAATGTTGAAGCTATATTTAAAAACTAAAACAAAACATCATTGGCACTTTTTACATCAATTGGGATACCTAACCGAAGTAAAAAGTGAAATTTTTACATGGGTTATTACCATAATTGATTTAAAAACTTTGAAATTCCACACCGGTAATAGTAATAACCGACGTAAAAAGTATTTGATTTTTTAATTATTATATCTAGTTTTTCTATTTTACCCATTCTTGTGCATAGAAATTGCCAAAGCTAAATCAGACAGCACAATTCATTTACAATTTCCTTTACTAATAATTGTCTATCAAGTATCTATCAACTATCCAAAACTAGTTAATTATCAAAAACTAACAATTGTCTACATTGTATAAAGCTATCAAAATTGTCAACAAAAGTTTCCAAAACTTGTCTAAAACTAACAAACTTATTAAATTGTTTGAAACTTTCTATAAACCTTATAAATTCTCCCCAAAACAGGTTGCCTAATGTATGCAGATGTCATCAATTTCAACTTCAAGAAATGTATATGAATTGTCGAACATCTAAAATATGATTGACAAAAGAGGCTTATTAATCAATCTCAAATAACATAATAAAATAAAACTTTTAAAAATATATTTACCTCTTTTGTAAATTTGGCCGTGCCTAGTGTGATGACGTTGAGCATATGTCTCATCACACATAGACTGCACAAGTTCATCTTCACTAGTTGTTTATGACTCCTTATAAGAACAAATCATAAAAAATCAATAAGAAATTCTAGTAATTAAATATATTAATAAAGTATAGCATCACCTTTGGCTCAATCCACGTGAGATTCTTAAGCTCATGTCCATGCCTTTACAAGACCACATTTTGATATGTTTTCATTGCCCTATGATCAAAATCACCAAGTTAGTATAAATAATATATTTAGAAAAAATTAAATTGAATATTTTTGCACAAGTATATTTATGAGTCTATCGTCTCCTTCATTTCCTTCCTAAGTTTGTAATAGAGGGAGCATAAGAAGACGATAGTGTTACTCTTCATTGAAATAACAAACAACTGCCAATGTTCCTTGCAAAATATGATATAAGTTAACGTAAATTCACATTGAAAAGAAAAACTATTAATTATAAATTAATTATAAATTGATTCTTATGAGTGCACATATGGAGCCATAAAAACATCCTTCTTGACTTCACATATCTTCTGTTGGAGGTACTTGACCCTTAACTTTGGAGCATTACCTTTCTCTGTCATGTGATGTGGGCAAAGGAATCCAAACTTATCTTCTTTTCCTGATGTAATGCACAAACGATGGAGTCCCCTTCTCTTTGTACCATGGTGCCTTACATTTTGGACACTTCTCCTTTCCTTCAAGCTCTTTTCTATACAACACACAATCATTAGAGCATACGTTTATTTTTTTTATACTACATACCTATTGGGCACAAGATATTCTTGGCATCATAACAATGATTTGGTAGTTCATTGCCTTTCAGAAATATTATTTGAAGTAACTCTAGCAACTATGTGAAACTTTGGTCACTCCATCTAGCTCTTGCCTTTAAGGTAACCAATTTTAACACCCCAAATAACAAACTAAAATTAGTTAACCCCAAGTATAGAGGCTTCTCCACATCAATGCACAAGTCATCATACACATGTGCTTATTCAAAAGCCTATTGTAATATCTCCTCTACTAAATATAAATAAACAATCAAACTTATAGTAATCAAAAGGTTAACCCATTTAGGAGATTACCAAGTTTTTATTTCAAAATCAAGGGATCCCAAGTTTTCATAATTAAAATTAGTTAAAACCATTCATAAACTCTTATATTAGAGTAAAAACAAGTTACGGAAGCATGAGATACTTTAGAGGAGTGAAAAAGAATGAAATTAGTTGAAAAATAGCATGCTTGCTACAAAATAGGGCAATGTGCCGTGATTTATACACACAGCACTATGGCGTGTTGCTCTTTGTGCCATGTGCCATGGCTCAAGTACCAATGTACCGCAGTGTGTTGCATGTTTTCTTGACAACTAATTGTCATTTGACAATAGAATTGAGGAACTTTCAACGCATCCCATTTCTCCTTCGACACCCGAATGACATGATCTTGGTGTTTACGGAAAGATCTTCTCATAAACTTGATAATTGCATGGGTTTCACTCCCAAAACAAGTTACACTAAGAAGTTGGACACTCAAACACAATTTCACCACTTTTCACAACTTTTCACAAAAAAAAGGGTGTCCAAAGAACCCCAACAAGTGCCAATAGCCATACCTAACACCCAGACCATACTCATTGGACCTAAGACTATTAGTACAATACCTCACAAGCACACAATCATCAGTATAATATAAAATCACTCCTGAACTCCTTTAATAACAAAAATAGAAGGAGGAGGTAATCTATTTGCATTGCCTCAAAAAATCATTCATTTCATGAACAAAACAACATTTCTATACTTACATTAGTATTTTAGTCCCATCAACACATATAACATAACATACACAACCACTCATAGACCAAAATATAATCCAGATGCTTAAAACAACCAATTAGTACAAATGTAAACAAAATGCAACCTATAATTGACAACAATATTCTATTACACAAAATAAACATATATTAGAGGCATACAGTAGGAATGCATAAATGTCTAAGCCTCTTAAGCTTTCTCCCTTGCTGCACTAGAACTAGAGCTTATAAAATGTTATGAAAGAGGGGTGAGTCTAGCTACTCAGTAACCATGGTAAAACCTACCCTATGTAGTTATGTATTAATTGAAATTAAACAAATGCATATGAAATCAAATTCTTAAAACATCTTGAACACATACCACAACTTATTATTCCAATTAACACATTTTCATCTCACATATGCTTGGGACATAATCACAAGACACTCAGACATGTGACCATGACTCAATATATCACATGACTTACCACAACTTAAAGCGTGTGACACGTCAGATAAACTTATAGGCAATAATCAACTAACTTTATACCTTTCTTATTACCTCTGACTGAAACCATGGGTTATATCACTGAATAGGGCTTCATTCGTGCAATTGGACTACCCAAGCTCACTAATCGTGAGGTATGAACTAGCCAAAGATCATAGTACACACTCTCAAACCACAACTTCCCCTACTCTCGAATCTCGGAGGTATCGTATAACCTAGGCTAATTTTCCTTGATAAACTGGTGGAGATAGCTAGGTTCTAGTCCCTTAATAAACTATAAGACAGTCCCTCGATAAATTGTGGGACAAGGCTATACCCCCGTACACTGAAGGACATCCTAAAAACCATATGAATTTTTTCTACTCCTAATTCCTAGGCGAACTCTTGCTTACTGATCATGCCATATATGAAACTTACCTATTTTCACATTCTCATTTGCTGATTATCAAAATCAACATATTAGACTCACGACCATGCGCTACCCAAGTGAGCCTCTAATTCAATTTCACAACAATCCATTTCTTCATTAACCCATATTTACCTCAACACAATAACACATTCATCTTCCCAAAGGTATATCAATGCTCATAGTTTGAAAACTACTTTGACTTCACATTTGCATTATGAGCAAGATATAACATTATGGACATTCATATTTTCAAAATATAGATTAAAAGTATTAGCATGCTTTTACATTGAAAATCAACTCATGCATGTGACAATCTACATGATCCATAATTAACAATCAATTGACATATAACAATCCAGAATAGTGTTCCCCCGGCTATCTCGAACCTTTGAGGAGTCAAAGGTTTACTCCTTAATATTCTAAGCTTCCAAACTTTATTTTCCAAGCTAAAATGGTATCTAATAGCTTAATCTATAATCCATAATTTATTGGATTCATCAATATGGTCGAACACACATTTTTCAACTCTTTTCTCCCCTTTCTAAACTTTTTAATGCTTGCATTGTATAAGTTTGAGCCTATCTATTAGGTTTATTAACTGTCTTCAGTCCCCAATAACATTAATGAGCCATTAAACTCCCATTAATGGCATTACATTCTTCCAGCAACCCTCATTAATGTTATTTTTCCATAGTAATAAGGTCCAACTACCAAAAATGCTAATATTCAATATACCTAGGTTTAAATACTTTAATGTACTCCCATTAACTCCATTTAAGTCAATGGATTTAGACCCATAAATTATATAGATTGAAAAATCATCTCCCACTATCAAACCCTAACTAAAAACTAATAAATGTGGAAGAAAATGGGAGATTAGTGAGTATGATACTTACCTTTAGTATTTATAACTTCTAAAATACTCCTAAGAACAAACCCTAGTAGAGCATAGAACGTCTCTCTCATTTTCTCCTTTCTATTTTTACCTCAGTTTGTGATTGATAAGCTATAGAAAATGGTCATGCGCCACAGTGGATGCACAATGTGCTGCGGCACATGGTATAGAGAGGGCTTCCCTAAGTATGCTAACATACATGTGCCATAGTGGCTTGGTCCACAAGCTGCGGCACATGGTATAAAGTCTTCCCTCTTCACTTTTCTTCCTCTTTTCACATCTGGGTGACTCGATTCTTCTTCAAACCCACTTTTATGGCCGAAACCACAATCAAACACAACCTCTCTAGCCACACACCTCACTAACAACTTAATCAATCTAATTAGGTTTAAATAACTAGATTACAATTTGAAGATATTACACCTCTTCCCCAACATTACAAATCATGTCCTCTAATTGATCTTCATCCATATCTACTTCATCATCAAGATTATCAACTTCACATATTGAGACGTGTTACTGTAATTTTTCAATCGTTTACCATGCCAAATCCATATCGTATAATTCTTGCAAATTCCATCACAAATCAAGTACTCTCTTATTTCAGCAGTACCTAGTCTCCTCTCACTCAAGCAATTAACACAAGGATAATAGAACCTTGCACAATTGTCAATAATGTTTTTCTTAGCAAATTCCAAAAATTCCTTCACCCCATTATCAAACTCATCACTTGTTTGTCTAGCATTCATCCAACTATGATTCATATGTCATCTCCAAAAGAATATAAATAATGTTATTACCTTCAAACTATTTTAAAAATCTAAATTCCTAATTAACTTAAGATTTGAAAAAAAAATTGATAAATTTTTCCTTGAAAATAGGATATCCTAAGACTTTTAAAAAAATTTTACAAGAGAAAATTGACAATTTTAAACTAAATCAATGATCACATGCAACAACCTGAAGCCTTATGAAGCTACTAACAAAACTCTCAGTCAATAAATATAAATAACAACTAAATTTAAGCAATTTAGGGGAAATAATAAATTAAAAAATTGTTTGGTATAATCTCCTCTAAAAATCGAACCTCTCATGACTTTTAAAATTTTTACAACGATCTCAACTGATGTAAAAGTGATTTTCTAAATTTTCAACATCGGATTTCACATACTCAATGGAGAAAAGTGATTTTCTACATCAAGTGTTCAACCACTATTAAAAGAAAAGTCTACAACCATTCACCGTAATTATGAAAATGTCATCGCCTTAACTTTTTATATCGTTTGCTTTCCAACTGATGTAGAAAGTGCCTCTTAAATTCTATATTTTGTACTAGTGTAAAGCATTAACTAAAGATCCTGATGAAAATGAATTTTTCAAGTTGTTAGGCAAGATAGAGGTTAATCTACCTCTAATTGATGTGATTAAGGGTTTCTCAAAATGTGAAAAATTCTTGAAAGACTTGTGTAAGAGCAAAAGGTCTTCTTAACCTACTTCAATCATAGATATGAGCCTAAATATAAGTGCAATTATGAAACCACAACTTCCTCTAAAGTGCAAGGATCCAGGTTCATATCTTGTGCCTTATCATATTGGAAAAGTTGATATACCCAATGCTTTGGCTAACTTGGGAGCTGTGATCAATGTCATGCCATTGCATATTTACTCCTTATTGAATCTAGGATGACTTCAAGAAACTAACGCTGTCTTATAGTTGGCTAATCAAACTATGAGGAAGCTTTATGGGATCATTGAGGATCTATTAGTCAAGGTAAAAGACTTAGTCTTTTCTACAAATTTCTACATCCTTAATATGGCACATGAAGGCAAAGGAAGGTTGATTCTGGGGCACCCATTCCTATTGACTACCAATGCCATTATCAACATGAAGGAGAGAGCTCTAACTTTAGAGTTTGGAGGTAATGAAGTTAAAATTGATGTTTATGAATCTGTGTTACATCCTTATGAGGAGCATTCTGCGATTGGTGTAAACATGATTGATTTTACTATTAATGCATGTATAACTAACTCTTTGCATGCCATTAGTAGTGATAATTCTATATCATATTCTCATACTGATTCTTGCACTGATTGTGACTACTTGGGCCTTACCTTTTGTGAGACAGCCTCATAGGAGGTTGAATCCCTTGATTTTAGATGTGGTTAAAAAGGAAGTCACTAAGCTTTTAAAGGCTAGGATTATTTACCCTATTAGTGATAGAGAGTGGGTAAGTCTAGTATAAGTAGTACTAAAGGAGAGTGGTATTACTATGGTTAAAAATGAGAATAAAGAGCTTATACCTACTAGAGTCCAAAACTCATGGAGAGTTTGCATAGATTATAAAAAGCTAAATGAAGTCACTAGGAAGGACCATTTCCCTATCCCATATATTGATCAGATGTTAGAGAGACTTGCAAGCAAGTCTCATTATTGCTTTTTAGATGGGTACAATGGCCTTACATCCCAAGGACCAATATAAGACTACCTTTACATGTCCTTTTAGTACCTTTGCATATTAAAGGATGCCATTTAGATTGTGTAATGCACCTAGCACCTTTCAAAGGATGCCAACTTCTATACATAAATGCAATAACAACACAAGCAAGCACTTTAGTCACGTATGCCAGTCTCGAATGTGTAAAACTGATACCAAATTATAATGTCCTCCTTAACATTACCAAACACACAGAACACTATTATAATAACCATGATTAAATCCCTTACAAGTGGTTATTATAACAAGGGTTAAAAGAAGATTCAAGTAATTGGGATCCCAAGAAGACCCTTTTGAAAGTTCGTTTGAGCTTAAACTATAGTTTAAAACCAATAAAACAAGACAACGGAAGCATATAAGTCAAAACAACACTTAAAAACTATTGAAATCAATTTGGAAAATTTTTTAGAAGATGGGATAGTGCGCCGTAGCGTAGGGCTCCATCCACCACAACGGATTATACAAAGGAAAACATCCCTCTTGTGCCTTAAGCCGTAGTGCGACTATCAATACGCTGCGTCACGTGCTTGCTGTCATGACAACACTCTAGGCCAACTTCTGGAACGCACCTTTTTGCCATCTAATTCAAGCGATTTAAATGTCCACACGTAGTTTTTAGAGCACCTAATTATTGGCACTAGTGTCAATCCAAACACTAAGCCAAATGAAATTTGGACACCCAAACCTAAAACAATACATTTTCTTTCCCAATCCACCACCAAGGTGTCTAAACTTACATACTAATGCTATTGACTATGGAACCACTTGAACCATCTCCAATAGACTACAAACAACATGTACATACATTCAAATCGCAACAATAACATCCCAGACAAGATTTGGCCACCAAAACCCCGTATTCAACATAAATCTCATAAGGAGTAACAAACATATATAATCATTCTAATGGCCGATCAAATATATGAATCAACACAAAACTAACACTTGCACTAGTATCTAGACCTCTATATCCATTACAACACAATTACAACATCCTAACCAAGATACCCACAGTACAATAAAGTTCATGCAAGTGCATCACAAAATAACATATGATTTCTAAGTTGGCATATGCATACACCATTCATTACAAAACCAAAATAAAAGTAAGGACTATACAATTATTAGCTAGTTCCTTTAATTCTTAGTCGCACCTTCCTTCCCCCTTATCCCTATGAGAGCATTTACCTATAAAATATAACAATAGGTGAGTTGGGAACTCAGTAACTAAATAGTCTAATATAACTATTCATGTGAGAGAACAAATAGTATGCATGTAAAGTGGCATTAAAAACATAGAACAAGTTATATATCCACATATATGGTTATAGTATGATATGCATGATCTACATACTACCTTATATCTCCGACTGAATTTGTGGGCTAACAACTCAAAAGATCAAATCCATGTGGCTGGATTGGCCCAAGCTCACCATTAGTAGGAGGTAGCCCGACCAAGAGTACCTTCACCTACTATAGACTACAAATTCTCCCTGTTTATGAATACTAGGGAGTGTTGATGCCCAATCTACCTCACAGAGTACTAGGACTTCCAAACAATATAATACTAAGCACTGAGGCCTCCACAGTGCTAGTGTACCATATGGATTTCCAAACAATATTCCCAACAACCACTAAGGTGAACTCTTACCCTCTCATAATGATTATGCCAACATATACTCAATGCTTTCAATACATAGCCATAACAAATGATTTCTATTAAGTATCATTCTATTTAAACCATAGAATTTCACAAGTAATTATACTTAAAATAGCATTTAGCTTTCAAATACTACAAGATTAAGAACAACTTTTCATTCCACTTCACATAGGATTTTTAAAACCATAATAGTTTCATAATAATATATACTAGTACAAACAAGAGCATTAGCTTTAAAAGTAATCACACAACCATCCAACATACAAATAGAAAGTTTAGACAATCTAGTTATGTCAACTCTTTTATCACTAAAAGGGTTATCGTGGTCAAGTAATAGCTCTACACTTATCTACTAGCACCATAATGCTTGATCAATAGCTAATCTACAGGATCAAACTTTAATCATCAATTCACATACTAATTACCAATTCCTCATTTCTAACAAAAATTTGGGTAACCTATCATGCCCAAAACCTTGATTTAGCCCTAACAATTCTCCTAAAACACTCTATTAATTCAATTTAAACACCTAAACACATTAAAAACCCTAAATCTCTATCCATATTGTTCTCAATCTCTTAATTCCTACTTAGGGTTACCCAAGGTGAATCTTGCTTTAACTCCAAAGACCTTAACTAAGGCAATAGGTTAAAGGCTTGATTTAACTCTCAAACCCTAACAAAAAATTTTAAATCCATACAAAACCACAAACCTAGGGTTTGAGGCTTAATTTAACTCCCAAAGATCTTAACTAAGGTAATAGGTTCAATCACAACCTAAGAATAAGCCCAATCAAAGCCTTAACTATAGCAAAAAGCATCAAGAATTTGCATGGAAGGAGGAGGAGAGGTGGGGGGATGCTTACCTAAGGGTGAATCTTGCTTCCAATACTTCTAAATAGCTCCAAACGTCTAGCCCTAGCAAACCACAAGCCTTCTTTGTATCTCCACTCACGTTCTATCTTTTACTCTTCTAAATTTTGGTCTGTTTCACGAACTGATAAGTACAAATTTTTGCATATTGATGCGTCACCATGGCATATAGCACAGAAATACCCAAACACATTTTGGGCCTCTCTCCATGCCATGCCCTCTCAAACTCTAATCTAGTTCTCTTTTAAGGTTGGGTAATGATCCATTAGTTACATTAGTCTTCAAAAATATCATTAATCAAAATTCACTTAATTTTACCATTATACCCTTCTAAACACCTAAAATTCCTAGAATTAAAATCTACAATGTTACAAGTACAGTGTTGGAGATTATCTCCTTAGTGCTCATATGAGATATGGCATTAGAGATTTGAGCTCCTTAGCATCTGTGTGATACAGTATTGGATTAAACAACTCCTCAATTAGTGTGATAGGGGGAACCAAAGTCTGAAAGTGAAACGGTGCCTATGCGATGGCTAGGCTTGTTTTCTCTTCCTAGGATGCATGAATGAACTCTCTTTAAGCTCTTGTGTGGGTTTCTCTTATCTCTTAACTCTTATTTAATTCCTTGAATTTTGATGCTTATGGACATTGTAGTGACAATGGTTGTTGGAATTAAACTTTTGATACTTGTTGGGTATTATATGAGACTTTATGTTGTTTATTTTCCAATTAAGGTGTTTGTCACAGTGATTTTGGTGCTGTCCCAATCATTATTTTATTCAATCCCTTGTTGGATTTAATTTTTAGTTGCCTTTTGTGAGCTTGTGAGTCATGGTTGTGCATTAAGCACCCTTGAGGTTGGCCAATTATTTTTCTTAATCAATTCGAGGTCTCAATTGGTTGAGGCAAGGGCTAGAATTGATTATTAACTTGATAATCAATTGATCATTTTTAAGCATAATTAGTTCTAAGGGTTAATTTTGGGTCAAGTTAATCTAAAGAATCTAAGAGTGTTAAATTCCTAGTAGTTATTAGGATAACTTAAAAAACCAATCGGGGTTAAGAGGAAATTAATTAGAAAGAGCAAGGATAAGAGAGGGAGCTCATGTGCATAGAAGATCATTATTTGCATTTTAATCACACATTTCAACCATTTTTCAAATTTGTCTAAAATCTTAAAAATTCTAAAAAAAATAGTTTTCATTTAATCTTTGTTAGTTTTCATTTAATCTTTGCTTCTTTAATTCCTAATCAACAACCTTAATCAAATTGTTATTGTTCTTGATAGATTTAATAACAAAGATGTTACTTTTAAATCAACTCTGTAAGAGATTTGACCTAGGTTTCTCCCTATACATATTAGGGTATTTCTTAGTTTAATTTGGGTACTTAAGCAGCTAGTGCACATCAACACCTATGGTCTAGATTTGGGTCTAAAATTCATCCCTCAAGTCTCCTTATGTGCAAAGCCAAGTCTTCAACCAAAAGCATCTTCCATGTAAAGTGCCACCTAAGATAATTTGACTTAGGTATTTGCACATGTGATAAAATATGAAAATATCCAAACCCTAATATCATTTCGCTTTTGGCTTCAAAGTCCATTCAAAACTTCACAAATACACATGAGAAATAAAAGGTAGCCATGCATGCATGCATGCAAATTAGGTTAAACTTACCACATTGACAAATCACACCAAATTGTTATCTTTTTAACTCTAGGTCCAAATGTAACTTTCAAAACCAAATATTTTAACCTAAATGAACCTAATACCAATGCACACATAAAATTTTAGATTTGCCTCTCAATTTCTAAAAAAGTGCAAAATGATCAAAATACTCCTAATACACGTCATGGTATGTAAAGTGTATGCCATGGCATGTGACATAGTGAAGAAAGTCTCACTATGCTTGCATGCTTCATTCTGTAACACATAAAACCTTATGTCAAAATAGTGAATCAAATAAAAAATTTTATGTCAAAATCTACCTAAATTAACTATTCTAGTAAATAATGATGTAATTTGGATTATTTGTATTGATGCAAGTGAAAATTATTAGGGAGCAACTTTATATATCAATCAAATAATAAAGAAGAAGTAATAACTAGATATGCAAGTGAAAAAATTAATGAATCTCAAACTAGATATCATTCTAATTAGAAAGAATTTTTAGCAATAGTTAAAGCTGTATAAAATTTAAATTATTCATAATTAATACTAGATTCATTATAAGGACTAATAATACTCAAGTAAAACATGGTTGAATAGAGGAATAAAAACAACTCAATTATGTAATAAAATGCTAATTAAATGGCAATCAGATATGTCTTATTATGATTATGAAATTGAATATATTAAAGAAAAAAATAATCCTATTTTGATTATTTATCTAGATGGAGCCAAATAGAAGAGAAATATGTATGATGACAAATAGTAGTGGTGGTTCATCAAAAGGAGAAATTATGACCCCACTAAACCAAGTAATTATGAAAGCCAATATTCTTGAAATGAATATTGCCTTAATCAATGGACAATTAAATACCTCTATTCAAAATCTATCTGGAACAGTAGCTCATCTCACTAATGACCTTAAAAGAAAAATCTAAGGTACTGTTACCTATAAAAAGACAAGTAGCTGATGTTTCAACCCAAACATTAGAAACCCAATTCCAGCCTCATAGCCCATCTAGATCTAGCCTAATAACTCCATTAACCGAAATAGTAAAGAAGCCTAGATATGTCAAGCCCAAAAATAACTCGAACACCTCAAAAATAGTCTTTCTACTTCTACCTCTTCTAGGAGAAGAAGTCCAAGTCCAGTAATCCCACCATCCTTCCAAAATCATATACTAGTATAATTTTCCTTAAACTTTTTATTAATAAAACTAACCATTTCCTCCTTCCAAGGTCTCAATAATATCAAATATGTTTCTCATTATTCCTTCAACAAAGCCATTTATATCCAAGAACTAATCCAAAACTTGTAAATCTCTATTCAGTTATGGCTTTATACACTCAATATATCCATCTAATGATATGTCAGAAATATCCAGAATTCCAGACTCCATCAAAGAAGCTGCTAAACACTATTTGAAATTATAACTCAATACCGAGTTTATATTCCGAGTTTATATTCAGTGTTACTCAACAATAGCTAAAATAACTCCGATAAATTTATCCTCCAATTAATCTGATTAAATTTGGAACAACAAGAAGAGCCTTTGGGTATGAAGAAGAAGAAAAAGAGGACATAGAATAAATGATGAAGACCTTCAACATAAAATCTCAATAATCAGAGCACAGAAAGTAAATATTATTTTTCAAGAACTAAACAGGACAATAACTGCAGATGAAGCCCAGTAGACATATTTTACGAGACCAACTACATGTATTTTCTCAATTGGAAAAAATAGCAGAAATTCAAGGAACTTTAATAATTGGTATGATAGGCTAAGAAATAATCAATGGAAAAGATAAAGGGACTAAAAGAAATATGTCAAGTACTCTCAGAATATGTAAATCATAAATACAAATATTGTGATGAAAGAAGACATCTAAAAAAGACTATAAAGACCCTTTTATCAACATGAATACTAGATATCTCTACTAACATAAAGTAGCTGACAAGACAAAAGTAGTTGGCCCATATAATGAGACAAGAAATGTGAAAGACAAAAGACAACTAGCCGAAAGTTTATTTTGTCCTTTACTTCCTGCAATTAGTCAAAAGTAGGTTTGTCTTTTGTAATCATTGAGTTTTTACTTTATATCTTCAATTAACTTGAGTCATATAACTAAGGTTGGTATGCCAGCTCTATATAAATACTTGTAATCTCTGAGGCAAGGACACAAATCAATCTCTTTGCCTCTCTCTTTCTTGTAAATCTTGAGCTTAGAATTCTCTTATCTCTTCTCACTTTAATAAAATTCTTCATTTTCAATTATTTCAACCTTTGTAAGTATTGAAGAATAACAAGTATGGCTGAGTAATTTCTTTTTAAGGATTAAGGAAGAATTATTATCTGATCCTTAACAAAAGCTATAAGTCCACAATGATCCTATAAGGGGATTAACTGGTTATGTGTTACTATGGCTATGGCTCCTAGTAGGAAACGAAGGAAAGTTGTGCTGTGATGGTTAAAGGAGAAAAGATTGTAGAAGGTTGAAAGCCAGATTAAGAGACTTCTGGCTTGATAATTCTCTGTACTAAAAATTACTTCTTTATCTTTATCCCATGTTTATATTGTCTTTTATCCTGCTAATTTACTACTACCTTAGCTATCAATTTTGATAGTTTGGAATATAATTTCTAGCTTGATTTACTAATCCTAAAAATAATTGAAGTTCTTTCTTATGTTTTTTATTTTAATCAAATTCTAATATCTTCTTACTAATATGTTCTTACAATTCTATTCCATTATTAGTTATATATTGGCCTAAAAATCATATTCTTTTCTTTTCTTAACTCAGCTTTTTTAGGTAATATATTTAATTCTTTTTCTTCTATTAAAATTATAAATTTTTCTAATGTTTTCAAGTTCTTCTTTATTTTTGGAATAATATATATACATATACACATGCATATATATATCAAATATATATATATATATATATTTAATTTTATATATCATATACATCTACATATACATATTATATATATATATATATGATACACACACACACACACACCATATATAATATTAAGAATACCCTATAGAGTCAATTTTAATAGAAGGAGTTATTAAGAATACCTTTAATAAGTAAAAGCCTTAATAGATGTAGAAATTAATAAATTACCATTCAAAGATGAAGTAACTGAAATATATATTGCAGGAGTACAATTATTAGTAAAAGCTTATTTTTAAGAAGGAAAAAATACACCAATAGAGTTATTAATAATTGATAAAGAATAATAAGTAATGTTGAAGATAGTATTTTAGAAATCATTAATAGGAAATTTAATATGTCAAAATTAAAATTCACAATAACTCTACTTTTTTGTATTTCTAGAGTTGATGAAAATATGAATAAAATTTTGTTAATATATCATAATTTAGGAGAAATAAGATTATTATCAGGATCAAGAACAATAAGTATAACTGTAATGATAGGATTAGTATTTATAAACGAACATAAAAATTTACAAAAGCAATAAAGAAAAATTAACAATAGATAAATATTTTATGCCTGTATTACAAGAAATTGAACTATACCCAACTAGAACAACAATAACTAAACAATTAAGGTTAGAATTAGACAATACTATAGGATATTATGAAACTAAAAATAATCCAAGAAGATTAATAATTGATGATAATATTGGACAAAGATCATGAAGAACAAATACGCCAACCTTAAATGTAAATATATATCAACCTACTAGAAGAAGTCTAAGCTTAGAACAAAGACCTAGTATCAAAAGAGGAATATCTAGAGAAGAAGAAAGATTATTACTTAAATCTAAAAGTGAAAGATCAATAACTTCAAATTTTAGAATTATTAAGACCTGAAACATCAAAAGAAAAATTAATATATATATTATAAAAGTAAAATAAGAATCAAACTTGATAGATGTAATGACTTTAGTAGACCCAAAAAAAGAAAAAAGTACAATACAATTAAGTTTATAAATAATAAATTAGAATAACTAATAAAGGAAATAGAACAATTTCATTAATAAAAAATAAATAATAGGGATGTCACAGTTAAAATTTTAGATAATAGATGATAATAATGATCAATGTAAAATAATTTTAGAAAAAAAATTTCAAAACAAGTTAAACTATGAGATTACAAAAAGAAAGAATTATGATAAATATTACTCATCAAATAATAGTAATGTCAAAAATAAAGTTAATATGACAAGGTTATATTTTATATTGAACACATTTAATTATCAAAATATAAATCAAGAAAATATCATACCTTAGTAGATACAAGAGCAAATATATCAGTAGCAAAAGTAAATATATTACCAAATGAATTATGAAAAAATAAAAAAATTATTAAGAATGCCAGGAGTAGGAAAGAGATAAATTGTATAGAATTAGAGGTAAGAGATATCATGGTATAAATAGAGAATATAAACTAAAAGTTAAGAAAATAAACCAATATAATGATAATTCATGTGATGTAATATTAGGAATAGATTTTATAGAGCAATATTATCCATTAAATATGTTTAACAAACTAATAATTTAACCAACACCTTGTAATCATCAAGCAGGAAAAAAATAAGAGTAACTAAATCATATAGTAAAAGAGATGAAAAATTTTAAAAGAAACAGAAGAATATGAAGTTACAATTTCTATCAAATAAAAAAACCTTATATAATAATAATAAAATTATGAATTTAATAAAAATATTAAATACTGCAAGAGAAATAAAAACCATTGAACAAAGATTATTAAAAAAATTATAGTGATAATCCTTAATTCATTGAGAAAAATCTAAACCTTTAGCAAAATAGAATTAAAAATTTATAGTAAAGAAATAAATTGTAAACCCTATCCATAGATGGAAATGTAAAAAAAAAATTATAATGCATATAAATGAAATGAAATCATATGATTTAATAAAATAAAGTATATCTAAATATTCATCACCTATCATAATTGTAATAAAACATAGTGAAGAAAAAAAGAGAAAAATCAAGATTAGTTATAAACTATAACAAGTTAAATGAATTAGTAATAAGAAATAGATACCCAATTTCAAAAATAAATTTTTTATTTAATTTAATAAGAGAAAAAAATATATTCAATAAGTTGATTGTAAATCTAGATTTTTTTCAAATAAAACTAGAAGAAGATAGTAAAAACATATACTTTTAGTATATTTGAAGGATTGTATGAATGGAATATATTTTCTATGGAATTTTATAATAGCCCTAGTATATTTCAAAATATGTGACAAAATTATTATTACCAATAAAGGATTTTGCTGTTGTAATTCTGTACTCTATAGATGATTTTTAATATTTTTAAAAGATAAAGAAGAACATGAAGAACACTTAAAAAAAATTTATAACCTTAATAGAAGAAAAAGAAATTAAATATATCACCTAAAAAAAACTAATTAAGAAAAAAAAAGGATAGGATTTTTAGGCCAATTAAAACTAATATAATGAAATAGAATTACAAGAATATATTAGCAAAAAGATATTAGAATTCGAATGAATAAAAAATAAGAAAGAATTTCAATCATTCTTGGCACTAATAAATCAAGCTAGAAATTATATTCCAAACTCATCAAAATTACAGCTAAAGTAAGTAAATTAGCAAGAGAAAAAACAGTATAACTATGGGATAAAGATAAAAAAAATAATAAATCGGGTTAAAAACTTTATGTCAAAATTTACCTAAAATTAACCATTTCAGTAAATAATGATGCAATATGGATAATTTATACAAATACTAGTGAAATTATTAGGGAGCATCTTTATATCATATTATAGTAAAGAAGAAGAAGTAATAACTAGATATATAAGTAGAAAGTTTAATGAATCACAAACCAAATATCATTCTAATGGAAGAATTCCTAGAAATAGTAAAAGCTATACAAAAGTTTGAATTATTTATTGTAAACACTAGATTTATTATAAGGACTGATAACATTCAAGTAAAACATGGGTTTAAATAAAGGAATAAAGGCAACTCAATTTCGTAATAAGATGTTAATTAAATGGCAATTAGATATGTTTTATTATGATTATGAAATTGAATATATCAAAGGTAAAAATAATCTTGTTGCAGATTATTTTCCAGATGGAACCAAATAGAAAGGAGACAAATATGATGACAAATAATACTGGTGGTGATTCACCAACAAGGTGAATCATGATCCCATTAGACCAAATAACCATGAAAGTGAATATTCTAGAGATGAATATGAGCTTGATTGCTGGACAACTAATACAAGTATTCAATCATTATCTGAAATAGTAGCTCATCTCAGTAATGAGGTGAATATTTTAACAAGTAAGTGAAAGCCTTAGAGAATCTAAGGAACCACTATCCTAATTCCCACATAGACAAATAAAACAAATAATTGATGTCTCTATCCAGACATTTGATTCTCAATTTCAACCTCACTATCTAATAATTCCTTTTATTGAAATAGTAAAAGAAGCCCAAAAATTCAAAGCCCAAATAGTGACTAAAACTCTAACTAAATTTTTTGTTTTTAAGCAATTCATGGAAGAATGAATCGAGGAAAAACCACTCAAAATAATCCTTCTACTTCTACTTCTTCAAGGAGAAGAAGCCCAAGTCCTATAACCTCACCTTCCTTTAAAACCATAGATTAATATAATTACTTTAAACTCCTCATCAATAAGACCAACCATTTTCTTCTTCCTAGAACAAATAACATCAAATATATTTCTCATTATTCCTTCAACAAAGTCATTGTTTATCCAAACACTAACTCAGAACTTGTAAAAAGCCTTTTCAGTTATGATCTTATCACCCAATATATCCCTCTAATGACATGTCAAAAATATCTTGACTTCCAGATTCCATCAAAGATGCTGCAAAACATTATTTTGAAA
This sequence comes from Prosopis cineraria, assembly GCF_029017545.1. NCBI lineage: Eukaryota > Viridiplantae > Streptophyta > Magnoliopsida > Fabales > Fabaceae > Prosopis > Prosopis cineraria. Next base: position 21,242,465 of record NW_026555335.1, read on the forward strand.
TTGTAACTCAATACCGAGTTTATATTCAATGTTACTCAATAATAGCTAAAATAACTCAGACAATTTTATCCTCTAATTAATCTGATTAAATTCGGGACAACAAGAAGACCTTTTGATTATGACAAGAAGAGAAAGAAGATATTATGAATGATAAAGATCTTAGATATAAAATTTCCACTATTAAACCATAGGAAGTGAGCATTATTTTTTAAGAACTCAATAGAATGACAACTACATATGAAGCTTAGTGGACATATTTCACTAGACCCACTACATGTATATTCTCAGTAGAAAGAAATAGCAGGAACTCCAGGAACTTTAATAATTGGTATGAAAGACTAAGAAATAATCAAATGGAAAATGATGAAGGGACTAAAAGGAAAATATGTCAAGTATTATCTAAAAATGCAATTCACAAATGCAAGTATTGTAAAGAAAGAAGATAGGCTGATAAGGACTATGAAGACCTATCCATCAACATGAATATTCTAGATTAACACTGCCAATATGTAAAGACAAGAAGATGGTAGAAAAGTAGTTGGCAAGACAAGAGTAGTTACCGACTCTTAAAGAAAAGTAAAAGACAAGTTGCCAACTCTTGAAGAAAAGTAAAGTGGAAAACAAGCAACCAAAAGTAATTTTGTTTCTTGTAATTATTTGTAAACTAGTCAAAAGTAGGAATTATTAGAGTTACTTTTTATCTTTAAATAACCATGGTTATGTAACTAGGGTTAGTATGCTAGCTCTATATAAAGCCTTGTAAGCTTAGTCATTAGGTATCAGTCAGTATTCTGCTTTCAATTCTCTCTTGTAATCTTGAGCTCAGAATCCTCTGGTCTCTTTCTTACTTCAATAAAAGTAATTGTTTCAATTATTTCAACCTTTGCAAGTATTGAAGATTAACAGGTATGTCTAAGTAATTTCTTTTTTGTGGATTAAAAGGGGATTATTATCTAATGCTTAACAAAGTTTTGATTTCCACAATGATCCTATAAGGGCAATTACTGGTTATGTGTTGCTACGGCTATGCCTTCAGTAGAAAACGAAGGAAGGCTATGCTATGCTAGACTGAAGGAAGTGGTTCTATGAAAGGTCTATAGCTAGGATTAAGAGATTTTTGGCTTGTTAATCTGAGTATGAAAGAGGATTGAGAACATTTCCTGTTCTACTATGACCCGGATTAGTATCGATCAAACCCTGTAGTAGCACATAATCAGCTGTTTCAATTATGTATATTTGTGTGTGTGTACGCGCGCGCGTGTGCATGTATCTAATATGTATATGTATATGTATAGATATGTATATCTATATCTATATCTATATGATAAATAAAATTATATAAATATATATAATTATATTTCAAATTTCCTATTTCATATATCATTCACCCTATATTACATTCATTAAATCTAGACATATTTTAAATTTAATAAACTTGAATATTATAGCTCGAAGTTGGGCTGTTCTTGTGTACGACCCTGTAGGTCCATATGAAGTTGGTAGTAGGCTAATTACGCTATTAGCCTACAAGTCACAAGTGGCCTCTAATAAGACATTGCAACTACCCAATTCACATAGGAATTGATGATCTAATTTAACCTATCATGCAACCATATCACATCACTTTTGTCATGTGACATTTCGGTCAAGTGTGAGACATGGAATTGTCATTCTCCTTCACCTAAATGTTACTTTCTTGATCTCTGAGTGGACTAACTATAGCAATGGAAAAACCCTTTCCATTGTAGTATGGCCATACATTTTCTCAATCTTACTCATCGAGAGGCCCAGTAATATCTCTCACTTAATGTGAGGGACAAATTCCATCTTAACCAGCCATCCCTCTGTATGAACATTACTAAACTTAATCACAACCTTTATGATCACCCAATCAAAGGTGACTTTTGACTAAGTCAAATTTTAGTGGTCATCATGTAGGAATCCATAATGATCTTAGGTCAAAGGGCTTAGTGATATAGTTACATATGAGATAAGCTTATGACTTGTACCATGCAACTTTCTCATAGCGGGTCAGTCTATCACCTTATACTCTTTCAAGAGCCTGTGACTTTGATCTATAATTAATCAAAATCATACTAATCTTATTTCATCTACGATCCCTCATAAATGATCGACCAAGGACATTTAGGACTATCACTATAGTTTTTTCAAGGATACAGTTATCATAGTAAACATACAATTAATATGATAACAAAAGAGAAATTCATTAAATAAAAATGTGCATAGTATAATGATTGGCCCTATGGCATAATTTCTAACACAAAATTGATAGGAAAAATAGAAATATGCTTCTCATTTTAGACTCTCTTGGCAAAAGTATTAATGCATACAATGTTTCATCCTTAAAACTAAGAAAGAAAGTCCAATTAAATTTAGAGAATAATCTACCATAACAATTATAGAAATTTCCACCAAAACCTTTTACTCTTGAAGGGCCTACCAAATCTATATGCAAAATATAAAGAGGTTTTTCAAAATAGATATAATCTTTGGACTTAAAAGATGATTTTGCTTCTTTTTTTTCAAATTGATAAGTTTGGCAAACTTTTTCTTGATCAAAACTTAAAGGTGATAGACAATTAACCAAATCATTTTTCACTAGCTCTTCTAATTGTCTTTATTGACATGTGCCAAGTATCTATGCCACAAAAAACTTTCTTCAATGTTACTCAAAAGACAATTATGAACACCTAAAGAATTAAAATCAATAGTATAGTAATTACCTTCCCTTTTTGCATGAAGAATGATTTTGGAATCTACCTTCCATTAAATGGTGCAAGAGTTAGAATTGAAGATCACCTTGTTTCCAGCATAAATCTAATTCACACTTAAGATATTGTAAACTAGTTTTGCATAAATTTATAAATAATTTATAAACTGTGCGTGAAGATTTGTAAACAATAATATTTACTAATAAATTAAAGAAAATGACATTATAATAAAATTAATATTAAGTGCCTTAAAATTTTAGGTCATTCTCTGTAATTTTTTTGTCAACTAATTTTCTTTCATAATATTACACTACCCAAATTATATTTATAATGTCATCCTTGACATACCAAACCATAGAACACATAACACAGAACAATGTTATGATAATCAAGATTACCTTAATCCCATAAATAGTTACCATAACTTAAGGGTCAAAGAATGTTTAAGAAATGGGATTCTAAAAAATCCTTTTTTTTTAAACAAATTGTATGAGCTCAAACTATGGTTTAAAACCAATTAAATAAGCCAACAGAAGTAACAAAATATTTAGCCATATAGGCACAGTGTGCTATAGCACAGTGCATTATCCGCTATAATGGACTGCACAGAGGGAAACTCCCCCTCTATGTGGCTCACATTGTGGCATAATGGACAGTGCACTGCGGCATGCGACCATTGTCATGATAGTAAACTATTATCATGACAACTCTCCAGACCAACTTTTAGAGTATGCCATTTCACCGTCCGACATTCAATTTGAGTGATTGAAGCGTCCATACATAGCTCTTAGAGCCATCTAGCTATTAACACTAGTCCTACATCCAAACACTAAGTCAAATGAGAATCCAAATCCAAAATGGCTTATTTTCTTTCAAAAACACTACCAAAGTGCCCCAAACTCTCAAACCAAATACCAATAGCTGTAGAACCACTTGACCTAATTCAAATAGATCACAAATAACCTGTTCAAGTATTTAAATCAACCACAACAATCTAAACAAGAAGTGGCCACCAAAAACCTCATTTTCAACATAAATTTCATAAGGGATAGCAATTTCTCATAAGCAATTCAATGGCTAATCTAACACATAAACTAATACAAAACTAATACTTACACTAGTATCTTGACTTCTCATAACCCTTACAGTACTGATATAACAAACCTAGATCGAGATACTCATAGTCATAATAGAAATCATGCAATTGTGTCACAAAATTATATATATGTCCTAAGTTGGCATATGCATTCAATATTTATTACAAACAAAAATAAATGAAAGGACTATACAATTGAGAGCTAGTCCCCTTAATACTCAGTTGCACCTTCTTTTCCCTTGCCCCTATCGAAGCCTTCACTTGTAAAATATAACCACAGGGTGAGTCAAGGACTCAGAAACTAAATAGTCTAATTAAATACTAGTGTGTGAGAACAGTTTGTGTGTATGTGAAGTGGCATAACAAATCATATAACATGTTACATAAATCCACACATATGGTTATAAAATGATATGCATGATCAACACACTACTTATACCCTCCTTATGTCTTCTAACTGAATCTGTGAATTAATAATTCAATAGGACCAAGTCTATGTAATTGGACTGGCCCAAACACACCATTAGTAAGAGGCAGCCTCGGTCAAGAGCGCCTTTGCCCACTATGGACAACATATTCCCCCTATCCATAATTGCTAAGGGTGTCAATACCCAATCTATCACTTAGAATACTAAGACTTTCAAACAATATAATACTGAGCATCATGGCCTCCATGGTGCTAGTATACCATATAGATTTCCAAACAATATTCCGAAAACACACTAGAGTGAACTCCCACCCTTTCATAATGATCAAGCCAAACACACTTAATACATCCAACACATATCATAACATATCAATTAGCACAATTTCTCGTTTCCACTTTAAACCATAGAATTTGCAAGTAATTATACACAAAATAGCATTTAGCTTTCCAAATACTAAAACTTTATAACAACTTTTAATTTCACTTCGCATAACTTCAAAATCATAATTTCATATTATTACTAGGCTAGTATCAAACTAAAACATTACTTTTAAAATTACACACTACTATCCAAACACACAAAAAGGGAGATTAGACAATCCAGTTATCTCAGCCCTTTTGTCACTAAAAGGGTTACCGTGGTTAACTAATGACTCCACATGTGTCTACTAGCACCACAATGCTCGACCAAATGTTAATCTATACAATTAAACCCTTAATTGTCAAATTCTCTCACTAATCACCCTATTTAATAGTACAACTAGGAGTACCTATTATGCTCAAAACCTCAATTTAGCCCTAACAATCTTTCCAACATACTACGTTAACCTTATTTAACATCCCAACACAAACAATACCATTACATTACCCATATTGATCTTAATCATCCAATTTCTACATAAGGTTTGTCCAAACCCTAATCAAAAATTTCAAATCACCATAAAACTCATAAACTTATAGTTAAAGGTTTAATTACCTTGTGTGTTTGGATGGTAATGTGTAGTTCTAAATGTAATGTTTTAGTTTGATACTAGCCTAGTAATAATATGAAATTAAGACTTTGAAATTATGTAAAGTGGAATGAAAAGTTATTTTAATATTTTAGTATTTGGAAAGCTAAATGCTATTTTATGTATAATTACTTGTGAAATTCTATGGTTTACAATGAAAATGAGAAACTGTGCTAATTGATATGTTATGGATATGTGTGTTGGAAATTGTGCCCTAAGGCCAATCATTGTACTATACATATTGTTATTTAATGAATTTATCTTTTGTTATCATATCAATTGCATATTCAATATGATAACTATATCCTTGGACAGACTATAGTGATTATCCTAAATGTCCCTAGTTGATCATCTATGAGGGATCATAGATGAAACAAGACTAGTATGACTTTGATTAATTATAAAGATATAAATCAAAGTCATAGGCACTTGAAAGAGTACAAGGTACTGGATCGATCCGCTATGAGAAAGCTGCATGATATGAGTCATAAGTTTATCTCATATGTAACTATATCACTAAGCCCTTTGACCTAAGATCATCATAGATTCCTACATGATGACCATTGAACTTTGACCTAGTTAAAAGTCACCTTTGATCGAGTGATCATAAAGGCTATGATTGAGTGGTCAAGATGGAATTTGTCCCTCACATTAAGTGAGAGATATTATTAGGCCCCTCGATGAGTAAGGCTAAGAAATGTATGGCCATACTACAATGAAAAGGATTTTTCCATTACTACAGTTAGTCCACTTAAAGATCGAGAAAGTAATGGTCAGGTAAAGGAGAATGACAATTCAATGTATCACACTTGACCGAAATATCGCATGACAAAAGGGATGTGATACGGTTACATGATAAGTTACATCGGATCATCGATCCCCATATGAATTGAGTAGTTGCAATGTATTGCTAGAGGTCACTTGTGATTTGTGAGCTAATAGCATAATTAGCCTACTGTCAATTTCATATGGGCTTACAAGGTCACACATAAGAACAACTCAACTTGAGCTATAATGTCCAAGTTCATTGAATCTAAAATATGCTAGATTCAATAAACATAACATAGGGTGAATGAATTATATATATATATATATATATTTGAATATTTATTTGATAAATATTATATATATATATATATATTTATATGAAATATAAAATTTAAAATATAATTATATATATTCGTGTGTGTGTGTGTGAGATATATAATATATATATATATATTTGAAATATATGTATATGTATTTTTTTTTTGTGTACATAATATAATATGTTTATATGAAAGAATGATGGAACTATATGAAAGAGAAACGTATTATCAAATAGACTTTATAAAACTAAATAAAACAGAGTGTAATAATATATCTTTTCAAGCTATATTTAATATGCTGGGAAATAATAAATTTATACCAAAACCATTAGCAAAATATGAAAATAAATAAATATCAAATTTAGGAACATGGTTAGATTTAGACTATAATCTGGATAATAATAAAATAATAGATGAATGGGCAAGAGCAACATTAATAGTATTAATAAGAAAAAATGTAGACATATAAACTGTAACTATGTTAATAGAAGCAACATCTTTAGGAAGTGTACAAAATTGGTGGAATAGTAAACTTAAAGAATTTAGAGAAAAATTTAGGAAATTAGATAAAAATTATAATAATAGAAGAGAATATTATGCAATGATAGTAAATAAATATCAAAAAATATTGTTAAATGAATTTGGAGGATTAGCTAAGGACATATATGAAATAAGTAGACAAAAAGATGCTATAAAAATATTACATGAAATAGAATTATGTTCATTAAAACCAGAATATTTAAATGCATTTATATGTGAATATAAAAAATATTATTATGAAGCAAGATTAGAAACCTCAAAAGAAGAAAGATTCTATTTAGATTTATTTTATAGAAAACTACCAAAATTATTATCAGATACAATATAGATGATTATTATAATACTTATCAAATAACTTCAGAAGGAGAAAAAATAATAGATGATATAAGACAAAACCCAATAAATGTTTTAAATAATGTAGATACTATGGGAATAAGAGAATTATTTTTAAGAAAGTATATAGCTGATAAATGTAGAACTGCATGAAAAAATATGAAATATTATTAAACTAATAAAACTATATTAAGATGTGGAGAAGTAATGAAAGGACATAATGGGGATGTAAACCAGAAAAATATGAAAGAAAAAGGAAGAAAAGAAAATTAAAAATAAAATTTAAAAAATATCCTAAAAGAAAATATTATAAAAAATATAGTAAATATAAACCAAGAAAATTCTTTAAAAGAAAAGGAAAAAGGAGAACAAATTATAATAAAAAACCTAAGAAATGTAAATGTTATAATTGTGAAGAATTAGGACATATATCACCAAATTGTCCAAGTAAAAAAGATAAAAAAATTATAAAAATAATGAAAGAAGCATATAAAAAAATTTAGAACTTGTAGGATATTATAAAGAATTATCTAAATAGAAAATGAATTAAATAATTTAGATATAGAAATTTATAAAGTAAAGATTATTAGTGAAACTGAAACTGAGAATAGTGAATCTAAAAAAAAAATGAGTTATATGTATATAATGAATAGGTTAGAAGATAAACTTTAGAGTAGTAATCAAAATGAATATAATGACTATGAAGAAGTTATAAGTGTAGAAGAAGGAATAGTTCAAAAAAAATGACCTTTAACCAAAAATAATATGAAAAGATAAAAGATTCAAAATTAAATTTAAAACCTGAAGAATTAAAGAATGAAAGTTTTATGAATAAAGTAGGAAAGCTAGTAAAATTTAAGAAGCAAGAAAAATATGCATGTGTAGTATTAGAAAAGAAATACCCTATAGAATCAATATTAACAGAAGAAGTATTAAGAATACCTTTAATAATTAAAGCATTAATAGATATAGAAATTAATAAATTACCATTTAAAGATGAAGTAACATAAATATATATTGCTAGAATACAATTATTAGTAAAAGCTTATTTTTAAAAGAGAAGAAACTCACCAATAGAATTATTAATAATTGATGGAAGGATAATAAATAGTGTGGAAAATAGTATTTTAGGAATATTAACTGAAAATTTAATATATCAAAAATTAAAATTCACATTAAATAATAACTTTCATATATCAAGAGTAGATGAAGATATGAATAAAACCTTGTTTTTTCTACCTTGTTAATTTATCATAAATTAGGAAGAATAAATTTATTATCAAGATCAAGAACAATACGTATAACTGCTATGATAGGATTAGTATTTACAAATGAATATAAAATTTATAAAAGAAATAAAGGAAAATTAACAATAGATAAACATTTTGTGCCAGTATTACAAGAAATTGAATTAGATTCAACCAAAATAACTATACCTGAACAATTAAGGTTAGAATTAAATAATACTATAGGATATTATGAAAATGAAAATAATCCAAGAAGATTAATAACTAATGATAATATTGCACAAAGATCATTGAGAATAAGTACACCAATATTAAATATTAATATAAATCAACCTACTGATAGGAGAAGTTTTAGTTTAGAGCAAAGGCCCTCTATTAATATAGGTCCAATAAGAAGAATATCTAGAGAAGAAAGATTATTGTTAAGATCAAGAAGTGAAAGACTAATAAGTCCAAATTTAGAAATATTGAGACCTGAAACACCAATAGAAAATGATAATTATATATTAATAAAAGTAAAATAAAAAGCAAATTGGATAGAAGTAATGACCTTAGTAGACCCAAGGAAGAAAAAATTACAATATAATTAAATTCAACAAATAATAATTAAGAACAAATGAAGAAAATAGAATGATTTCATATATAAGAATAAATCAAAGAGATGTTTTAACCATAAAATTTTGGGCAATAAATAATAATAATGATCAATGTAAAATAATTTTAGGAAATGATTTCTTAGAACAAGTAAAACCATGGAGAAAATAAAAAGAAAGAATCATGATAAATATTAATCACCAATAATAGTAATTTAAAAAATAAAATTGATATGATAAAATTATATTACATATTGATAAAATTTAATCACTAAAAATATAGATCTAGAAAATATCATGCTTTAGTAGATACAGGAGCAAATATCTCAGTAGTAAAAGCAAATGTATTACCAGATGAATTATGCAAAAAGAAGAATAAGATATTAAGAATGCAAGGAGTAGGAAAAGAGATTAATTGTATAGAATTAGAAGCAAGAGATATTATGGTACAAATAGGAGAATATAAGTTAAAAATAAGAAAATTAATTAAATATAATGATAATTCATGTGATGTAATATTAGGAATAAATTTTATTGAACAATATTATCCTTTACATATGTTTGAAAAAGCAATAATATTAACAACACCTTGTAATCACCAAGCATGGGGAATAAAAGTAACTAAACCTTATAGTAGAAGAAATGAAAAATTTCAAAAGAAAACAGAAGAATATGAAGTACAATTTCTATCAAATTAAAAACCTTTATATCAAAATGAAGTTATAAATTCAGTAAAAATGTTGAATACTACAAAAGAAATAAAAACTATTGAACAAAAATTATTAGAAAACTATAGTGACAATCCTTTAGTTCATTGGGAAAAATCTAAAATATTAGCAAAAATAAAATTAAAAGATTATAGTAAAGAAATAAACTATAAACCTTACCCATGGACTGAAAATGATAAAAAAATTCATAATGCATATTAATGAAATAAAACAATATGATTTAATAAGAGAAAGTAGATTTAAATATTTATCACCTACAATGATTGTAGTAAAACATAGTGAAGAAAAAAGAGAAAAATCAAAATTAGTTATAAATTATAAAAAATTAAATGAATTAGCAATAAGAAATAGATACCCAATACCAAAAATAGATTTGTTGTTTAATTCAATAAGAGGAAAAAATATATTTAGTAAATTTGATTGTAAATTTGGATTTTTTTCAAATAAAATTAGAAGAAGAGAGTAAAAAATATACTGTTTTTAGTACATATGAAGGATTATATGAATGGAATGTATTACCTATAGAATTTCACAATAGCCCTAGTATATTTCAAGAGTATGTGACAAAATTATTATTACCAGTAAAATATTTTGCTGTAATATATATATATATATATATATGATATTTTAATATTTTTAAAAGATAAAGAAGAACATGAAAAACACTTAGAGAAATTTATAGATCTTATAGAAAAAAAAAGATTAAATATATCACCTAAAAAAGCTGAATTAAGAAAAGAAAGAATAGGATTTTTAGGGCAGTACATAACTAATAATGAAATAGAGTTACAAAAATATATTAGTAAGAAAATATTAGAATTTGATGAAATTAAAAATAAAAAAGAACTTCAATCATTTTTAGGATTAGTAAATTAGGTTAGAAATTATATTCTAAACTTATCAAAATTAACAGCAAAAGTAAGTAAATTAGATGGAGAAAAAACAGTATGGATATAGGATAAAGATAAAGAAAAAATAGTAAATCAAATAAAAACTTTATGTCAAAAGCTACCTAAATTAATTATCCCAATAAACAATGATGTAATATGGATAATATATACAAATGCTAATGAAAATTATTGGGGAGCAGCTTTATATCACATTAATGACGAAGAAGAAGAAGTAATGACTAGATATGCTAGTGAAAAATTCAATGATTCTCAGACCAAATATTATTCTAATTAGAAAGAATTCTTAACAATAGTGAAAGCTGTACAAAAGTTTGAATTATTTATTGTTAACACTAGATTTATTATAAGAACTGATAATACTCAAGTAAAACATTGGTTAAATAAAGGAATAAAGGCAACTCAATTATGTAATAAGTTATTAATTAAGTGGCAATCAGATATGTCTTATTATAATTATGAAATTGAATATATCAAAGGTAAGAATAATCTTGTTGATGATTATCTGTCCAGATGGAGTCAAATAGAAGAGAGACAAGTATGATGATAAATAGTAATGGTGGTGGTTCACCAACAGGGCTAATAATGACCCCACTAGACCAAGTAAAGTGAAGGTAAATATTCTAGACATGAATATGAGCCTTCTTGCTGGACAATTGAACAACAGTATGCAATCATTATCTGGAATAGTAGCTCATCTCAGAGACGAGGTGAATTTGTTGACAAGTAAAGTGAAGGCCTTAGAAAAATCTAAGGAATCATTATCCCAATCCCCTGAAAGACAAGTAAAACAAGTAATTGAGTCATCGACTCAAACTCCTGATTCTTTATTCCAACCTCATAGTCCGATTAGATCTAGTCCAATAATTTCTTTCACAAAAATAGTAAAAGAAGCCCAAAAGTCTAAAGCCTAAATAGTGACAAAAACATCTCAAAATAGTGCATATACTTCTACCTCTTCTAGGAGGAGTCCAAGCCCAGTAAATTCACCATCCTTTAAAACCTTAGACTAATATAATTATTTCAAACTTCTCATCAATAAGACCAACCATTTCCTTCTTCCTTACACCAATAATATTAAATATGTTTCCTATTATTCTTTCAACAAAGTCATTGTTTATCCAAACACTAATCCTAAACTTGTAAAAATTCTTTTCAGTTATGGCCTTATCTACTCAATATATCCTTCTAATGATATGTATGAAATATCAAAACTTTCAGAGTCTATCAAAGAAGCTACTAAACATTATTTTGAAATTATAACCTAATACCGAGTCTTTATTCAGTATTACTCCACAATAACATAAATAACTCCTGATAAATTCTATCATGCAAGTAATCTAATTAAGTTTGGAACAATAAGAAGACCATTCGAGTATGACTAAAAAAAAGAAGATATTATGAATGATGAAGACCTCAGATATAAAATCAGAGCACAGGAAGTACATATTATTTTTCAAGAACTCAATAGGACAACTACTGTAGAAGAAGAACAGTGGACATACTTCACTGGCCTAACATGTATTTTCTCAGTAGGAAGAAATAGCAGAAATTCAAGAAGCTTCAATAATTGGTATGAAAGATTAAGAAATAATTTAATGGATAATGATGAAGGAACAAAAAGAAAAATATGTCAAGTATTGTCAGAATATGCAATCTACAAATGCAAGTATTGTGAAGAAAGAAGACAGACTGACAAGGACTATGAAGACCCTTCTATCAACATGAATATTCTGGGTTAACCTGCTGACAAGTAAAGTAGAAGATGGAAGAAGATTAGTTGACAAGACAAAAAGTGGATGACAAAGTCAAAAAACCTAAAGCTAAAAAGTAGTCTAAAGCTATATTGTCTCTTTACTTTTCCATTTTGTCAAAAGTAATTTTATTTTCTTGTAATAATTAGGGTTACTTTTTATCAACAATTAACCATAGTCATAAAACCAGAGTTGGAATGCCAGCTCTATATAAAGGCTTGTAATCTTATTAGAAAGACAGAGGTGTTTAGAGAAGCTTGCCCACTTACCTTTCTGAATTCTAATTCTCTCTTGTAATCTTGTTTCCTTACTATCAATAAAAATATTTGTTTCAATTATTTCAACCTTTTCAAGTATTGAAGATTAACAAGTATGGTTGAGTAATTTCTTTTTAGGGGTTAAGGGGAAATTATTAATTAGTGCTCAATAAAGTTTTAGATTTTTGTAATAATCCTATAAGGGAAATTACTGGTTATGTGTTGCTATGGCTATGCCTCCAGTAGGAAACGAAGGAAGGTTGTGCTGTAATGGTCTGAAGGAAATGGTTATGTTATGTTATGTTATATTTGTAACATCCCGAATTTCTAATCTTGCATTAATGATTGATTAGGGATGAATTAGTGATTTAATGTGGGATTCGAGTTCTAAGTGGTGAAGTATTATATTGACTTATTAGGATGTTATATGAACAGATATGAGAAAAGAGAAAAGTCCCAGAGCAGAGTGTGTGAGCATAGTAAGGATTTCCCTCAGTATACCACATGCCGCGACAGGTGATGTAACATCCCGAGTTTTAATTCCCTGATTAATTAAACCTAATTAGGGTAATTAAGTAAATTGAAATGGTATATCTAGAGAGGTCTAATATTCATGTTTGATGCTATTTCAACCCTAGTTATGGGTCCGATATCAAGGCAGCCACTTGAGTATTGAAAGGAGAAGAAAAGGAAGAGTTGAAGTTGTCGTGCCAAAGGCTGCGATGCATAGATCGTATGTCACAGTGCACGGCCATTTCTGAGCGAGGGAGGAACTCTCTGTGCCATGCACCGCGGCGCATTGTGCATCCACCATGGCACATAGCCATTTTCTGCACTTTATTAGACGTGAAATGAGATAGAAAAAAGAAAGAAAAAAGAAGAGAGAAAGGAAAGGCATGCCAATGCTCTACTAGGGTTTGCTTGGAGACTACTTTGAGAGTATTTTGAAGGCTACAAACACCCAAGGTAAGACATTAATCTCCCCTTTTCTTCTACATTTAAGAGTTTATGATTAGGGTTTGATAGTGGAAGTGGGATTTCAGTCTATGTAGGTTATGAGTCCAAATTTATTGATTCAAATGGAGTTAACGAGGATAGATTAGAGTATTTAAACCTATGTATGATAAGTTTTGGTGCCTTGGGTTGTTGGGCACCATAAATACCTAAAAATCTCATTTATTATGGGTGGTTGGAAGTTTGTGATGTCATTAATGGGGATTTAATGGCTCATTAATGCTATTGGGGGCTAAAGGTAATTATTAAACCCAATAGTTAGGCTCTACCTTTTGTAAAGTGAAGGTTGGGCAATTTAGAAGTAGAGATTGAGAATTCAAATGTTTGAGTTTGTTATGTTGATGAAATTCAACTTGGTTAATTATAGTTTTAGCTCTTGGTCACCTATTGGAGTGGAAATTAAAACTTGGAAGTTAGTTGATTAAGGGGTAAACCTTTGACCTTTCAAAGGTTTAAGGTAACCGAGGGAAAACTATACTTTGGGTAGTTGTATATTAATTGAGTGTTAATTGATTGTTGAATGTGAATGGTGAATGTTACACGCATGAGATTCTTTTTTTATGTAAAACCATATATTAATTTTCAATGAGTGTATGAAAATTTGATTGAGCACAATGCTATTTTGGCTTGAAATGCAAAATGCAAAGTCAAAAGGATTTTACTATGAAAATACTTATGTTTTGAAAAATGAATGTGATGATGAGTAGAGATATTTGTGTGTTAGTAAGGAAATGAATTTTCAGAAATGATAAGAATACACACTTAGGTAGCGTAAGGTCGTGAGCTCAACGTGGTTGTTGTAATAGTGAGTGAATGAAAGTGAAAAAGTAAACTCAAGTGAGTAATGATTATGGCATGATTATGGCATGATTAATGGCGGGAGTTCGCCTAGGGATTTGGAAGCAGAAAAAAATCTATATGGTAATTAGGTTGCCTTCCGGTACACGAGGGCTATAGTCTTGTCCTACTATTTATTGAGAGACTGTCCCATAGTTTGTTGAAGGACTAGAACCTAGCTATCTCCACTGGTTCAATAAGGAGAATAGCTTATGGTATGAGACACTCCAGAGATTCAAGAATGGGGGAAGCCATGGTCTGAAAGTGAGTCACATCTCACGATTGGTGAGCTTGGGTAGTCCAGTCACACGGACGGAGCCCTAATTAGTGTTATAGCCCATGGTTTTAGTCTGAGAAAATAAGGAAGATATAAGGTTGGTTGATCATTACCTAAGTAAATATATGATGTGTCACATGTGCTAAGTGATGGCAGGTTGCAAGAGTATGAGTCATGTCATATATCTGAGAATATAATGACAATGCACCTAGTTACGTGAGTTAAAGAAGCTATATAGTGATAAATGGTAAATTATGATACATGTGAGTTTGATTTGCATATTTGATCTCCTTGTGCATGTATTTTGTTTTATAATTGATATAACTCAATAGGTATGTTTAACCTTAGTTACTGAATAGCTAAACTCACCCCTCTTATTTAATACTTTTCAGGCTCTAGCTTTGGTGTTGAGAGGGAGAAGATTAAAGAGGCGAGGAATTAGCATATTCCTGCTATATGCCTCTAGTTAGCTTTAATTATGTAATAGTATATGGCTTGCCAATTCTAAGATGCATATTACCACACTTGCACTATTTTAGTTGTTGAAAATGTTAGAATTATATTTTGGGCCCTTAACCTTTGTGTATGTTGATATATATATATATATATATATGCTTAAATAAAGATTTGAGCATGTTTTAAATAATGATTTGAGTTCTATGCAATGGCAAATTATCTCCCCCTTATTTTTGGTAAATTGAGGTTGAGGAGTGAATTTTTATTATATTGATGTTTTGGTGTTTATGATATGTCATACTGGTAGTCCTAGGTCTATTGGACATAGTCTAGGTGTTAGGAAAAGCTTTTGACACTTGTTGAGGGTTTTTGACACCTATTTTGTGTAAAAGTGTTGAAAAGTGGTTAAAGTGTGTTTGGGTGTCCAACTTCCTAGTGTGACTTGTTTTGGAAGTAAAACCTACGCCATTAGCTAGTTCATGTAAAAAGCTTTCCAAAGAAACCTAGATCATGTCATTCGAACGTCAGACAGAGAATCAGGGTGAGTTGAAAGTTCCCCTAATTCTGCTATCAAATGACAGCAGAACCAGTGGAATTTCATACAACAGGCCGCGGCATATGGCACCTGAGCCATGGTGCAAGGCACAGAGAGCAACACGCTGTGGCACAGCATGCATGAGCCGTGAAGCATTGCTCTAAATCACAGCATATGTTTTGTTTTTCAACCGTTTTTGACTTCTTTCACTCCTCTGAGGTATCCCATGCTTTTGAAACTTATTTTTACTCTGATATGAAAGATTTTAATCGATTTTAACTTGTTTCTATTTAGAAAACTTGGGATCCTTTACTTTTGAATTAAAACTTGGTAATCACTTTTTGAGCTAATCCTCTGATTACCATGAGTTTCTTTTATTAATTACATTTAGTGGAGTGAGAACATTACAGGTGATAGATGCGTCATGGTGTATGGAGCAAAAATCAGATTAATAGGACGTGTCTAGCTCATGAAAAATAGAAGGGAGAACATGAGAGAAGAGATCAGACATAGAGAAGTACAAGGGATCTACTAGGGCAAGCTAAATTAGGAGCAAGGATCGTGTCTCTGACTCATTACTTATCAGGTAAGTCACGTACTGCCTTAACCTCCGAATCTACCCTATTTTCCCTTAGTATTAACTAATGAGAAAGTGAATTTGGGAGTTTTAAGGAGTTGATTTCTTACCCAATAGTAATAAAAAGGTTCCTTAGAGTTAAACTAGTGCTCTATAACTGGTTTAAGTTAAAATGATAAAGTTTTGAAGTTGTATGATAGAATTGCCCTGATCTAGAGAGAGATTAGTGAGAGAAAATTGCTAGAAAATGTTAAAGCTTGGAGCGGGGGTGATTACTAGTAATGTGCATAATCAAGTGTGAAATATGAATTTGATAGCAATTAAGCATTTAAATGCAATAATTGGCACTTTTGGTCAATAGAGGAATTGACTCTAAATGCCAATTCTGTGTAGATTATAGTGTGTGATGCATGAATTATGATAGAGGAGCTTGAAATAGGGTTGAAGTTACACGGGTAACCCTTTTTATCGAATAAAAAGGTTGAGGTAACTATATAATTTATTATGTTTATTAACTATTATAACTGTATAAAAGTGAATATTAAATGATAAATTGTGAATTTATGAGTTTTATATATGATCGTTATTGAAACGGTTTTTAGTATGACCTTTACATTGTGAAATGAATTTGAAAAGTTATTGATTTCAATGGATATATACGTATACGATATGGAAGTATATATGTTGTGGAAAGGTGTATAAGTGGTGAAAATTATGAAAGAGTATGATTATAAATGGTGGGAATTCACCTAGGATATGTGGGGTTATGTGTGTAGAGATATGTGAGTAAAATATTCATATGGTCGGGCTGGCACTATAGGACATTCGGTGCAGTATTATACGGGTTGTTACTATGGGTAATCCGGTACAGCATATTATAAGACTATTACCATGGAACATCCAAGCAGTCTGGTAACTCCCTAATGCTCATTAGAGTGTGGTTAGGAGTCAACAATACTTCTATTACAAGTGTGTAAAGAGGAAAACCATAGTCTGTAGGTAAGTTAGATTACCTTTGGCCAAGTATTTCTACCACCGAAATTGAGCTTGGGTCAACAAGTGGTTAATCTAGAAGAGCCTATGGTTTTGTGTCGGGGAGCTTTGGAGAATTGATGGATAGTTGATCATGCTAAGGTGTAAAAGTATTTGAAACGTGATTTATATGCGAAAGTGATATTTAGTTATGATATACTATATATATGTTCTATATGGTGATTTCAATTACTTTGACATGGTTATTTGTAGTAATAAACATTTAATGAGCTATATTTGCTTATTGAAATTTTTATCTCACCCATGGTTATTTAAATTTTTTAGGTTCTGATACTAGTGAGTCAAAGGGAAAGGATATAGGCTGAGTTGACATCTCTTGTATAAATCTTTGTAAGATATGGTGTAATGATTTGTAAATTATTAGCCAAAAGTATGTATAAGTTGCCTTAGGACTTGAGCATGTGCATATTATGGTAAATGTTGTGTTTTGTGATTTTCAAACTCCCTAGCCCTAGTACATGTGTGAAAAATGAAATGATTGGATGGGCTAATGGATGGATGTAATTATGTATGAATATGAGATGGGTAGAGATTATTTGTAGTAATTTGGCCATATATAAGATTAAAGAAATGAAAATGTGAATTTGGCCTAAAGGGAGAAAGGGGCGATTTACAGGCCAAATTTGTGTATGTGTGTTATATTGTGCATGTATATGGTCAATTAGGTGTGTTATGTTTATTTGGATATAGTCAAGGCCCAAAAAGTAGCTAATGACATTTGGTTTTGAATTGAAACACTTAAGTGATAAAAATTTGACAAGAAATGGTCAAACTGTACTTAAGTGTTTGATTTTTAATAGAAATATTGGATTGGGATGAAATTAGTGTCATTTGTTAGATTTTGAAACAAGCTTCATGTAGGCGCTTAAAGCATCCCAATTGAACATCGTATGCAAAAATAGCGCGCATCTGAATTTTATATCAGAAACTACCATTTGACAATAAATTCAGGTGTGTGCACCACGGCACATGTACTCGCATGCTATGACCTACGCCATAGAGAGTGTGACTATGGCCTCTGTGCCAGATGCCGTGGCGCATGTGGCACGAGTTGCAAAACACAATGCCAATTGTTACTTTATTTTTTTCAGTGATGCACATGTTTTTTAAATCCTTGAAGCACATAGGTTTATTACTTTCATTATGTGTAATAAGATTTATACTTGAGTAAATTGTAAAATGATTTTTGAAAAATTTTTGTCTGGGATCCTAAGGTTTTAATGTTTTCAAAATAAATAATTTTAATTGAATTAGTAAGATTGTAGTGGAGCGTATAGTAATGTCAGTGAGGGCACTATAATTTTTTGTTATGTTATGTTATGTTAGTTTTAAATTTAATTTTATATGATAGATTAAATTTAATAACTAACATGATATGAGAGAATATCATGCCAGTTTTTTAATTTGAATTTATAAGATAAATTCAAATTAGATATGATATCATAGATGAAATTTATAAGATAAATTTAATTAAATTTTTGTGGGCTTCTAAGTGGAAGACAAAAACCCTAATCCATATACTATATATAGATAAGGACGTTCTTTATAAAGGAGGAAAGAGTTAGAAAAGTTCTGACGGTTAAAACACTTTGAGAGCTACAAAACACCTTATAGAAAGGAAAACTAATGTTTAAAGAAGAATGGACACTGGGAATGCTAGCATGCTATTCAAGTTAAAGAGTTATTTGTGTGGATACCGATAGAGGGAGCAAATCTACATTGTCAGCTCCTAAGATCCAAACTCTTGAAGAGAACGTACGCCAAGTTTAAAGAATTAAAAGATAACTTTGTTATCCACATTGACTTAAACGAGTTCATTTGGTCCATATCAGGATAGGAACTTCAAAATTTTAATCTTTCACTGTACCTCCCAATCTAACAGTGATATCAAAGCCAAGTCGAATTTTTGTTTCAATTGGGTTTTAGTTAATTACGTTCTTAAATCTTCATGTAATGAAATTCTTTAAAAGAACATTGCTTTAAGATTTTTGAGATTTATATGTGATATTTTCGAAATCTATATATGTTTTTCATGTGATGTTTTCAAAATAAATAAATAAATAAATATATATATATAAACTTGTTTTATATATATTCAAATTTATATGAATTTAAATAAATTAATATGATTAATATTTAGCTATATGATATGCGTTCTCAATATGACTAATGTTCGTCCATATGATGTGCGTTCTCAATATCATTATTGTTCGTCTACATCCTCATATGGTTTAGGCTGGATTGTCAACATGATTGATGAATCCAAAGGGTCTGCATTCTCATAGCGGGACCATCATGGCTAACTCTGTATAGTACAACTTAATTCACAATTTATAGCCTTTTATTATACATGAATTTTTTATTTGTTATGTTTTTCTTACCTTGAAGTTGTTTGGGTATGGTGACATATATGGCTTTAGTTTTACAAGGGTTGTAAATTTTAAATATGGCCTATGTGTTGTGCCTTCTTTCTATAAACTCTAAATATACATTCTCTTCTAATCTCAATCCCCTTATATGTATAAATAAGGTTTCTTGATGTAATTTATCTTCTTAGAGAGGTCCTCTCATTGGCTTGGGATGGACATAGGTTAGGTGAGTTATATTGTATCACATTTAATTATACTTTTAATTAGATCATAATATGCATAATTTTGTATGAGATACAATTGCTTTCACTTTATACGATTATTAAATTAATAAATCAAACCCTCTAATCAAAATCTTAAGTCATAATGTCGTCAATTAATGAATACTTATCAAAATCTAGATCACTCAAATGTAGGATCCACTAAAGAGGATAGATTTGGGTTATCTTGGTGAGACAAATATGAGTAATGGTGCTACTCACAAAGATTCATTATTGTCTGACTTAATTGAGATTATCAAAATAGTTTTGGACCTCAAGGCATAGATGGGATTGAACATGCCAGATCATATAATGATTGAATGCCATAAAGATCTAAGAGTTACATGTGATGTAATTAGTAAATGAGTTACCTACCTAAATAACTTAATATTAAGCGTCCTGCCAAAACAGACTTAAATTTAAGTTAAATATGGGTAGCCTACTAATCAAATTTAAGGGTTGTTAGTTTTAGTGGGAGATATAAAATTAACTTTGTATATTTTATTGTAGAATCATGTCGACTAGTAACATTACTACACTATCCTTGTGATTAGTCCTTGAGAAGGACAAACTCAATAGGATGAACTTTTTTGACTGGTTCAGGAACTTGAGAATTGTTCTCAAGCAAGAAAGAAAGGCTTATGTCTTGGATGAAACCATTCCTGAGGAGCCAGCGGCAAATGCTTTAAGAGCTCAAAGGGATACACAAAACACACTAATGACTCGGTAGATGTATGATGTCTGATGCTAGCTACCATGGTTCTAGAACTTCAAAGAGATTTGGAACACATGGAGGCTTATGAGATGATTGTGCATCTCAAGGAAATGTTCTAACAATAGGTAAGGCAAGAAAGATATGCGACCATGAAGGCCTTACACTCCTATAAGATGGTAGAGGGTGCATCAGTTAGCACTCATGTTTTAAAGAAGAAGAGCTATATTGATCACTTAAGAAGCTTTGATTTCCCTAAGCTAGGAGTTAGCTACAGATTTGATCTTAAACTCACTCCCAGAAAGTTATGACCAATTTGTTATGAACTATAACATGAATGACATGGAGAAATCCATTTCTAAACTACATAGAATGCTTAAAACTACTGAGCAAAACATTAAGAAAAAGCCTAACACTATTTTCATGGTTCATAAAAGAAAGGGTATGAAAAAGAAAGGCAAAGGCAAGGGTAAGGGAAAGGGTAAAGGATCATATGGTAAGATCAAAGAGTTAAACAAGCTCAAAACCAAGCCTCCAGCCAAGAAGGCATCTAAAGGAAGGAGTTTGCTTTTTTTGCAATGAACTGGGTCATTGGAAGAGGAACTGCAAGCTCTAACTGAAAGATCTGAAAAAGAAGAAGGATAGCAGGGCTACTCCTTTAAGTGTTTATGTTATAGACATTCACCTTTCTACTTCTTCTGCATGGGTATTAGATATTGTATGTGGTTCTCACATTTGTACAAATGTGCAGAGTCTTAGAAATAGTAGAAAGTTGATAAAGGGTGAAGTGGACCTACGAGTTAGAAACAAAGCAAGAGTTCCTACTTTAGCCATAGGCACTTATGAATTACTTTTTTCTAGTAAGCTTTTGTTAGTTTTGAACAATTGCTATTATGTTCCTACTTTGAGTAGCAACATTGATTCTCTTTCTTACTTAGATAAGGAAGGTTTTACGTCCATTACTGGGAATGGTAAATATTCTATTTATCAAAATGATATTTTTTATACTAATGGTGACCTGCATTTTGGTCATTATCTTTTAAATTTAGAACATCCTAGTAATGAAAACATCTATGACACACTACTAAAAGGATCAAGTTGAATGATTTGAATCCAACCTACCTATAGCATTGTCATCTCGGCCATATAAATGAGAAATGCATTTTTAAGCTTTATCAAGATAAACTTCTCAACTCATTTGATTTTGAATCTTATGACACTTATGAATCTTGTTTATTAGGAAAAATGATGAAAGCACCTTTTACTGGGCAATATTGAGAAGGCTAATGACTTACTGGTACTCATACATATAGATGTATGTGGACCAATGAGTACAGATGCCAAAAGGGGTTATCTGTACTTCATTACTTTTATTGATGACTATAGTAGATATGAATATATCTACCTAATGAAATACAAATCTGAATCTTTTAAAATGTTTAAAATATTCCGAAATAAAGTACAAAACCAACTTGGCAAGGCTATTAAAAATCTTCGATCTCATTGAGGAGGTGAATATTTGAGCCTATAATTTATTGATCATCTCAGGAGTTATGGGATAGTCTCATAATTAACTCTTCTAGTAACATTATAATGGAATGGTGTTTTTGAGTGGAGAAATCGAACACTATTAGATATGGTTCGATCCATGATGAGTCAAGTAGATCTGCCACCATTCTTTTAGGGCCATACACTAGAAATAGCTACGTTCACACTGAACCATATCCCATCTAAGGCAATTGAGAAGACACCATATGAGATATAGACTAGGAAGAAACCTAATTTGTCTTTTCTCAAGATCAGGGGAAGTGAAGTTTATGTTAAGAAACAAGCTTGAGACAAGTTAGCACCCAAATCCACAAAGTGCCTTTTTTGTGGGGTATCCTAGAGAAATAAAGGGATACTATGTCTACAATCCCACCAATGATAAAGTGTTTGTAATTCGAAATGGTATCTTTCTGGAAAGAGAATTTATCTCTAAAAAAACTAGTGGGAGCAAGATACATCCTAAAGAAATTCAAGAAACCAAAAAAAATAGCATATAGTCACAGATGGAAAACTAAGAAGACTAACAAGAAGTAAATAAGCTTACTCAAATAACAAAAGACCTACGAAGGTCTGATAGGACACGGCATCATCCTAGAAATATGGATTTCTGATTAATGAATCTCATGATGTGTTGCTCATTGAACACAATAAACCAATCACCTACCAAGAAGCTATAGTAGGACCAAATTTTGAGAAATGGCTAAATACCATGAAGTTTAAAATGCAATCCATGTATGATAATAAGGTATGGACCTTAGTCAATCCACCTGAAGGTACAAAAACCATTGGGTGCAAGTGGGTTTTTAAGGAGAAAATTGACATGGATGGCAATGTAAATGTCTTCAAGGCATGATTGGTTGCAAAAGGATTCACTCAAACTCATAATATAGACTATGATGAAACCTTTTCACCAAGCGTAATGGCTAAATCAATCAAAATCTTCCTTGTCATTACAGCATATTATGACCATGAAATATGGTAGATGGATGTTAAAACAACATTCCTTAATGGACATCTACTTGAGGAAGTGTACATGACAAAACTTGAAGGCTTTGTGCATCCAGAGGACTCTAAAAAAGTGTACAAGCTTTAAAGATCCATTTATGGATTGAAGCAAGCATCTTGGAGCTGGAATCAACATTTTGATGAAGTAATCAAAGAGTTTAGATTCATTCAAAACATTGATAAACCTTGTGTTTACAAAAGGATTAATGGCAGCATAGTTATATTTCTAGTGCTATATGTAGATAACATCCTACTCATTAGGAATGACATTCCTACCTTGCAAAATGTCAAGTCTTGGTTAGGACTATGAAGGACTTAAGTAAAGCCACTTACATCCTTGGGATTAAGATCTATAGAGATAGATCTAAAAAGCTAATAGGCTTAAGTTAGAGCATATACATAGACAAGATACTGTATAGGTTCAGTATACAGGATTCAAAGAGGGGTTTCATCCCTTTGTCTCATGGCATTCATCTCAGCAAAGACCAGTGTCCTAGTACATAAAATTAGTGAGAGCACATGAGTAAGGTTCTATATGTCTTGGCAATTAGATCTATCATGTATGTCATGTTGTGCACTCGATCGAATGTTTCATTTTCCTTAAGTATGACCAGCAGATACTAAGCAAATCAAGGAGAGAATCATTAGATTGCTGTCAAGAATATCTTAAAGTAAGAAGGACTAAGGATTTATTCTTGTTATATAGTAAATTGGATGATGAGCTAGTTGTAACAAGTGACACAAATGTAAGCTTCCAAACTTACCAAGATGACCTTAAATCACAATCAGGATATGTGTTTACCTTAAATGGTGGGGTAGAAAGTTGGAAGAGCTCAAAGTAGAACACAATAGTTGATTCTGCAATAAAGGCTAAGTATATAGTAGTATCAGATGCAGCTAAGGAAGCCATTTGGATCAGGAAGTTCATTGCTGAACTAGAAGTGGTGCCTAGCATCTCAGATCCAATAAACTTGTTCTGTGGCAATAGCGGTGCAATTGCATAGAGCAAGGAGCTAAGGTCACACTAAAAGACCAAGCATATACTCAAGCATTTCTACCTTATCAGAAAGATCAATGATAGAAGTGATATAAAAATATGTAAAGTAGCACGAGAAAACAATATTGTTAATCCTCTTACAAAGCCTCTTGCACAAGCAAAGCAAAAGCATCATGTTAGGATAATGGAAATTAGACAAATTAATGATTGTACCTAATGCAAGTAGGAAGATGTTGGAAATTGTTCCCTAGGGCCAATCATTGTACTATGCACACTGTTATTTAGTGAATTTATCTTTTGTTATCATATCAATTGCATGTTCAATATGATAACTGTATTTTTAAACAAACTATAGTGATTGTCCTAAATGTCCTTAGTTGGTTATCTATAAGGAATCATAGAGGAAACGAGACTAGTATGAATTTAATTAATTATAGAGATACAAATCAAAATCATAAGCACTTGAAAGAGTACAAGGTGCCAGATCGACCCACTATGAGAAAGCTACATGGTACAAGTCATAAGCTTATCTCATATGTAACTATAATAATAAGCCCTTGGACCTGAGATCATCATAGATTCCTATATAATAACCACTAAACTTTAACCTAATCAAAAGTCACCTTTGATCAGGTGATCATAAAAGCTATGAATGACTTTAGTGATACTTATGTAGAGGAATATAAGTAGTCAAAATGGAATTTGTCCCTCACATTAAGTGAGAGATATTACTGGGTCTCTCAATGAGTAAGATTAAAAAAATGTATGGCCATACTATAATGAAGGGTTTTTCCATTGCTACAATCAGTCCATTCAGAGATTGGGAAAGTTATGATCAGGTAAAGGAGAATGACAATTCCATCTCTCACACTTGACCGAAATATTAACCGAAATAGTGCGTGACAAAAGAAATGTAATATGGTTGCATGATAGGTTACATCGGATCATCGATCTCATGTAAATTGAGTAGTTGCAATATCTTGCTAGAGACCACTTGTGACTTGTAGGCTAATAGTTTAATTATCCTACTACCAATTTCATATAAGCCTACAAGATTGCACACAAGAACAGCCCAACTCAAGCTATAATTTTCAAGTTTATTGAATCTGAAATATATCTAGATTCAATGAATGTAATATAAGGTGAATGAATTTATATATATATATATATATATTTGAATATTTATTTGATAAATATTTATATATATATTTATATGAAATATAAAATTCAAAATATTATTAGATATATATAAATATATTTATATATGTGTGTGAGTGTATATCTAATATATATATATGTATATGTATATGTATAACAACAACAAGAAGCCTTTATCCTACTAGGTAGGGTTGGCTATATGGATTACAAGACGTCATTGTGCTCTATCATTTATCAAACTTTTAGGGATATTATTAATTAAAAGATCACGTTCAACAACTTCCAAGAGTGTTTTCTTAGGCCTTCCTCTACCCCTCTTAACAGGGCTCAAAGTTATATGTTTCACTCTTCTTACTAGTGCCTCCCGCGCTGTTCTTTATACATGCTCAAAACATCTCAAATGATTTTCTATCATTTTTTCCTCAATAGGTGCTCCCCTTACTTTTTCGTGTACATGCTCATTTTGAATTTTATCTTTACGTGTATGTCCGCACATCCATCATAACATTCTTATCTTTGCTACTCTAACTTTATGCTCTTGTTGTCCTGTTAGAGCGCAGCATCCACTACTATATAATATAGCCGGTTTGATAGCAGTACAATAAAACTTTCCTTTAAGTTTATTAGATACCTTACGATCACAAATAACTCCTTTAGCTTTTTTCCAATTAAACCACCCAGCTTGAATCTTATGTGAAATATCCCCATTGATTTTGCCATCATTTTGAATAATGGCTCTCAAATATTTAAACTTTTTCACTTGAGGTATAATTTAATCTCTCAATTTCACTTCTAAATTACTGTCGACTAGTTTCTTACCAAATTTACAATATAAATATTCCGTCTTACTCCTACTCAGACAAAAACCTTTCAACTCCAATGGCCTCCTCTATAACTCAAGTTTATGATTAACCTCTTCTTTTGTCTCTACTATAAGAACTATATCATCTGTGAAGAGCATACATTTGGGAATTTCCCCTTAAATGTGTTCTGTCAAAATATTTAGGATCAAGTTAAACAGATAAGGACTTAAAGATAATCCCTGATGTAGTCTAATCTTTATAGGAAAGTCCTTTATTTAACCACTAAACGTTCTTATATTAGTTTTTACCCCCTCATACATATCTTGTATGACTTTAATATAAGCAATCTGTACTCCCTTCTTTTCCAAGACTTTCTAAAGCACTTCTCTTAGTATACGGTCATAAGCTTTTTTCAAATCAATAAAAACCATGTGTAAATCTTTATCTTTACAATGATACTTCTTCATTAATCCCCTTAGTAGATAAATCGCCTTTGTAGTCGACCTACCTGGCATAAAACCAAATTGATTCTCAGAAATACTTGTCTCCAATGTCAACCTATGCTCAATTACTTTCTCCTACAATTTCATTGTGTGGCTCATAAGTTTAATCCCTCTATAGTTAGTATAATTCTGAATATCCCCTTTATTTTTATAAATAAGAATTAATGTACTTTTCCTCCACTTGTCAAGCATTTTCTTGGACTGTAAAATCACATTAAATAACTTAGTTAACCATCTCACCCCTTCTTTACCTAAACATTTCCATATTTAAATAGATATACAATCAGGTCCATTGGCTCTACCATTTGCCATTTTCTTAAGAGCTTCCTTTACCTCTTTATCACATATTATTTGATAGAATGACAAATTTTGTTATCCTTCACGGGTCACTAAATCCTCTAAGTTATTAGATGAACCCTCTCCATTATGGAAAAGTTTAAAAAAGTAAGTCTCCCATCTATTTTTAATTTCATCATCTGTAACTAAAATTCTTCCCTCTTCATCCTTTATATACCTTACCTGTTCTAGATCTCTTGATTTTCTTTCTTTAATCTTAGCAATCTTATAAATGTTTTGTTCTCTTTCTTTCGTCTTAAGGCTCTTATAAAATTCTTCAAAAGCTTTAGAACGAGCTTCACTCACAGCTCTCTTAGTTTCTTTCTTAGCCATACGGTACCTCTCCCAATTTTCTTCATTATTACACAAATGTATGGGTTTAAAACAGTTCTTCTTATGTTTGATTTTGTCCTGTACACTATTATTCCACCATCAAGACTCCTCATCTCTCAATCTAAAACCTTTTAATTCTCCTAAAACTACTTTTACAACCTCCCTTATCATTTTAGCCATATCCTCCCATATGATATTAGAACTTCTATGAGATTCCCAAATTCCTTTGTCCAAAAGATTCACTTGAAAATATCTTTTTTCTCACCTTTTAAGTGCCACCACCTAATCCTTAGTGCTATTACTTGTAAATATTTTTGAATTTTACTCATAATATATACATCAAGAACAAGGACCCTATATTGTGTCGTTACAACATCCCCAGAAATCACCTTGCAATTTTTACAGTCTTCTATCCGTGTTCCTAACTAAAAGAAAATTAATCTATGACCTCGAGGCTCCACTTTTGTAAGTGATAAGATGCTCATCTTTCTTCCTGAAACAAGTGTTGGCAATTTTAAAATCATACGCCAACAATAAATCAAAAAGAGTTTGTCCTTCATTGTTTAGCTCTCCAAAACTAAAATCACCATGCACCCTCGCATACTAACCAACCTCCCTCTCGACATGCCCATTAAAGTCTCCTCCAATAAAAATCTTTTCACTCTGTGGTATGTGTTGAATCAACCCTTCCATATCCTCCTAAAATAATTCCTTAAGATTGGCTTCTATCCTGACTTGAGGCACATAAGCATTAACAATATTAACAGTCTCACATCCAACTATCATTTTTAAGGAAATAATTTTGTCTCTAATTCTGCTAACTTCTACAACATTCTTCTTTCACTCCTTATCAATAATGATACCTACTCCATTGCATGCGCTTACTTTTCCAGTATACCAAAGTTTGAAACCATGAATATCCTTAGCTTCTTCTCCATGCCATTTTATTTCTTGCAAGCATAGGATATTAATTTTCCTTTAAATCATAACCCCTACAACCTCTACAGATTTACAATTCAATGTTCCAACATTCCAAGTACCAAATCTAACCTTGCTTTCATAGACTAACCTCTTTAGCCGCACACATCCAGAATGACGCGGTAGTCCTTGCTCATTTAACACTACATCCGGGCGCCGATAAAGCGGCTCTAACTCACTTATCACTGTACTCAAGCCGTGCAATGCATTACTTACAAGCAATGACCTAGCATTAACATTATAATGTCTATTGTCCATGTTCATGATAGATTCAACAAAGTTTTACATTGGCTGTTGATGGCCTAACACAACCTTCCTTCTTTACCCAAGCTTGCGACCGACTATAAACATAGGCGGAGTTATATATGTATATGTATATGATATATAAAATTAAATATAATATATATATATATATATATTTTCAAAATATATATGTATGTATATATATATATATGTATATATATAATATAATATGTATATGTGATATATATTATATTATATTATGTTATGTTAGTTTTAAATTTAATTTTATATGATAGATTAAATTTAATAACTAACATAATATGAGAGAATATCATGTCAGTTTTATAATTTAAATTTATAAGATAAATTTGAATTAGATATGATATCATGGATTAAATTTATGAAATAAATTTAATTAAATTTTCGTGGGCTTTTAAATGGAAAACGAAAACCCTAATCCATATATTATATATAGATAGGGACGTCTTTTATAAAGGAGGAGAGAGTTAGAAAAGTTCTGATGGCAAAAACACTTTGAGAGTCACGAAACACTCTATAGAAAAGAAAACTAACATTCAAAAAAGAACGGACACTAGGAGTGCTAGCACACTGTTCGAGTTAGAGAATTGTTCGTGTGGATACCGGTAGAGAGAGCAGATTTACATTGTAAGCTCTTACGATTCAAACTCTTGAAGAGAACGTGCACTAAATTTGAAGAATTAAAAAGTAACTCTTCTATCCACCTTGACTTAAATGAGTTAGTTCAGTCCATATCAGGATAGGGACTTTAAAATTTTAATCTTCCACTGTGCCTATCTATTCAACAATGTGTTGTATATATTAAGCATGTTTGGCATGATCATTAGAAAAACTCACATAGAGGGAGAGGGAGAAGTGAACAAAGCTTACCCAAAGCTAAATCTTACTTTAAATGCTTTCCTAATGGTCCCTAGGTTGTGGCCTAGCAAACCATGAGCTCCCTCTATCACTCCTCTCGCGTTCACCCTTTCCTTTTTTTAATTTTTAGTCTGGTTCGCGAATTTGATAAATGCATAAATTTGTACATGCATCACGATACATGGTACAAAGAACGCTACATTCATTTTGAATCTCTCTCTGTGTCATGGCCAGCTTACACTTTAATTTAGCCCTCTTTTAAGACTGTCCGAGGGTCCATTAGCTACATTAGTCTCCTTATGAACATTATATTTTGTCTGGATATTTTTTTTTAATTTAATAAAATTAATAATAAATAACCAAAAAAAGTATATAAATACAAACATGAAATTTAATCCTTTTTAGGATTATATTTTTTAAAAAATAATAATAATAGGCTTTAATTTTATTTTAACCCAGATAATATTTTATTATTTAAGATCTTATTTCTTTTAGTTCATTCAAAAATAACTAGAAAAATATGAAAATAAATAAACAATTGAAAAAAATTGTGGTTAAATATACATATATGCGAACATGTATATATATATATATGTGTGTGTAAACTGAACGTTAAACGTTAGTTTTCCAGTGTTTAACCATCAGTTATGGTCCTTCATTAAAAAAAAGTTAGACAAGGGAAGGAAGAGCAAACTCTTAGCCAGACCAGATGAAAGAGTAGAAGAGAGTAGAGCAAAAGCTTGATAGAGCAGAACACACACACACGTACACAAAAGCACAAGAAAAGAATAGAAGGAGAGAAAAAAGCATGCACGTTACAGTAAAAGCAGAGAGCAGAGAGATATGAAGTCAGACACGTGAGCGAGCAGAAGGGAGACGCATGCATGCATAAAGCTTAGTCTATCTGAAAACACAGAGATGAAGAGGAAAAGAGCAGACTTTCTACCATACATAAAAAACAGAGAGAACTGAGAGGGACGAGGAGGAGTAGATGGAAAATACACACTCTTCTTTGCGCCATTCATGAGAAGGAGGATTGAGCAGAGCAAAGAAAGCCATGGGGAGGATTCGAAGTCATAGACTCACACAGGCAGAGAAAATGGATAAACAGATAGCATCCTGAGATCCTTTCCATTGTAGAGAGAAGAGAGGAGGAGCAAAGATGAACACAAAAAAAGGGAAGAAAAATAGAGCATGGATCGCACTCACACAGGTAGAGAAAGGAGGGGAGTTTACATGTAAAAGAAGGGACCGAGGGTAGGAATGGAGGAGAGATGGACGATGAGAAGAAAGAAAGAGAAAAAGAAGAGTAGAAAAACTGAGAAGTAGAGACAAGAAAGAGAGGCAAAATAGAGCACAAACTGAGAGGGATTCAAGCTGGACGAAAATGGAGGGAAAGTACCCGACGAGAGTCTGGGAGTGGGAGAAAACGAGAGCAAGACGGAGAAGGGTTAGAGAAAGAAGGGACCGAGAGAGCATGAAGAAATTGACAACAAATAGAGTACGAGAAATAGAGGAAAAATGAGAAGAGAGATAGACGAAGAGTGGGAGACGAAGAGAAAAGGAAAAACAAAGTGAAAAAAGAACAGAGACCGATAGAGGGAAGCTGGACAAGAACAGACGCAGCAAGGAGGAGGAAAAAAAAGAAGAGTGAAACCGAGAGAAGAGCTTGGAGACAAGAAAAATGGCCAAGGACTCAGAGAAGAAGCATGAGAGGGATGGCTGAGAGCTTTGGAGAAAAAAAAGAAGAGAAAGAGACTGAAGATTTGAGGGAGATTAGACATCCAAGCCATTAACACAAGTTTGGTTAAAATATTTTTCTTGAATAATGGCTAATGCGATTATAGCTGTGATAAATTTTGTGTGCATATATGTTGTGGAAAGAATAGGTAAATTTTGGTTTAATGTTTTTTTAACATGGGCATGTATTGAGTGAGTGTTTGTTCTGACTTAGTGATTAATACATGTTTAAATCCATTTAAATGCCTAAAGATGGATTAACAATTTAGTTCTTCAAAATTGTGATTTCATGATCTTACTACTTGCATTATGAGAACTATCCAAATTTAGATGTTTGATGATATATTAGGAAATATAAGAGCATGTCCTTAAGTTTTAAAGCATCGGCTAAAGGTTATGAGTTTGAATCACATTTTTATTCCAATTTTTCATGGATTCCTATCCAACTATATAGGAGACTAGATATGATCCTATACCCCTTAGTGATCAAAGAATAGGGTTTAATTGAATTACTAGTTTTTTGGTATTTGAAAATTTATCATTGTGCTTGCTTATTAATCATGAAAACTTGTTAATTTCACGCTGATTGTTTTGGCATGGTTTGATCATAATATTAATCTCTTTGGCCTTTGATTTATTTGTCGTGTAAGATTTTAAGAATCTGCATAGACAATTAAAATGTAACTATATCGTGAAGATCAATAAGATTTCACTAGTTTGAGGATCAATTTTATATATATTAATATGGGTTCCAAAATTCCATCATTAAAATTAATTTTTTTATATAAATCAATAAAATCTTTTGGTCATGTGAGATTTTTGAATATCTATAGACCTTTAGAATAATCATCTTATCGTGAAAGTAAATAAGACTCTGCAGGTATAGCAATTAAGATTTCTATGTTTAAAAATATAAATTATACAATTATGCATTAAAATATCTTTAAAATATATATTATTTAATCCTTTATTGTGTGAGGATTTTGAATCTCCACAAATATTTAGGATAATCGTATTATCGTAAAAGTCAATAAGGCTTTGCAGGTATGATGATTAAGAGTCTTTTTAAAAAAAAAGCATATATGTACATTCATGCTTAAAAAATTATTATTAATACTTAAAAATATACATAAGAATATAAATAAATTAATTAAGTTGCTAAATTCTTTTATCGTGTGAAATTTTAAAATCTCTGCAAATATATAGAATAATTGTATTGTCGTAAGAGCCAATAAGACTTTGTAGGTATTGCGATTAAATTCCCATCATAAAATATAAAATAAAAATAAAAATAATTTTTAAACTCTTTTCTTTTCTTTATTCCAAAATTTAAAAAAATTGAGAGAATAGTTAAAATTAAATCACTTTTTGTAATTTAAAACATACACATCAAAATTTCAAAAATTATTTTATTTGCAAAATGGTGAATTATTTCTAATTAATTTCTCTTCAAAAAATATTTTCACCAACAATATTCTAAGTCCGAACTACATGAACTTTGATCCCCATTATAGGATACATAGGCCTCAGAGTCAGATTCTGAGTCAAGTCCTCATTCATAAATAAATAAATAAATAAATATTTCTCACTTAATTCTTTATCATTTTTTTAAAACACATGAATATAAAAGGAGATAGTTAAAATAATTATAAAATTATATTGATAGAGCACAATAAACTTCAGGTAACTGTTCTGACGAACGGGTGATATAGGGTACCTAACACTTTTTCCACACTCAATTAACTCCCGAACCTAGTTTCTATTTTCGCAGACCATCCTTATCCATCTTTAAACGGTTTTCCAAGATTTTCCTCAAAATTTTGGTGGCGACTCTCATTTCTTTGGTCTTCTTTTCGAAGGCTGGAACCTCCACTCGCACGCTATCTGCGTCGCATTTTCTAGGTGTGACACTCCTTAAAATATTAAAATCCACTTAATTTGACTAAAATACCCTTAAAAACACCAAAAATTTCCAAATTGAAAACGTAGGATGCAATATTTAAAAAGTTTGCAACTTTGTTTGTATCAAAATAGAGGGAATGAACCTCTAAAGTTAATAATTCATTCATCTCGATGAGTATGAATTGCTCTAGAGATACTATAATTAATATATTTTTTGTCTAGTTGCAAGGTAGAGCAAGTGACACTTCAATTTTAAATATCTGTTAATTTGATCATTAATTTTCTCCCACTTATTAATATAGGGTGCCCAACACTCATTGAAAAAGGTTCAAGGGTAAAAATAAACGTTAGCCCTTAAACTTAATATTAGCATAATGTTTTTGGATTATCAATATTCAAAAGGTCTTACTTGATATTTTTATGAAGCAAAATCAACTCTATGTTGAGCACTCTACAGACTTTATCTTGAAGTCTATACTAGCCTTTTTTATGCCCATGACTATTTCTCAACTTGCATAGACTTAAATATAGACTTGTTTGTACTTGCCTATGGACAAAATAAACTACCCTAGATGACTTAGATGCCTTTAATATAATTCAATCTAAAATATCCTTTTAATTTCAGGCTATTACAAGTTGTGTTAGATCCTTCTTTTGATTTGAAAGTTAATAACCCAAAAACATTGTACAAATCAAAAGTTTAGGATATCAATTACTCTTTCAGACAAATTTTTGGGGCATAATTACCCTTTAACACTTCAAAATAAAGGTTAATATTAATGCAAGATGACATTGTACCATTTTTTAAACTTCTAAGGTGGGATTGCACCAATTGAAAGTTAAAAATACCAGTTGTATTAGGTAGAAAATTTCTTGGGCAAATTTGTCCTTTAACTTCTGTTTTAATGAGTGCAACCTTTTCTATCTTGATTAAAAAAAAAGAAGAAGCAAATATAAGGTGCAAAAAATACTCATAAATTTTTAGAAGAATTACAACTAGGTCCCATACAAGGAAGTTAATTATTACAAGATTCATTGATAATTGCACTAAACTGTATTGATAATACAACCAATTGTCAATGTAGTTTAGTTTAATTGTCAATGAATCTTGAAGTAATTAATTTCTTTATATGGGATTTCAATATAATTCTCCCTAAACTTTTTTTTTCCAAGAGCTTTTGGTGTCCTTAAGTTAATAATGATGTATAGGTATCTATTAAATTTATAAAATAGGCTATATAGAAAAGCTCGGCCTTAACTCGTTGGGCTTTCAGGCTAGCCAAAATATCCAAATTATTGAATATTATATTATATTATTTTTAATCAATTTTAATTTTTATCTTAAAAATTAAGATTTTCAATTTTTATTTAATTCTAATTTTATGTTATTAATAATAAAAAAGAATTCAAGTATTTTGGCTAAGATCGGGTTGAGCTTGGCCGATTTCTTCAATTTATTTGGGTGATTTGAATAAGTACAAAATAAAGAAAATTGTCTAAACTCTCAAATGTAATTCTAAGATTTTTCAGACTTTTACAGGCTAATTTGTTAGACTTGGTTTAAATTATCAGCTTTAATCTCTCCCAATTAATTAAAATAACTTGATGTTTGATTGTTAATAGATTAAAGAATGTTGAGCTGTTTTATAAAGTTAATGGATAGTCATGTATTATTGTTGATTTAAGAATGTTAAAATTTTTTGAAAAAAAAAAAAGTTCATGAGTACTTTTATACCTTTTATTTTCTTCTTTTTGTTTTTTGTTTTAACCTTTAATGTTAACTAACTTTAGATAAGTTTAGACAGATGAAGAAAGTTATAGTTATTAAAACAAGCTCATGGTACTGTGGTACCTTTGTTTACTTAAAGAATGTTAGTGTTTTGCGTAATAATTAATGGAAAAATTATTTATAAGTTCCATAAAAAAAGAAAT
Organism: Prosopis cineraria; assembly: GCF_029017545.1. Classification (NCBI taxonomy): domain Eukaryota; kingdom Viridiplantae; phylum Streptophyta; class Magnoliopsida; order Fabales; family Fabaceae; genus Prosopis; species Prosopis cineraria. The sequence continues at coordinate 21,277,643 of NW_026555335.1, forward strand.
TAATTACCACAATTATTTTAGTTCAATTATTATTAATTTTATAATAATTATTTTTTTATATGAAATTTCAACATAATTCTTTCTAATAACTAGGCATGTTCATGGGTCCCGTGTCCCGTCCTTAAAAAAAGATCGATATGAATTTTGGTCTCATGTTGCGTCCCGTCCTAAAAGTCATCCCGTCTCGTTAGAGTTGGGATGGGATCGAAATAAGATCAGGATGTCCCGTTGTCCCAATAAATTAAATAATATAAGAGAAAGATCTAAATAATAATGTTCATTAAACTTTTAAATCATATAATTTATTAAGTTTAAAATCAAAACAAAACAAGTACATAAATCACAACAATTTAAAGTCAATTATTAAATTACATTAATCGCAACTACATATTGTAATAGCAAATATAAGTGATCTTTAGGCTATAAGAGTAGTGACAATAGGCAAGTTAAACACAATATCAAATTATTGTTCTTCTACTTTAGTGAAAATGTATTAAGCTAATTATTTTTTTAAAAATAAGCAATAAATATATTATAAATAAAAGTTATTAAATAGATAGATATAAGAAGTAAATTATATTAATATAATTAATATATTATAAAGAAAGATATTACCATGTTTACTCAATGTCATTAAAATTATTAATATAAAAAATTTTAGTTTTAAATAAGAATTACAAATATTAAAATTATAATTGATATAATTAATATAAATATAAATTATATTAATATAATTAATATATTTGAAGTAAAAAATAATATATATATAATACTTGAGACGGGATAGGACGTCTCGATAGTAATTCCATATCTCGTCCTAAATTCTTTCCTGTTTTATCCCCATAAAATCTTGTCTTGATTATTTTTAGATTGGAACAAGACTTATTTTAATATGATCAAGACAATATGACTGATATGACTGCTTCAAGTTAGATGCCCCTACTAATAACCAAACGATTAAGAGGTTGTTTTTGGGCGAAAAACAAAACTTTTCCTGACCTTCCGACCTGAATGTGAATTTGACTTTGAATTGTAATTTTGGCAATTGACCCACTTTCTCGCTCCTTCTGAAACTTTCCTCCCAGCTTGGTAATAGGGTTCTTAAAATTTTCCAGGAAAATCATTCAAAACTCAGAGAAAATGGAGGAAAATATACAGGTCTCCCTCGATAAGCTTCCCATCAAGCGCTTGGATGTCATTGAAGAGAATGGAGTCGAACGATTCCCTTCGTATGTTTCTTTTTTACTTGTTTTTCCTTCTCTTACATTTCGTTTAATCTTCTAAAGAAATGTGGGAAACTCCATTGGTACTTGCCCTAGTTATAAATGGAGTCCAATAGGAGAATCATGCTTCGTTAACCATCAATTTTATCTTGTACCTGAAAAAACTGATGAATTCTGCATCTTCCCGTGATGCTATCGACATTCCTATTCTGTAGATTCACTGCAAGTAATATTCTTACATGGGATAGTTTCTACTCATTGAGTTGTTGTGACTGTTATTAGTATTTGATTGCAGTAACTGCATATTGACATAGCTTATTTATAGATGTGACGATTGTAATGTGATTTCCAAAACGGAGATAGATAACTAGTGAACAATGACCCTAACAACTTTTTGTCTCTGTTTTTTTTTTAGCTTTTTCTTTTTCTTTTTTCTTTTTGGTTCCAGTGAGTCCTTGCTAAATTTCGTTTGTTATGCAGAGATTTGGATTACGATGAGAAGCGGTTATCACTAATTAGGCGTATTGACTTTGCTTGGGCTATTGAAAAAGACGAAAAAAGAAGAAACAGAAGAGAACCTCAAAGGAGGCCTCAACACCATGGCAATGGCAGAATATGGTGGAGAATTTGCAGTTAGCTCATCAGGAGCTCTCTGTCATTATAGATCTCATCAACACTGTGTGTACTACATACTTCTTATTTAATGTCAATTTTCAGTAACATGGTGCTTTATAAACTTCGCAGAAATTTTGATGAAAAAGAAAAAGAAAAAATCTCTGTTCTCCAGATATATATTTGCATTAGTTAACGGGATATCTGAGATTGCATTCTAAGCTATATGGTTCCTTGAAAGGATCTTTAAGTGAATGTTGCTTTTGTAGTATGTATTAAAAGAAAACTTTTGGTTCTTTCTATTTGATGGATTTGAGGAATGTACAATAATTTCTATAATTGAGGTAGGTAAGTGAATGTGAACATACAATACCATGAGAACTAGCAATAATTAGATCATTACGCCATCCCCTACCTCAAGTTTATTCTAATAAAGAATTTGATGTATAATCAAGTTTTTCCAATTGGTTTGGAAATTTTTCATTTGAGAAATTTCAAACTCTGCTTATTGTATTTAAAGCTATGTGCTGCAGACTAAGATAAATATGATATTTTGTTCAAATCATTGTATTTAGGTGGAAGCAAATGATGCAGTAACTGTGGCGAGCATGACAAGGCCAAAACCATTGCCAAATGAAGTTTTGTCTGATCTTGCTGTCTCTGCAGCCACCAAACTACAATGCTACCGAGTAAATATTCTTTCCATCTATTGTCGTCCTTTAGTACTAGTTTATTTCCAGTTGAATTATATATGTCACTAGTTAGACCCTTGTGTATTGCACAGAATTTGAGGAATGAATCTCATTGACTACAGTTTGTGAATAGGCCAACTTGCTATGGGTTTTATATTTGATATTGAAGTCTTATTTGGACTTGCCTGCTATCATCATAGGAGATTAGCTTTACTGGGCATGCAATAAGATTGTGAAACTTAGTTTAATTATCATTCTCATTACAGCATGTTGGTAAATATTTCAAGCAATCTGCGAAAGCTTTTGAACAGCAGGTTGCTAGGGAGGCAAGGTTTTATGGTGCTCTAATCAGGTGAATTTCTTCTCTTACTTTTTACAATCCACTTATTTCTGTAAGTTTGGGCAAGAAATTTGAAAAAGATGTTTTATATTTTATTTTAAATACTCTTTCACTGCCTTCATAAACTGGCTCTTGAATAACTCCAAAAACATGAGATGTTTTGTGAGTGAGTCAAGCAAACTCATTGCATCAAGAATGCTTTCTTTCTAGCTTATGCTGAACGTTATCGCATGTCCTGATGAGCTGATAGGTTGCAGCAAAATTGGAAAATTAAACGGCAGCGTGTGGCATCTATTGCTCCAGGAAATGAAGGTTTCACCTTTGATCTCTTTGACAACTCATATGACCCAGGAGCTATAAATCGGTTATCTCCTTTGTCCACTGTTCGTGTTGATCATGATGCGGCTGGTATGCTGGCAATTAGTTCATCTCCAAATTCATGCCACTCACTGCAATTTGGTTTTCTTGGTGTGCAATCAGACGATATCCTGAGAAAATCCAATATAAATAAATTCAACTTTTCTAGTGAGTCTCACTTGGGAAAAAGTGGTGAAGAGTCTTTAAGTGATGAAGATTGTGTGAAGAAGTCACATTCACTACTCCGTGAAGCACATCTAGCAATTTTTAATGAGCAGGTAGGTATATCATTGTATTATTACTTATTGTTGCAATTGTTGCTTTGCCATGTATTTTATTCCCCATACTTTGGAAATTGGTATGATGGCTCATTGCTTCTGTATTTCTGCATCCAGGTGTTTGATCTGGTGAATCGTGAAGCATTTAACTCATCAACTGGAGTCAGTGTGACTGGAATACGTGAAAATTATTTACAGTTGAGCTTAGGTCAAGGAACCTTTGTGTTCTTATCCCTAGTGCCATCTGGTCAAGATGATCATAAAGTTGAAGGCGCAGTCACTGATAATGTAGGAATAGCAATTCTGCCTTCAGACTCATTGGATGGGGTGAAGTTGCAAGATGCCAAACATAGCATTGATAAGAAGAAAAAGTGGCAGTTTCCTAGTTCTCTGAGCTATGAAATTTATCTTCAACAGATCTTCCATGAACATATATTTGGGAAAGGTATTGGAAAACCAATTTCTTCTGGTACCTGGGTTTCTGGAGTGCCAGCAAAGGATGGATCAGGTCTTCTGGGTCATTTTTCTATGTCTTTGTCTCATAGGATCTTTTCAAGTAAAGTCCTTGCTGAGCTGGAAAATGTGGTATTGCTTGGTTAACTGACTTGTGCTTTGTGCAAACTAGAGTTTGTTTTGGTTTTTGCTAAAGCCTTTAAAATCTGCAGATTTGCAAGGTGCCATATCTCCAACTGATTACAAATCCCACGTGGCATTCTCGGACATCATCCTGGACACTTTCAATGAAGGTTCCTCAATCTATTCTCCGCATGGGCAGCCAAACAAAAACATCTAATATTTCATACGAGAAAAATGCTGTTAAGTCTCATTTTTGGACTAAGGTGGTTGTAAATGATGATTGCATTAATGTAGAAGGAGAAGGTGCTCCTAAATTTGTAGGCTTGTTCAAGGGAAAGTCTGAGGAAATTCATTCAATGAACAAATATGACTGCAACTTGGCTGATCTTCCTGTGATTATTTTGCAGCAGGTATTCGTCAGGGATTCACTTTTTGTGTGGTCATTGCTATACGTTTTCAATTTAGAAAGTGGAGGATTTTATTTGCAGTTCTCCCACACATAGCATTGCCTTCAACTTGTAGTAATTTGAAATGTACAGGTTGCTAGCCAGATTATTAACTGGCTCTATCAGGAAGCTCTGATGGTTGGAATAAAAGCAAATCGTGACTTCTTATGCTTGTCTTTTGAGCTGGCTCAGGGTGAAACATTAAGCCTGGTTGCGCATGTAGATCCAGAGGATATCTATGGCTGTATATCATGGTGGTTGGTCATGGAGGACAGTTTTGCAGAGGAGCGAAAGCTTCACATTGACATCGCTGATGGTGCATCTGAACACAGGAAATTCCTGGGCCACTTATCTCTGGATTTGTTATATGCAACATTGATGGATCTAATAGGCTTGTGTTGTGCTGGTGGTGGCCAATGATTGATCTTGCACTTGCCAGTGGGTACTGCTTGTGCTTCCAGGTATCTCTTTGACGGCCACTAATCCCTATACACATGATTTGATGTATGTGCTTTGACTATGATAGAAACATGCAAATTAGCCTCATGAATTGCCTCAAGTGTTTATGGGAGATTGGGGTATGAGTAATGGTTCAGAATTCATGCTCTATTTATGTAACCAAAGAAAAGTGTAATTTTAATTTGAAAGGCCCAAAAAAAAAAAAATAATGATAAAGAAAGAAAGAAAGAAAGAAAGATTTTTCAAATCCGTTCATCGTGTTTGTTATGATGATGGTGGTGGGGATAATGAGCAGGTGTCTGGTAAGACTTCATCCGTTAGGTTGTTAGCTGTGAGAAAAGTAAGAGGCATCAAGTCAGCTGTTCGGACAGGGATCCCCTTCTGTCATGTCTTGAGTTTTATATTTATGAATTTTTTTCTCTATTTTTTCCTAATATTATTTTTTAATTATAATTATGGGTATAATTGTGGAAGTCTTGTTATTATGATATCTATAGATTAATATATCTAAAATTTTGCAGAATGTCACGATTTTATGAACATTTTTTTGATTTGATATATTTGGCTTGCACGGGAGTCCTCTTTTTTAGTCCCTTCTATTATTTTCTGGTGTCAAATTTAATACTTTTTTTTTTTAATCTCAAGCTAATAATGTGAGACTTATGGTGTGTTTGGTCTGAGAGTATTGGAAGGTTGGTTAGGGAAAATGCTCCCCTCATTTGGTAAGAAATTTTGGAGAGGAGCCAAAATCCCCCCTCCCATCTCCTTGTATTGCTTCCTTCCGAATTGAGGATTTTTTTGGAGGGGACCAAAATTTTTTTGACTAATATATCCTTAGCTTTGAAGAAATATTTCCATAAATGCTAATATGCAGAACTTGAAAAAGAGGGGGTGGGGGAGGGACTCTGGATCCACACCTGCATCCACTGTGCCCTCAACGTCCACTATGCCCTCAGTTTTTTCTTAACTAATATGCTTCTTTGGCTTGGCCTCTTTTGATCTCTAACATTTATTTATTTTTCTTATAAGAAATATTATTTACACACCTCTATGGTTCCAGTGATGTGGCTAAATTTGTGTTATAATAGGGAATGGAGGGAGCAGTTTGATATTAAGATTGAATGGTAAATTTGCTTCTAAACTATAGGTTAGGAAATATCTAGAACTCCGAACTCTTTTTTTGGTAAAATATTCCTCTTAATTTTTTGAAAATGGTGCAATATTGCTCCTATCGTTAACAAAACTATTAGTTAACCTAGCAATCTCTAGAAAAAGGACCAAGAGATTTTCTTGGTTCTTTTCTATAATTTTCTTTGCCATTGCATGTATTTTTGGGTCATTTTTTTAAATTTTTGGGGTGGTCCTTTTCTATATCTGTAATTTTAGTTATTTTTTTATTTTTTTTGTTTTATCCATAATTTTTTAGCCAACTAACATTTAAAGGTAATTTTTATTAATGATAAAGGCGATATTGCATCATTTTTAAAAGTTGAGGGAAAACATTTGATAAGCCTGAGTCTTGTTGGCCTCAAATTAACAAAGTTAATGCTAGAGTAGTCTAGAGTCAACTAAGGTTGTGTCTCTAAGAGTTGGAATTCTAAAGCCTAAATGACTAAAAACACTAATAAAATAGAAAGAATCATTTATTTAAGCTAGGGAAGACTTTAAAAATACTACAACTAATATTTCTTTGATTTTAGAGAAAATTGCATGTAGGTTTTACATGAAGAAATTAATTATCACAAGGTTCATTAACAATTGAATTAAAGTCATTATATTGTCAATGGCTTTAATTCAATTGTTAACAGACTTTGTGGTAATTAATTTTCTTGTATGGAATTTCAACATAATTCTCTCTTGATTTTATTTGCTTAAAAGAAAATAAAGCATGAATTCAAGTGTGTAAAGAATGGTAAGAAGCTTTCCTTGGTTGGAGAATTTAGCTCACGCAATCCTTGCTTCAATCTCAAAATTCAATCTTTGCCCTTCAATTGAGTTAAAAAAAATTCCCTAGAAATTTCTAGAGATTAGCACCAAGCCACCTAATGTTACTAATGAATTTTTAATAATTACTAATCAATTAGCCTCTCGTAACATTTGATCAATGTAAGGCAAGGGAAAGTGGTCATTCCCAATGGCATCATTAAGCCTCATATAGTCAATGCACATAAAAAGATGCCTTTTTAATGTTCACCCTTTCTCTTCGGAGAGTTTACCACAACGTGTCCCTAGTGGGGTGTAGAGTAGGATCCTTTCAAGCCCATTTACTCAGGCAGGAGTATATGGTAATACACTATCTCCTTACCTTCCTAATGATCGAATTCCCAAAGGTTTGATGTAACGCACATTCCTAGAGTTTGATCTCACAACCTTTCCACTTAGTGGTACCAATGTTGCCCACTACAATTGAGAGAAGACGTGGTGGGATCAAACTCCAAGAGTTTGCATTATGCGAAGCCTTTGAGAATTCATTAGGAAGGAACAGGGATGATGTACTGCCACGTACCTTTGCTTGAGTAAATAGGCTTGAAAGGGTCCCATTCTCCGCCCCACCATGGACACCAAAAGGTAAATTTTAAGAAGAGGGAGGGCCTCAGCTTAGTGGTACCAATGATAGGATAGATGATTTTTGTGCTCAAGTTTGGTTACGTTCTTTTTCACCACATCTAGAATCAAGGGGTTAAGTTTTCTTTGAGGTTGCTGATGGGTTTGGCTTCTTGCTCTAATAGTATTTTGTGTGTTCATGTGGAAGGAGATATACCAAGAATGTCACCGGATGTCCAACTTATGGCCTTAACATTTTTCCTTAAAACATCAAGCATAAAAGACTCTTTAACATTTGACAATGCACTAGAAATAATGATAGGCAATTTCATCAATCGAATAAGCATATTTCAAATGAGGGGGAATAGGTTTGAGCACTAATTTTGGAGCTTCCTCAATAGAGGGTTGAAGCATGATTGGCTCAGTAGTAGATGATTTTGTTGGTGCTTTTTCATTGGAAGACTCGGCTTTGGCAATTCATGACTCTTGCTTGTGCTTTCAATTCTCCCAAACTCTTGTTAGGTCTCCCTTTTAATTTAGTTAGTCAAAGTCTCCTTAATTTCATTAACACCTACAACAATCAAAACACATCTTTTCTCAATCGCATTAGTGTGCTCAAGTTGAGAGTAACACAATTTTAATAAGAGTATGCATAGAATTTAGCAAGTCATCACAAGGTGTCAAAGTACTCTTCAAATAAAATAGTGAAGTAGGGCTACTAATGGAGTGATTGTGACTTGAGTGCATAAAATGAAGGCAAAATAAAATTTTCAAATGAATTTCTAGCATGACGCTAACAGAATCTAGGGAATATGAAGATGAAAAAGTAGACAATTCACTTGAATGAAAAGAACTACATCATCATGTGATGCAAATGCACCATTATCTTCAAGTAACACAACCGTAGAACTTGTATTAACATGCTTAAAAATCGAACAATAATCTTGTAAGAAAGGAAGGGTGAAGACCATAGATGAAATATCAATACAAGCATTAGAATCCTCGTCACAGTTAAAACAATCTAATGAGTCACTAACTTAGCTAGGAAATAGAATTAGATGATAAAGACTCTTGACGCTCAATTATAGCATTATCAATCATGGAATTAACAAAATTAACTCCTAGCAAAGCATGATCTTCAAAATGATGTCTCATGGCCTCATACACATTAAATGGAATCACATGTTCACCAAACTCTAGAAAATTTTCCTTTCTTAATGTTAATAATAGTATTTGTAGCCCTAAAAAATGATCTACCTGGTATCAATGGCTATATTTGTAAACTCCTATCATGGGTCATATCAATGACATAAAAGTCAGTAGGAAAGACCAAACCTTTAACCTTTACTAGAGTGTCTTCTATCATTCCCTTAGGCCACTTCAAGCTCCTATCTATAGATTGTAGCACCACATTTGTCTCTTGAAGCTTACCTACATTCAAGGAATAAAAAAATAGCATTAGGCATAAATGACTCAAGGAACTACATTCAAGCATTAGCATTAATCGCAACACCCAAATCTAGCAATGCACGGGCTGTGTGTGTGGTGCCAATAGTGCAAGGAATTATAAATGACTCAAGGTCTTTACATTTTATGGGTAATTAAGGTTTCAAGATAGCTGATACATTGCTTTCAATTTCAATTTTAGAAGGGGGATTGAATATTTTTTTATTGGTGCATAATTTCTTAAGGAATTTGGCACATTTTGAAAATCCCTTTATGACATCAAGCAAAGGAATATTTACCTCCAACTTACTAAACAAATTGGAAGTCTCTTTGATCGTCATCACCTTAAGCCAAAACTTTAGAAATATTAAATCTACTAGGCAATGAACATCACATGGGATTGGATCCCTTTCTTTAATTACTCTAGTTTGAATCGGAAGAGGTCATACTTTCCTTCGCTTTTTACCCTCTTTTGTAGGCTCTTGATCTGCTTTGTTAGCAACTCCATCCTTGATTGTAGCTTTATTACCTTTGGTTGTTTCCTTTTCTTCCTTATTAACCACGGTCAATGATTTTTAAGCATGGGCAAATGTTGCCCCCCAAAATGCGACGCGGACGGCGTGCAAGAGCAAAAATTTGACTTTCAAAAAGAAGACTGATTTAAAGGAGTCTTTCAAAAAGAAGACTGATTTAAAGGAGTCGCTATCAAAATTTTGAAAAAAATATTGAGAAACCATTTAAAGAAGAATAAGGATGGTCTGCGAAATCAAAAAATAGGTTTGAGAGTTGATTGAGTGTGGGAAATGTGTTAGGCGCCCCACAACACCCGTTCGTGAGAACAGTTATCTAAAGTTTGTTGTGCTAAATTAATATGGTTTCAAAGTTATTTTAATTATTCTTTCCATGTTTGACATAAAAAAATAAGGATAATTAAATGAGAAATATTTATTTATTTATAAGGGGGACTTGACTCAGAATTAGACTTTGAAGCCTATGTATCTTGTGATGGGGATCAAAGTTCATGTAATTCGGGATGAGGACTAGTGTCAATGGCTTTCTTTATTTATAATTTTCATAAAAAGAGAAAGTTAAATGAAAAATAACTTACCAATTACAAACAAAATAATTTTATAAAATGTGGGTTGGTGTGTTTTAATTTACAAAGATAATTTAACTTCACTTTCTTGCTCTCATTTTATATTTTGAAAATTTTTTCATTGTTATACTTTTTTTTATTTTGAATATTCACTTTGTCAACATAAAAAAGTATTTTTTTTTTTTAAGTTTTAATATCCCTACGGAGGCTTATTGTGACTTGTGGATATCTAAATGACCTTAATGCCTTTTAAAATTTTATATTCTTCTTACAATATGAAATCTTAGATTATTTACAAAATATTTTATTTTAATATTTTTTTAAATATTGAAAATTTATTCAATGTGCCAACGGCGGCTTTTATCACTCAAAAAAGTATGATAAAACTTGTAATCATTATGCTACCAGAGTCTCATTAACTCATGATAAAATAATTATCTTAAAAGTTTATAGGGATTTGAAAATCTCATATGACCAAAAGATTTTAAGGTTATCATGTAAATATATTAATTTAATTAATTAATTTTATTAAAAAAACTTTTATTATTTTATTTATAAAAATTATTTATTTATTTATTATATACAAATTGATAATCACATCATCTGTGAGGATTTATTATCCTATATGATGATGTAATTAATTTAAATCTCTAAAGATTTTCTAAATCTCACATAAGACTTAAATATTTTATTGATTTAAGTTAAAAAGGAAGTTAATTTTTATGGTGGGTCATTTAAACTTATATTAATATATACAAGTTTGATTTTTTTACCTATGAAATTTTATTGATTTACATGATAGATGATCATTTTAAATGCCTATGCGGATTCTTAAAATCTCATACAAAAAATAAATCAAAGGTCACAAAGGTTAATATTATGATCAAACCATACCCAAATCAATTAGCACAAAATTGATAAGTTTTCATGATTAATAAGTAAGCACAATGATAAATGTTCAAATACTAAGAAGTTAGAAATTCAATTGAACTATATTCTTTGATCACTAAGGGGTATAAGATCATATTTAATCTCATAGGTAGTTGGAGAGTGATTCATGAAAACTTGAAATAAAAAAATATAATTCAAACCCATAACCTTCAGTTGATGTTTTAAAACTTGAGAGCATACTTTCATATTTATTAATATATCATCAAACACTTAAATTTGGATAGCTCATGCAATGTAAGCCACAAGATCATGAAATTGGATTTTAACAAAAAGACATCATAGATTGCTAATCCATTTGCAAGCCTTTAAATGGTTTCAAACATGCATAAATTATTCAGCCATGACAAACACCTATTTAATACGTACATATATAAAACTAAACCAAATTTCTTTGCAATTTGGCTAGGAAAACAAAAAGCAAAATTCCAACTAATATCAACTCCAGATTTGCTATACCACCACTGAGTCATAATTAGAAAAACATAAGTGAAATATTTAACCAAATAACATAAGACTAAAGAAGCAAAAATTTGTTATCTACTAATTAAAGGCCAACGATTAGAATCAGAGGAATTTGGATTCATAAATTTCCAACCTATTATAGCAGTTGGGAATTTTCGAATCTTCTCACCTTCTAAGTCTTAGACTACTTCCAAAATCAACATTGAATTCCACCAATTCTCTTGGCACCATTCTTCAGAAAATTCCCAGGTATTTTAGTCTAAATTCTTGGTCCTCTCTCCCTTTTTTTTTTCATAGAAATTTCTCAATCTCTTCTCCTAGAAATCCTCTCTTTTGGTCTCAGCCTCTAGAAAATTCATCACTTAAAGCCTCTTTTTTTTCGGTCAATCTCCAGCAAATCCTCCCCTTCTCGATCTCTTCTCCCCCTTCTTCGACTCTCCCCTCCAGATCCCTCGATTCCAAGCTTTTGGTCCTCCAAGTAGAAGCAAAATACCTAGTCTTTTTTTTTTTTTGAATCCTTGCATGAGAGATCCCTTTATTGCTGAAGCTCGACCTTCCATTGTCGTGCATGTCTCCTTCTTCTGCTCTCTCTGTGTTTTTGGCTCTACTTCTTTCTCTTTGTTTTGTATTTTGTCTTGGCATCTTCTGCGCTTCTGGTTTTTGCTCGTGTGAGTCTACTCTCATTTCTACTCTCCTCTGTCCAACCGAAAGTATTTTAAGGCTGGGTGAAAGTTTCACATGCCCTATTTCTTTTTTTTTTCATGCCTTTTTTTTTCTCTATTTTTTTGTTAATCAGATTAAGGAAGAGAGTAAAAATTTGATCTTGAAATATACATACATACATACATACATACATACATATATATATATATTAATGAAAAACAATAAGATTTAAGGAGAGAAATTTAAAAATAATTAATTCTCAAATGTTAATTCCCAATATTTTTTGAATGATTGGGATAATTTGAGTAAGATTTTTTTTGATTTTGTTAGATTATTATTTTTTTGAAAATATAATTCTAAAAGAATTAAATTTTTTTTTATTTTTTGTTTGTTTTAATGAACTAGGAAAAAAATAAAATATTAACCAACAAAAGATTATTTAGGTTAAAATAAAATTAAATCCTATAAATTAAATATTTTTTATTTTAAAAATATAATCTTAAAAAAGATTAAATTTTATTTTTATATTTTTATATTTTTTGATTGAATTTATTATTATTTTTATTAAATTTAAAAAATACTTGGACAAAATACAGTGTTTACAGTAAGTGAATTTTCAAATTGTATGTGACCCATCTCTTCTTTTTGAGTAGGAGGTTGGTCACATGATATCCTCATTCACTCTTCAACTACTTCATCAATTATAAGATGAGCACATGCTTCTTTAGAACATCTTCTAGCTTCTATCCCTTTTTCACATTGAGGTGAGTTTGCAGATTGCAACACTTTTTTACTTCTTAGTTTGATCACATTGCAACTCTTAGGATTTATCACAAATTGGGAAGGAAGTTTCCCACTTGGGCTTGTCTTTCAACTTGATAATTGATACTTTGTTGGATATATATTTCTAGATTAGATTGCCTCAGCTTGAGTTGGTAAATATCTTTAGCCAGTTGTGAAATCTTCCCATCAAAATTGGAACTAACGGCTTGCATTTGTTTATTGAATGATTGTTCATGAGATAACATTTGGTCCATCTTAGCATCAAGGTTACTCTCTTGAATGGGAACTATTTGTCTTTAATTAGAGGATTCCCTTTGAAATCGAGAATTGTAAGGTTGAGAAATATTGGCATTCTCTCCAAATTTCCTGTTTAAACCATCTCTCAATCCTCTAGTATAATTATTTGAATATCCATCATAGTTTTGGTTTTTTTGGAATGGACATGGGCCTCAGTTTTGGTATACCCGGCCACATCTTGAGGTACAAATCTATGTTCACAAACATTAGATATATGGAGTTGAGAACCAAAATTGAAGCAAGATGGTGTAGCAAGTTGTAGGTTCATTTGGAGAGGCACCTATACTTGATTCACTTATGACACTTGAGTACTTAGAAGTCTCTTCATTTGCTTGCTTAAACTTGATCGAGTGGTTGAGGTTGTCAATTTGAGAAGTAAGTTCTTGAGAGTCATAAAAAGATGAATGAGACACTTCATTAACATTCCTTGAGTTGCTTCGAGTATCAAACTAGTAGGAATTAGTAGTCATTTTCTCTATAAGGTTCCAAGCATTTGAGGGGTGTCAAATACAAGAGAGACCCTCTCGTAACAACGTCAACTAAAGTACGGTCATGAGAGTACAATCCTTCATAAAATTACTCCATAAGATTTTCTATTAAGATTTGGTGACGTGGACACTTGGCCTAAAGGTGTTGAAACCTTTGCCAATACTCATGCAAATTCTCATGGACTTCTTATTGCACATTGTAAATATCTTTTCTCATGGATGCAATCTTTGAGGTGGTAAAATATTTATCTTAAAATGCCATTATCAAATATGTTCAAGATGTGTACAAAATGTGAGGAGGTAAGATCTTTAACCAATCTTTAGCCACTCCTTCAAGTGTCAAGTGAAAAACCTTCCAAATGACGTCTTCAACATGGATTCCACTAGGTCACATGGATGCACAAATCATCTAAAGATTTTAAAGATGTTTGTTTAGATCTTCATCTGCCAATCTGTGAAATTTAGGCAAAGGGTTAAGCAAAGATGACTTTGATTCAAATGTGTCATTATTAGGGATGGAAAAACCAAATCTATCGTAATTGAAATTTGAGATTGTTCTCTCCTCAATGGACCTATTATCTAGATTATTATTGGCATTAATGGTGCCTATTATAATTTTTATTATTTTAATCATGATTTTCATTCAAATTTATCAAATTATCAGTCATACTATCAACAAGAGATGAATCAACAAATTGAAAAATATCACTATAACTATTTTCTAGTTTGAGTTTTCTTAATTCTCTAAGAGTGAGTTCCAAGTCTCTCAGGTGGAATTAATGGTTCCTTAAATGTTTTGGTCATGGACAACAATAACAACTACTAAAGAACTAAAGAAACCACTCAAACCAATTAAGAAATCACAAAACACAACAAACCAAAAAAGACAAAAATTAAAAAAAAAAGCAAAAAAATATCAAAAAATTCAAAACAAGCCAAAAAGAAAAAGAACAGCAAAAACAAATTAAGGATGGTGCAATCAACCAATCAAGAGTTAAAAAAACTAATTCCTCGATAATGATGCCAAAATTTGACAAGAATCAACCAATCAAGAGTTTAAGAAACTAATTCCTCAATAATGATGCCAAAATTTGACAAGACTTAGTCATGTCAGCCTCAAATTAATAAAGGTAGCACTAGTATAGTTTAGGATAAATCAAGATCGTATCTTTTAAGGAATTGAAATTCTAAAACCTAAATGGTTAAAAACACTAATAAAATAGTAAGAGAATTATTTGTCTAAGCTATGGAAAACTTTAAAACCCTACAACTAATATTTCTTTGATTTTATTTGGCTTAAAAGAAAAGATAATATGAATACAATTGTGTAAAGAATGACAAGAAGCTTTCCCTCGCAGAATTTAACTCACTCAATCCTTGCTTCGATCTCAAGATTAATTTCTTTACCCTTAAATTGAGTTAAAAAATATAAGTTGAGTGAAAAAATACCCTAGAAATTTCTAGAGATTAGCACCAAGCCACCTAATATTATTCATGAATTTTTAATAATCACTAGCCAACTTGAATACTCAAGAATCACTCAATTAATTTGTAAGAATGATTGAATGATCCCTGCCCTTGCCTTAACCATGACAAAATTACATTCAATTATGATTTAAACTACTCAACCAATGTGTGTGTATATATATATTCACAAGTATCAATCAATGCAACAATGGATTATAATTAAAACCAAAATTCCAACAACAGAGTCATTCAATCAATTGAATAAGCGCATGATAGAATTGCCATAAGAACCATGGATTCAAAGATACAACTATTATTGTTCCAAATTACAGCTCAGAATCCAATGGAAAACAGAAGGAAATGCATAACAAATGCTCATTAAATCTGAAGCTCATGAGTGAAGCCTCCTTCTCCTTGGGAATGAAGACTTAGCCACGCATAAGAAGCATGATCAAGACTCCATTAAAGCTCTGTGAACACACTGCCATGACAGCACTTCAGGGAGAAATTCAAACAGCAAAATCTTCAGCAAACCAGAACAAAATTCACAAGGTTTTGGTGCCGATTGAGTCAAGAAGCCAATGGTAAAGTCAGATTGTGATTTGAACGGTTGGATGTTGAGAAATGGAGGGGAAAAGTTGTTGAAACTAGTGAGTGACGCTGTAAATCTGAAAAACAAAGGAAGACGAGCCTGAATGATATGAAAAAGAGGGAAAATCAAATAAAATACAAAAATGAATGATGATTTATTTTTCGGAAATGACGTAGGGGAAGAACTCACATCCACCAAGTTGTCTGGCAAGTTAGAAAAAGTCACCAAAATATATTTTTGTGTGTAAGACAATGTTTTTAAAACTGAATCAGATATTAAACTAAAAAGGTTAATGATTCATGATTCATATGATTCAATTGAGTTGAATCAATGGTTAAACTGATAACGTGATAATTAAATTAAAAAAATATATATATATATATATATATTTTAAATATAAGAAATAAATATGAAATTTCTACTTAACTTAAAAATAAAACCAAATATTTTAAATCTATTATAACTTAACAAGCCACATGATACAATATAACATCAAATGATTAAAAAGCTTGTTCATTTAAAAAAAAATTGATAAAAAACTTACATTTTTTTTTGAACAGTTTGATTTTTGAAAGTCAGGTTTGATTCTCAGCTTGATCTCAGTTCTTGGTCTAACCGTTAGTCCAAAACGATCTAACCCAACTCAAACCCTAGAATGGTTTTTACATGATAATTGAGTCAAAATTTAGACTGGTTCAACTGTCAGTTCGGACCAATTTCTAAATCACTAATGTAAGTGTTTGAAAGTATTGTAAGTGTATTCATATCTATGATTGCATGTGAATATGATAAATAACTTTTTTATTATTGTAATCAAATATAAAATAATATTTAATTTATTTTTTTGGACTTAATAAGAAAATAAAAAAAATAAAAAATTGGGAGTTGACATGCTTGTCCTTGGACTCAAATTAATTCTTCCAAAAAGTATCACTATTTAAAATTTTATTTTAAGAACTCTCAAAATTATAAATTAAGTTCAAAAAATCCAAGTGATACTCAAAATGCTCAAAATACCAAAAACCAAAAAAAGTGTCAAAAACCAATAATAAAGGGAATAAAAAATGATGTAAAAATATGATTTATAATATTACACTAAAAATAAATTTAAAATTTTAGACGTTCTTAAACTATACTTTAAAGGTAAAATTTCCTTTTAATTTTTTACAATATATATCCTTATAGTTGTCAATATTACTTATTATTTTACATTGGATTAATGAGAAAAATAAATCTTGAAATATTGTGCAAAAAGCATCTTGGACTCTAAACTCTTAAAATATATAAAATAAACTTTACATTTTTAAATTCATAGCAAATGAACCTTGACAGTTAAATTTTCAAATGCCATTATTGTTCATTTTGTTAATTATCGCCACAGACTTTAAGCTATTACACAAGTAGCATCCTAGATCCTAAACTTTAAAATTTTGAGCAATTACCCCAAACATTTTTGTATAGAATGTTGACTATTATGTAGACTATATTAGTCTCAGTATGGCCTGTAGCGGTGAACACATCAGCAGTTGTGACAAACAACCCATAATTTTGTGAAATAATATTTTTTGCCCCCTTTTTTGCAGTGCTTTCCAAACGTTTGGTATCTTATACTTTTACAAACTTTATAACTCTAATTTATTCTTATTTTAGATATTTTTTATTTACTTGGTTTAAAACTTGGGATTCCATTAAAAAAGAAATTTAAATATTAGAGGATTTTAATTAACAAGTTAATTTGGGTTTTAAATTCGTTGATGAGAATGTCGAACTTCACATCTCTCATTTATAAAATTCTAAAATTCTCTAATACTTAAACTTTTTTCCAATAAGATCCCTAGTTTTTATTATTAAATAAATAAATATTATTCAAAATAAAAATATGAGTTATAGAATATATAAAAGTATGAGATACCAATCATTTGAAAAATATTGTAAAAAAGTGGCAAAAAATGTTATTTTACAAAATTATGGGTCATTCGTCATGATCAATGATACGTTCACCACGGCAAGTCACGTTGAGGCTAATTTGGTTTATATAATAATCAACATATTCTATATATAAACGTAAGAGGTAATTTGTTCAAAATTTTAAAGTTAAGGTCTAGTACGTTACTTGTGTAATGGTTTGCTAATTAACAAATGAACAATAACGCCGTTAGAATAATTAATGGTTAGAGTTTATTTTACCATGAATTTAAACATTTATGATTTATTTTGCATATTTTAAGAGTTCAAAATTTAGGGTGCTTTTTGCGCAATACTTTAGGATTCATTTTGCTCATCAAACCTTTTACATTAATATAATTTAAATAATTAATGATCAATTTACATATACAGATTCTTTTTTTGGTTCGTTTTTATTTGGACATGTACAAATTCAAGAGCCACTGGATGATTCTATTGGCTTTGAAGTTGAAAATTCTCTTATGTTTTTATTAAAACCGAAGGATACTTGTCTCATTTGAGTCCAACCATGAGTTATATCGTAGAGCCGGCAATCTGATTTGGCCTAACTCATATAAAGGCTAGGCTTAAAATATCGTAACTAATAAAAAAAAAATTCTATATAACAAAGCCTGGTTCTAAAACCTTTGGTTTTTGAATTTATTTAGGCTAGCTTGAATATTTAAAAATTTTTAAAATTAATTTCTTTTTTCACTTTTCCTTCTATTTGTATTTACCTCCACTCTTTTTCATTGCACAATCTGAACCAGTGATCTTTCATCACTTCACCTTATCACCCGCCACGATCCTCAACTATCAGAAAAAATGGTTCAGAAATTTAAAGCCTTCAACTACAAACCAAATAAAGCCTTCAACTACATGATCCAAGTTGAATCCATCTTCTACGCCAAAGTTTCAAAAGAGCCACTTCGTCGCCCAAACGAACTGGGTGAGAGAGTGAGATTGTGCAAGAGACTGAATGAAACATTGCAAAATTAATTAAGCTAATTAAGGGCAAATGTATAATTTAGAGAAATATTTAGAAAGAAATAATTTAGTTAGACAATTATGATTTGGATCTAATCTGGAATAAAATCCAAATCTTAAGTTAGGATTTTTTTAAAAAATAAAAATTATTATTATTAAAAAGAAATGAATATAAAACAAACAAGCAAAAAAAAAAAAGATGGGGGATGGGGACAGATTTCGTGTGTGTGTTCGGTATATGTTTAAAAAAAAAAAAAAAAAAGAAAAAAAAGGAGGGAACAGATGGATAAATTTGTGTGTGCGCGTGTAATGTAAATAATAATAATAATAATAATAGAGAGAAAAAAAAAGATGAAGGAGGAAAATGACGCGGGACCCACCTTTTTATTTAAACAAACTCACCAAACCTATGACCCACAACAATAGTCTTTTAGCCCACCCACATATTTCCTCCTCTTCTTCGTTCTCTGCTTCCAGTGGCGCCACGCGACAGAGACGTTGAGAGATTTAGAAAGTAGGGCTTCATAGTATGATATTTTGGATGAGATTTTAAGCATTATAAAATTAGGTAAGTATTTTAAATATTTTTTTAATTATATTTCCTCTTGAGTTTCAGATTTTGATGTTATGGAAAGTCTAGGATTAGAAAAAAGGATGCATTTTTTATGAATAAATATGGCTATTGAGGTTGTTGGTAGGATAATACATACCCTAGAATATTTTTTTATTGAAAGAATTAAAATTTTAGGCCTTTGAGTTAATCCATAGACTTTGTGAGTAGAGTTTTGGTTTAATCTAAAAGTATAAATTGATTTATTAATGTTTAGATGATTATTTGATATGAGAAATAAATTATTATAGCTATAAAATGATGAATATAGCCTTCGGACCAAGTTTGTAATTTTTGAATATTTTTATGTGCGAATTTTGGAATAAAAAAATAAAAATTTTGCTATTAAAAAATTGTTTGAATAATGATTTTAGCCAAACTTCAATGAAATTATTGTGAAAGAGGTTATTGAACCAAGGAGATGGGTTTAAATATATGAAATTAAATTTTATGATTCAAGAGACTAAGACTAAGGTCTTAAAAAAATAAAATAAAATAAAAATAAATACCTGAGTTTTGAAATATGAGTGAAAATTGTGTTAATAATATTATTGACACATTAAGATATGATTAATTATAAATTAATTTTCTTTTGACACCATTCAAGCTTTGAAAGTGTTGTGATTTGAAAGGTAACCTTTGACCTCTCAAAGGTTAAGGTAACCGGAGAGAATCTATTTTATGCATTTGTGTATTAATTATTTACGTTTGTGAAATAAATGAATATGTGTGTGTGTGTGTGTATTCAAATCTTGAAATTATTGTTTGTAATGCATTTGTGGCTTTGTTGAAATCCTATAATTTATGACCAAGTTAATTGTGACATGATTTGAGTAATGAGATTGAGGGTTGATGATAATGAATTGTGGATTGTACTTATTAATGAATTGTGTATGAGCATGTTGAGTTTTTATATGATGTTAATGTGATTTATGTGGTAACATGAAAATTGATGCATGAGACATGATTGAGGTATGATGATTCTTGATGCTTGTTGGGCATGAAACTTGAGGAACATGTAGGTAATTGTGAATTACACATGAGTTATTGAAATGCATTTTCTCGTGATCATGATCATAGGGTGGGAGTTCGCTTTAGTGAAGGAGTTAGTAGTTGTGCAAAATTCATATGGTACTAAGATTATAGCCGCTATTAAGGGACCCTATTAGCCTACCTGGAGTTTTGGGTAGAGTTAGTTTTGGGCATGACACCCTATAGTATATGATTTGGGAGAAACCATATTTATAAGTGAGTAAGGTAACCTTAGCCTGGTAGCCCTCATTATATGATTAAGGCTTTGGGTAGTCTCACCACATGGATAATCCCTTTGGTTGTTGGCTCATGGACTTCATGTTAGAGAAAATAAAGGGGGATATAAAGAAGAGATTGATTATGCATATTATTATCATCATGTCATTTGAATGATTGATGGCTATGTTTGAGACTATGATTATAATTGTGAAAATGAGAACATGTGATAGATATGTGAATAATGTATATGTGGCCATTTGTGCCAATTTTGTATGAATATTCAGTACTTGTGGGCAATTATGCTAATTTTGTACTCGACTTTATTCTCGAGATTATTCACATGAGTTAGATGTTAATGTGATTAACATGTTCTTGATATGATTGTTTATATGGTTATCTTAATGAATTTATTAGCCACTTGTATTCAAGATTAATTATCATGTATTTTTATAATTTAGATATACCTTGGTTTAGAGTTGTGCAAACGGGTTGCGGGCTAGCTAGTGGGCTAGCTTGCAGGGTTTAGCGTATTAGTGGGTTGGGTTGGGCTAGCTCACTAAGATAAATGGGCTAGAAAAACCCAACCCAACCTGTACATTGATGGGCTAACAAGCTCACTGGCCAACCCACAAAATGCAATTTTATTTTTTAAAATTATTTAAAAATTATAATCAACATATCAATAGATAATGACTTTTCTCATATTATTTTTTAAAATAAAATTTGAATACAAATCTAAATTATTTTTATCGATGAATTTATATTTTTGATTTCAATCAATAGATCTTATGAGATTAACAAATAATGTATATTCAAAATATTTTTATAAAAATTAATAAATAATTGATTTACAAACTATAATAAAAATTTCATTTACAAATTGTAAGAAAGATTTACATTATCTTTTAAATGCAAGGAATATGATTGTGACTCATAAATTATAAACTTGAGAAATATAGTCATTATTGTAGATTTATAAGAAGATATATTATGATTAAAAAAATAAATTATTCTATTAAAAAAATAAGCTAACCCATGGGCTAGCCCGTTTAGCCCGCATACTAGCCTGTTTTAACCTGTCATTTTTGTGGGTTAGGCTAGCCTAGCCCATTTTAAAAAATGAGCTAATTCTTTCAACCCAATCCATCAAAATTTGTGGGTTGAACGGGCTAGTCCATGGGCTCAACCCATTTTTTCAGCTCTACTTTGATTATTGAGTAGTTGTATTCACCCTTCTCTTTTAACATATTACAGTTGCTAGCTCGTCTAGAAAGATAAGAGAAAAGGAGCATTAGGCTAAGTGATAATAATCACTTCTGTAAGCCTTTCTTTTTTATTTTGATATGTGTATTTAGTTTTAATATTACCAACTAGGATAATATATTATTGATCCACTTATATTGTGGGTTTTGTGTTGGATAGAAGTGTATTTTATCCCCTTAGGAATGTGATTTGATGCTTGCGTTTATATTAGTGAGCCAAAATATATGTGCAAGTGAAAATAATTATTATATGCATGAATTGAAAATAGGAATATTGTTATGGACTTCCCTTGTGTTTTGATGTCCAAGAGTGAGTAGTTGATATTAATAATGTATGAATGAAAAGGCAAATTTATGCATGTAATTAACTATTGATAAATAGATGCTATATAGAATATGATCATTCATTGATAATCATTGCGATAAATGTGATTGAGACCTTGGCACCCCACTGCTAGTTATGGAGGGTTTGAGTGGCTAAGTATTATGTTAGTAAATATATATTATGTAGAGTAGGGCACGAAGAGAAAATAAGGGGGAGTTTTTCTCGTATCTTGAGATGTGTTTCCTTAATTATGCTTATGCACACATTTCATTGAAAGATGTGAGCTTTTGAAATATTTTAAAGACCTGAGATCCCTTGTTTTAAATAGTTTATGAAAATACTTTTTAATGACTTATTTAAGTTAATCTATATAGGATAACTCTTTTGTGTTAGTCCTTAATTAACCATGATTAGTGTGATGATTTAAGTCCTAATTTAGGATACCATTTACATTGAAACACTAAGTGATCTCAGAGGGGAGAACATAAGGATAAGCTGAACTAGAGAGAGAGGTAGTGAGATCAAAGATGAGAGTGAGATCGAGAGGAGAGGGCAAGATGCTCACTGAGTGTTGTTGTTTTCAACAACAATAATAAAACTATTATTTAGGACAACCTTGAATTTGGCTCGAATTCAGTTGGGCTTATCATGCTGCCCTTAGTAAAGGAATTTTCTTAAAATATTGAGTAAAACCTTAAAATTTTTCAAGCTTATTCAACCTAATTCAAATGATTGACTTTGTTATATAATGTTTAAGATGAAGTACAATGTTTTTTTTTGGTGAAGGTAAATTATCAATGGTTACAAAGAACCATTAAATTTTGTTCTTGAAACAATATTTGACATCAAGTTCTATCCATATTGATTTTTTTTTACAAACAAAAATTTAGGTGAGTTGAATCCTAGCTTAAAAGGCCGCATTTATAAAGGTAATTATAGGTCACTCTTAATAAAGTTCTCATATTGGTAGTAGAATTTTAACCTTAACTTTATAGGGTATGAGTTAAATCCTTACCAATTCGACTGACTTTTGGTGGTTGTTGATATTGATTTACTATGTTTTATTAAACGTCATTTAGAATAACATAAAAGCTACATTACACATGCTTATTTGAGCTTTTATGTATTCCTTTTCCTTTTTTAATCATTAGATCAAGATTTGGATGATTTAGGGCTTGTTTGTTTAAGATTGAAAAAAGTGATTTTTAGGTAGTTTAGATATTTTATAAAAAGAAATTTATTTTGTGGATATTTTATAAAAACAAACATTTTTTATATTTAGTTACAATAATACAAAATGATTATTAAATAGTTATTTTTAAGTTTTATGAAATCTTTCTTGATTTTTGTTTTATAAAAATAATTTATTATTATATTATTTTAAAATTTTATGATATTTTCATTTATCCTGCCTCTTTAAAATACTCTCTTTTATCTAATGCACTATATTGTTTTCAGAAACTATTCAAAGTAGCTTTTAAAATAATTCAAAATCTACTTTTTTATTCTGATTATTTTTAAAAGTTTAAAAAATATAATAAAAACTCAAAATAATTTTTTTCAAATAAAGAAGTGATTTTTTTTCATGAAATAAACTAAAACAAATGAGCCTCTATGGTTAATCTCTTATAAAATTATTATTGAAATGTCAAATTATAAAAATAAGAGATGGATAATTAAATTCAAATTGTTAAAATTTAATATAAACAATTTTAACTTGTAGTAAAATAATGCTTTATGTAGAAGTTAGTCATGCTTTAATCTCTTGCAAAATTATTCTTAGCTCCAAAACAATAATTTTGTGCATGTCAATTTAGATTTTTCCATCAGAAATATAAATGCGATGTGGTGAAAAAATCATTGGGGAGGGGAGGGGAGGTAAAATAACATGGATTGGGATTAAAAAGAACAAGGATAATATTATCAATATTATTGGAGTATAGGAGATGGATTAAAGATGAGATTTCAGAAGGATGTGTGGCTTTCTAACACTAGAGAAGTTGGAGTAGCCATTGTAATAAGCAACTAAGAGTGACAAAGGACAAATGAAGTAGAACATAATTAAGGTTGGAAGTAGATAAAGCAAATAAATGGGGTGGCCAACTTTATATAGTATTAGATTGGGATCCGAGGTTCACATTGAATTTTTATAGGTCACTCCATCTAGCTATGAGAGCTTGATTATGGTTCAATATAGCTTATCACCCACAAACTAATGAACAGACTGAGAGAATGATTTAGACTTTGGAGGATATGCTATGGTCCTATGCTTTAGAATTAAGAGGAAACTAGGATAGCTTACTTGCCTTTAGTTGAGTTTGCCTATAGAAACAACTATCACATTAGCATTTAGATGGCACCTTATGAGGATCTATATAGTAGGAAGTTTCAATTACCATTATGTTGGACGGAGCTGAATAAGAAGAGTATGTTAGGCCCAATATTGTTTGATTAAACTACCCAAATGATTTACATGATCCGGTAAAAGTTGTTGATGACTAAGAGTAGACAAAAAAGATATGCTAATTAAAGACAAAAGCCCTTGGAATTCATGGTAGGAGATAATGTCTTCTTGAAGGTAACTTTGAGGATTGGAATTGGTAGATCCATTTGAGTGAAGAAGTTGACTCTGAGGTTCATTGAACCATATGAGATTTTAGAGAGGATTAGATTGATAGCTTACATAGTGTGTTTCATATTTTGTGGTTAAAGAAGTATCAACCTGACCCTTCACATGTGATTAAACTATAGGACATTAAACTTCATGAGAATATGACTTTTTGAGCAACTCCAGAGCAATTGTGGATTTTAAGAACAAGTAGTTGTGGAATAAGACAATTTGCCTAGTGGAGGTTATATAAAGTACTATGACACTTGGTTATGCCATGTGGGAGACCAAGGAATGTATGTAGTACAAGTATCTGAATCTTTTCCTTAGGTGCGTTTATTTTAGGTAAGTTTGAATCTTGGGGGAGAAAATTTTTGGAAGAAAGGGAGAGTTATAACATCTTAATTTTTGTATTTAGGATTAGAATTGTTAAGCTTAATTTAAAAACTTGATTGAGGATAATTATAGAGCTAGATAGGTGGGAGCTTAAGGAGCTAAGTTTTTAACAGAGGCTTTGGGGTTCTAGTCTTAACCATTAGTGGATATGGCCATGAAGGACCACATTTGTCAATGAACAGGGATAGAGAGGAGAGACTATTGTCTCAAGTTGCATCCAGTCACAGTCAAGGCATGTTGTAAACTCATCCATTCATGGATGAAAGGCTAATAGGTGAAATTGCCCTTTGATTTTTGCCTATGCATGGACAAGAATTTAATAAGGATAAACAATTTTGAATGTTGTCATATATTAGGTTAATAATATTGCCTCAGACAATAATAAATTTCAAGAGAGAAAAGAGAGAGTACGCTTTAGAGCGAGAAGGAGATCTAGGGTTCATTGATTTTGGACCTTAAGCTTGGATTAAAGCCTTGCAACCCTCTAGTAAGTGATCCTAAGCCCTAATCCATCTTCCTTTTCTAGGATTTGGTTAGTTGGAGATTGATAGTTATAACATCTTAAATTTCTAATATGAAATTCTAATTAAGGGTACATTAGTAAATTATATGTGATTAGGATTTTGGATGGTAAATTAATATTTTAACTTGTTGGGATGTTGGGATGGTGTAAAACTGAAGCATGCAAGCACGATGAGAATTTTCTTCATCGTGCCACTTGCTATAGCATGTGATGTATGCGCCACGGGCATGGCATAGAACTCTGGTACTAAACATGTGGATCAACTCATGAAAAGCATAGGAGAAAGGAAGGATGCAAGCGCGAGAGAGAGGAGGAGAAGAAAGGTAAGCTCTGCTAGGGCAAAAAGTTTTAGGACTTTGGGGTATATTTCCAACTAGTCGTTTGTTGAGTAAGTTTCATACTACCTTTAGCTTCAATTCTATCCTAATTTCTCTTAGTTTAAGTTATAGAGAAATTAAACGGGAAGTTTTATGGAATTGATTTCTTACCTTTTGTTGCTAAAAAGACTATTAGGAATTGAACTAAGGTTTTGCAACTAGTTTGAGAGTTAATGATTAAGCTTTCAAGTGATAAGCTTAACGTAGCCCTAAATAGATAGTTAGAAAGGGCTGAAAATTGGTATTGGAATGCGTAGGAGTATTAGAAAGGTTAGATAGGATGGTTGTGACTTGGAATGGATATTCGGACAGAAGTAAATAGTTAGTTATGTTCAATAGTGATAATAAATATTCTTGGTAAATTTGTAAATTAATAGAGAGTGCTAATTTGTGTAGATTGACGCGTTATGTGTGTGGTTTAAGGTAGAGGAAGCGTGTGTAGTGATGTTAATTGATTAAAGAATATTACGGGTAATCTTTCTGGTAACAAAAGGGTAAAGGTAATTGAATAATTCATTCTATCTGATTAATTAGCTAAACTATTTAGGAATATTATTATTGTTGCATTTATGTGTTTTAAGTTGTGACATGTTTGTGGAAGGAGTATTTTATGCATGAAAATGATTTTATAGAAAAGGATTTATAAAGCATATGTATACATGTGGTTGGATACAAACATGTGGTTTATATGTAAGCATGATCAGGATAGGGGGTGTGAGTTTACCTGTTGGAAGGAGTAGTGAAAGTTCATATGGCATATATTCTCCTAAGTAGCCGACGAGATGCAGTATTGGAGAATTTCTTCTTCTTAGTACCTAGTGAGGTACAATTTTGGTGATTCTCTCCTTAATGCCCATACGGTACAGCATTGGAGATTTATGCTTCTTAACATCTGAGATTCACTGTTGGAGTAATGATGCCCTTATCATGTTTGTGATAGGGGGAAACTATAGTTTGAAAGTGGGAAAATACTTTTGGTTAGGTGATTCAACCATGTAAGGTGTGCTTGGTCAACAAGTGTATGATTACCCTAGGAAGCTTATAGTTTCTAGGGCTGTGCAAAAGTCTTCCAGTCCTGTCTGGTCCAGTCCAATCCGAGATGGTCTCAGTCTTGTTCGGTCTGTATAGTCACTAGTCCTTCAGGACCAAAAAGACTAAAAAGACCAGACTATTTTTTCGGGTTGGACTGGACAAGACACCAGGCATCCGGACCACTGGTCCATCCAGTCCTATTAATTTTTTTATTATAATTATAATTAATTTATTTTTGACAAATGTTTAAAGTGTAATTGATGCTAAGGAGATGATTGTATAAAGATTTATTAAGTTTGTTTCTAAATTGTTATTGTAATATAGTGTTGTTGAATTTTGTTGAGTACTGTTTTTGTTAAAGTTATAAATTTAAATAATTTAGACTATAACAGAAATATTTTTTTCTTATTGTTAGAAATTATTATGGATTTATTATTATTATAAGTGTTTTTACTATCTTAATTGAGTTTATTATGTTGGAATGGATTATTGCCTCTCATAGAATAAAAAGAAGGAAAAAAAAAGCTAAGTGAGTACTGGATTGATAGGACCAGTCTCCCAGTCCTATGGACCAAGTCCGGTCCTGTTAATCTTTGGGTTATCACTGGACAAGACTGGACTACGGGTTGCCTAACCAGTCTTTTTCATGAAAGAGACCGGACTTGGGTTCGGGTGAAGTCCAGTGCGTCCTGTCTTTTGTGCAGCCCTAATAGTTTCAGTCAGAGTGATATGGAGGTTTAGATGGTAGATGATCATGCTAGTCGAAATAATTTAATGTGAAAATGGTTTTATGAAATTGGAATGATATATATTCTATACAAGCTTTACTTATTTATAATACTTATTTATAATTATATATGTTAATTAGTAGTTATGAGTTATTCTATTATCGAAATTATTATATCACCATGTGGTTATATTTTTATATGAGCAAAGTAAAGGGAAAGATTTAGGATAGGTGTGGTAGAGGTTACATTTATATGATTAGAGTTTGTGTAATGAATTTATATTGTAAACAGTTTAATGATTTTAAGTTGCCACAAGATGCATTAGCATGTGATAATATGTTTGTGTGGTGAATATATGTATCTTAGCCAAGATATATGTGTATATGGTGACATATGACCTAATGGGCTAAGATAGTGGAGTAAATATGGCGTGTGTATGTAAGTGGAGAATGTGCGAGAAATTGGCCACTTTTGTGTATGAATGTGAAATTGTGAATTATAGAACCTGTTGTGTGAAAGAGCAATTTATTTTCCAAATGTCCATGTATGTGTGAATGTGATAATATTTTTGTGCAATCAGGTGTAATTTTTCATTTTAGACCTGGTTCAAGGGTTAAAGTGGTTTAATGAGAAATAACTATGACATTTGAACATGTTGGGTGCTTAGATTTTTAAGAAAAGAGACTTTCTACATCGGGTGTCCAAATTGAGATCAGACCGTTGGATCATGTTCAAACTTATCTCATTAAATAGATTACTAAATAAGCTTCGTGTGGGTGCTTAAATCACTGCAATCAAACACTATAAGTGAAAATGATACATGCTAGAAGTTTGCATATGTGAATTGTCATGACAGCAAAAAACTATTGTGTGTGCTGTAGCTTATGGTGACATGTCGCGATGTAAGACACATAATAGGAGCTCGTAGCTTTATACCACATATTGTGACGCATGTGGCACAAGTTGCAGCACATGTCTCTATTCCTAAACTTGATTGTTTTCTTTTGTTCTTCACATTGAGAGATGATTATGTAGCATATAAGTTTCTGTTGTGTAGTAAATGATATTTTTGAATAATTTCAAAAGGTTTTTTAAAGGTTTTGGGATCCCAATTTTAAAGGTATTTATTTTCTTTAATTTAAATAATATTAACTCTGATAATAGGAGAGCTTTGTGGGACCTCGAATTATGATTGTGTGAAATTAGTATGATGAATTGGTAATGTCAGGTGGACATTAAAATAGTTGTGGCAATGGCTAAGGTTACGAATTTATTGTGATTTTTACCTATTAATTTTTGTTGGATGGGAACATTTAAGATATAGAGATATCTAAGGTGTTTAATTAATGTATCTTGTAATTTGAGGTTTTGAAACGGATAAGAGTAAACCCTAGGCCTAAGTTGTGGTGTTTGATGATTTAGGAGATGATTTTGAATAGTAACTGTCTATTTGGATTGATGGATGTTGAGGAAGTGGTATAGATAATGTTAGAGTGATTGTAATATTTTAGAGCATTGTTAAGAGATGGAATGAGGAACCAAAAGGGATAATTAAGATTAAATGGTTAATTTGGGAGAGATTCTGTGATCTAGAATTAGTAAAGATACTTTGGGGATTTATTTGGTATTTATAAGATTTGTATGATTTTGTAGATTTATCCCAATATTTTATGCTCTTTGGCTAAGGAGCTTGTACGAGTAATGTTTGTTGTTGTTTTGCTTGGCGAGAGGTAACCACATATAATTTACCTTATATGACTTGATTATGTTTTAGTAGGAAATTCATAACATGATAATATATATATATATATATATATTATTCTCCAAATATCACGATTCATGGGATACTAACTATTAATGGAAATGCAAGTATTTATGTGCATATTGTAAGATCTGGAAGCATGTTGCTGTGAATGGATGTTGATTATATTGATTGTACGAAAGTGGTCATGTTGAATTATTGTGATGGAGATTGATATCGAGATATTGAAGTAATGAGGATTGACATAATGTTAACCATATGGTTTGGCACTACTAGTACCTAATGGTTTGGCACTACGAGTATGTTATTTATTGCATGAAATTATTTAAAACTAAGTATGTTTTATGGCATTGCATGAATGTTGTATAAAAATGGCTTTCAATCAAATAAATGAGTAAGAACATGTGATTTCATACTTTACATAAATATATGTTATATGTTGAGGACACATGTATGAATGTGGAACTTATGATTGGTTCGAAAAGCATGATCATAAGGGTGGGGATTCACCCATGTGGAGTGTAGTGATAAGATCACATGGCATATTCTCCTTAGTGCCTAATAGGGTGCAGTATTAGAGAATTGTATCTCCTTAGTACCTTTCAAGGTGCGATGTTGGAGATTACCTCTTTAGTACTTATTAAGGTGCGGTGTTAGAGATTTGGACTCCTTAGTGTCTATGTGATACAGTGTTGGAGTCAATGACACCTTATTGTATGTATTAGAGAAAACCATAGTCCAGAAGTGAGATAGAACACCTTTGGCCAGGTGATTCTACCACTAAAGGTGAGCTTAAATCTAATGAGATTGTATATTGGTTTAAGATAAGCCTATGGTTTTGAGTGAGGGTGATTTAGAGGTTCGATTGGTAGTGATCATGCTTTATTTGTGGCAAAGTGGAGAAAAGTGATGAAAAAGTGTAAAAATGGTGAAATGATGATATAAGTGAAATTTGAGGTGATATATGATATATGTTATGTTTAATGATATATTATACTACACTTTATATGGTTGCATGTGATAGTTAGCAGTAGTGAGTTATTCTGTTATTAAGATTTTTATGTCACCTCCCGTGGTTACATTTTTACAGGATAGACCAGTGATCAAGGTAAGGGAAAAGAGTTTGGATTGGTTTAGAATTGTTGAAGCCGTGTGAACTCAAAGTATTGTGTAATGAACTGAATTTTTTTGTGGTTAAGGTGTAAATGAGTTGCCATAGGAGTTTGCATGCATGTTTGAGTTGGGTTTTGTTGAAAATGTAGAAATTTGTGGTGATAATGATGAATTTTAGCCCATAAGTGAAATTATGAGGAAATGAATAATTTGAGGTTAAGATTGAGTTGTGATTATGTTGTAGATGAGTAAAGTAGTTAAAATGTGGTGAAAATAACCAAACTGGTGTGTTTGGTGTAAAATTGTGAAAAGTTCATAAATGTAAAAATTAGCCATTAAGGGGTCAAATTTTGATATATGTGTATGTATGTGATATATTATGGTTAATTAGGAGTGTTAAGTCCTTTTGGACTTAGTTTAAGGCCTAGAATGGTCTAACAAGATTAAGGGATCAATTTGAGCATTTGGATACACAAAATTTTGAGGAAAAGTAACTTTTTACACCTCAGGTGTTCATATTTTGATCAAATCATTAAATCATGTCCAAAGCTATCTCATTAGCTAGCTTATGAGATAAGCTTTGGACATGATTTAGCACTTGAATCTCTCCGATTGAACGTTGTATGTAAAAATGGTGGACGTTGAAAGTTTGTCATTTTTGCTATCAAATGATAGCAGAAATTTGAACTGGCATGCCATGGCGCATGGCATCTCACATCGTGGCACATGATACAGAAGGTCAGGTGTGTGGCTTTGTGCCACATGCCACAACGCATGTATTGCACGCTGTGGCACATGGCCTATATTCCAACCTAATTTTATAGTTTTGGTATATGCAATTTGTGTTATGAATGCTTATGGGTTGTGTTCACTGCGCATTATTTAAATGTATTATGATTTAGATAATTTTGCACAATGAGTCTGTTGCTCACCGCAAGTGCACGGGTCGTAACAAGTAATATAAAATGAGTAGAGTATCATTCCCTCGAGAATTTATTTAGAAAACTATAATCAAGCAAAAGACTAAGCAAATTTGATCAAGTTGAGCTACACAAAGTTAGGTGAAAATAATTTGCAAATGAAACTAACATTAGAAAATAAAGAAAAGTGAGTGATTTACAAACTTCTAACACAATTTAGGACCTAGGATTATTATCCCCTTTGCATTTCATAATACCAAAATTACGTCCTCTTATAAATGCTTTTAATAAAAATAAGTACTAACTAAGGGTTCTAAAAATACTTGGACAAGCTCTCTCAAGTCATGAACAAGTGTTTAGTTAAATTAATTGCCCAATCTCTTGTTACAATTAATAAAACTCAATTTTGAATACCAACCCTAATGTGGCTATGCAAGGCTAGCAAGTATATCTCTATCTTACTAGCAAAACCATCCATTCAACATGCAAATATCAAGTTCTTACACAATTTTACCCAAGTTGTACACTCAACTTAGCCCTCTCAAGCATCAATTAAGCGAACCCAATATTTAAATGATGGCCAATCATGTAGAAGCATTAAGGAAAGAGTAAAATAAACACATATATATCATTAATCATAAAAAGAAGGAGAAATATAGTGTTAATCCATACAAGGGTTCCAAATAATCCTAGAACAAAAGGGTTTAACTACTCATAATCATCCACAAACTATAAAATATACAAAATAAGTGGACCCATTTCAGATTACAAGAGAGGAAAGGGAAGAGGAATAGAAAAACCAAAGAAAATGAGCTCCAAATTCCTTTAAAGCTTCAATCTCTTGATCTCAACTCTTCCAATGCCCAAACCCTAGCACAACCAAGCTCCAAAAGTGTCTAAAAGTCTGAAGAATGCATTCTGGATTGAGCTCTCAGCTTATATGTGTCCTAGCCAACTAATTTCTGATAAATGAAATGCAGTGTTTTTCTAACAGCGACGAAAGTCGCGAACGAAAGTCACGACTTTGAGACGACTTTGGCAGTTTTGCACTATTTTTATAGCTAACGAAAATCATTCATTTTGTTCTTGATTTTTTCATCCAAAAGCCTTCCGAAAACCTCCACAAAGCTCCAGAAATGCTTCTAATTAAAACTACAATCAAAATAACATGAAATTAGGCTAAAAATATTAAATTAAAGCCAAGAACACAAGCCCAAAACAAAATGCACATTTTTCTAATTTGGGCAATAAAAACATATACAATTGAACCAAAATGGATTAGAATCTAAGAAAAATGTGATGAAATAACGTGAACTTTTAGATGTTAACACACTCCCAAATTTAGATTTTTACTCGTCCTCGAGTAAAACAAGTAATAAAACATCTAGATTGACCAATTATTCATCTACTAAGCATGCATGAAAATATCCTTACTAGTTGCTCCAAATATATATCAAAGAGGATAGCAGTGAAATATAAAGGAATGCCCGATTTACAAATTAAGATCATGCTTTCCAACAATTTAGAAATGTGTGTGTGTGTGACCAGAGAATGATTTTCCTGCAATTATCAAGTCAAAATGTAACAACTCAATATGCATGGAACAAGCTCAATATCAAGACTTCATATGCCTAAACTCTTCTTCTCTCTCCACTAAAAGATCACTTAACATAATTCAAAATCAATGGGACTTTGTAAGCTTGTAGCGTGGCCGAAGATTTTGGGCTAATTGAAATGAAAGGATAAATGAAATTCAAAGAGCTTGAGATAAATGACAATGAGAAGCCAACAATTATATCCTTACTAGCCAAATACTTTACCCCAAACTTATCTCAAATATCATTTCTTGTACTCTAAATTTATTGATATTGAAACTCTTTTTTTTTTTTTGCAATTTTTTTCATGTATATTTCTATTTTTTTATACTTTTTTTTAAGAGCACAATTAGTAGAATTTCAAACTTCATTTCCATTCCTCACACTCAAATTTACAACAATAACACCTTAAATAACTAAACCAATCTTCCTCACTAGCACACAATTTTTTTTCATCACTTATCTCAAGAGTAAAGTAGTTCATGGTTTTCAAGTTGTAGAGGCTAGGGTCTAATGTAGGTTTCAAAAAGAAAATACATAAGATTTTTAATTCCAGGCTCAAAAAGGGGTTCAAGTGGAAATGATGCAATAGGTGGGCTTGAAAGGCTCAAATGCAATTGAAAGAATGCCCAAATCATATTTTAATATCATGCGAAGTGATTAAAATGCCTCAAGAGATTCCAAGATAGGTTCTAGAGTTTCTCAATTGAGAAAGAAAATGCACATCAACTTGCCACAAAATTTCCTAATAGAGGCATTTAAATCATTGTTTGATTCAAAAGTGCAAAAGAAAATTTCACAAATTACTAGAAAGCAAGCCTTAACCCTGCAATTCAAGCATGCCAAAATATTGCTCACAACTTCCTATAAAACATACAGTTTAAGCAACGTTCTATCATTGGATCATGCATTCTGTTCAATAAATAATTTCTCAATCTAGCTCAAATTTCAAAAGAGAGGAACCATAAATAGCTAAGTTTCAAAATTGAAGTTCATGTCAAATCAACCAAAATAATACCCTCACCCCAAACTTAAATTGAACAGTGTCCTCACTGTCAAAAGAGGAAAGTAAGGGCCCTTTCTCATGCAATTATACAATCAAACAACAATAGAAAGGTTGCATGAGAGACACAAAAAGCACAACCTGTAACAAAAGAGTATTTCAACAATATCCACAGGTAACAAAACAACTATAGAACTAGAATTAAGACAAGCTAATCTATGTGATCTCTTGGGAACTTTGAGGTAGAGAGGAGGATGAATGACAAATGTGATTCATGCTAAAAAAGAACGAAAGTGGACAAAGCTCAAGTGGCTAGAATTATGGATAGTGACAAGGGAAAGAACCTGAAAGATTTAGGGGGAAAAGGTTTGTATTGAAGTGATTGAGTGAGGTTAGCATTCATTGAGGGTAAAGTTTGGGCAAGAGAAAAAAAACAAGAGGAAAAAATTCTTTCTTTTTTTAATTTTTAATTTTTTTTGAAAATTTTTCCAAAGTCATGACTTTCAGATTAGGCTTAAATTTGAAATCACGACTTTCATCTTCTTTGGACGCCTATCAGAACTTTTGACAGCAAAAATTCTACAGCAATCTGTTTTAACAATTTGATTTGATTACCCCTTAAAACCTCTCCCAATCACCAAATTCACTCCAAAATTAATCTCCAACCACCACCCATCAACCAAAAACAATTTTTTTCAATTAAAATGCAATCAAACCCCCAAAAGAACCATTTTTCATGGGAATCAAACCATAAAAATTTGCATTCACTTTAATAAGCTCAAAATAATTGCCAAGTCAAGTTCATGATCATAAAAACAACTTAAATAGCTTGACTTCCCTGAAATTTTCCCTTCTCTTGAAATCTTTTAGTCTTTTGCCACATTTCTTGCTTCTCCAAAGGCACACACTTCCTCATATCTCTATATTAACCTACAAAAGATACAAGATCACACATAATTTATTAAAAAAACTAAACTACAAAGGAAAAATCAAAAGATGAGGTTTAAAGCTTGGGTTGCCTCCCAAATAGCGCTTGGTTTATAGTCCTACAGCTTGACTCTTCTTCACAAATATCTAATCAAAGGTATCAAAGACTAAGATCACCTTGTCCTCATTTCTCTTCATATGACAAGGCTTCAACAAGAATGGGCATTCATCAAAACAAGCAACACATGTTCCCTTAATCAAATTTGATTTCAAGGTACATGATTCAAGAAGACCATTGATAGGCTCTAATACAATTTTTTCACAAATATCATTCAAGGCCCCCTAATATTTTAAACCCCTAATGAAATCTACTTGACTCTCATCAGTAAGAGTCAAAACTTCTATAAGATGATCAAGTATATAAACTCTTGGAATTTCCTCTTTTCTCTTTTCTTCAAAATCCAATGGATAAGGCTCCACAATTGAAGCATCAACCAAACACTTTTTGTTCCTTTCCTCATTAGCTTCAAACTTAAAATCACACTCAAAATCATCACTAGCTATTGGAAATTCTTTCACACACCCTACAGTCATTTGTTCACTTAAGTCCTCATCTTTTATATAAGGATCATTTGAAATATCATTAAAAACACCTTTTTGATTTAAAGACTCAAAGGTAGAAGCCATTTTACTAGCTTGGAGTGTTAAATTTTGAAGAGCCAATGCATGTTCATTAATTTTCTTTTCTTGCCAAGCTCTCATTTCGTTTTGATTATCTAGGATACGTTGAAGCATATCCTCTATTGTTGACTTCTTCTCATGAATGTGGGTGCTTTCATCAACATGAGTATTGTGTGATGTATGAGGATGTGATGCATATGAGGAAAGAGAATGAGTAAAATCCCAAGACAATGCTTGTTCATGATTCCATCTAAGGTCAAGAGTATTATCATGAAAGTTAGTTTGGGCCCTAGCGTAATCTTCCTCCACATAATTCAAAGGTGAGACATGGGAGCATTGCTCATTATATAGTGATCAATCCCATAAAAATTACAACAAGTATAATCATATTGGGATTCACAAGCATTAGTGGCATAACTAGAATTTATATGAGTATCATACTCATATCCTCTGCTTGGCCTATTAGTCCACCAAGGAGAATCCATACACCAAGAGAACAAAAACACAAACTAATTCTTGGTGCAAGGAAAGCATAAGACAAAACTCTAGAAAACACAAAAACACACAAAAAGAACAAATATAAATAAGAACACAAGAAAACAAGCAATAAGATGAAACACAAACACACAAGAAACAATATTTACAATGCTCAAGTGAAATCTACTATCACTAATCTAAGGTTGACCACAATATTTTCAAAAGCAAATCCCCAGCAATGGCGCCAAAAACTTGTTACTCACCGCAAGTGCATGGGTCGTAGCAAGTAATATAAAATGAATAGAGTATTGTTCCCTCGAGGATTTGTTTAGAAAACTATAATCAAGCAAAAGACTAAGCAAATTTGATCAAGTTGAGCTACACAAAGTTAGGTGAAAATGATTTTGCAAATGAAACTAACACTAGAAAATAAAGAAAAGTGAGTGATTCACAAGCTTCCAACACAATTTAGGACCTAGGATTATTTATCCCCCTTGCATTTCATAACATCAAAATTACCTCCTCTCATAAATGCTTTTAATGAAAATAAGTGCTAACCTAGGGTTCTAAAAATACTTGGACAAGCTCTCTTAAATCATGAATAAGTGTTTAATTAAATTAATTGCCCAATCTCTTGTTACAATTAATAAAACTCAATTTTGAATACCAACCCTAATGTGGCTATGCAAGGTTAGCAAGTATATTTCTATCTTACTAGCAAAATCATCCATTCAACATACAAATATCAAGTTCTTACACAATTTTACCGAAGTTCTACACTCAACCTAGCCCTCTCAAACATCAATTAAGTAAACCTAATATTAAATGATGGCCAATCATGTAGAAGCATTAAGGAAAGAGTAAAATAAACACATATATATCATTAATCACAAAAAGAGAGGAGAAATATAGTGTTAATCCATACAAGGGTTCCAAATAATCCTAGAACAAAGGGTTTAGCTACTCATAATCATCCACAAGCTACAAATATACAAAATAAGTGGACCCATTTCAAATTATAAGAGAGGAAAGGGAAGAGGAATAGAAAAACTGAAGAAAATGAGTTCCAAATGCCTTTAAAGCTTCAATCTCTTGATCCCAACTCTTCCAATGCCCAAACCCTAGCACAACCAACCTCCAAAAGTGTCTAAAATTCTAAAGAATGCATTCTAGGTCGAGCTCTTAGCTTATATGTGTCTTAGCCAACTAATTTCTGATAAATGAAACGCAGCGTTTTTCTAACAGCGACGAAAGTCGCGAACGAAAGTCACGACTTTGAGACGACTTGGTAGTTTTGCACTGTTTTTATAGCTAACGAAAATCATTCATTTTGTTCTTGATTTCTTCATCCAAAAGCCTTCCAAAAACGTCCACAAAGCTCCAGAAATGCTTCTAATCAAAACTTCAATCAAAATAACATGAAATTAGGCTAACAATATCAAATTAAAGCCAAGAATACATGCCCAAAACAAAATGCACATTTTCCTAATTTGGGCAATAAAAACATATACAATTGAACTAAAATGGATTAGAATCTAAGAAAAATGTGATGAAATAATATGAACTTTTAGATGTTAACAGAGTCTTGGTCCAAGCTTTTCAAATAAAATATTTGATTACTGATTGGTGTGATTAATGTAATGATTTAGTTAATCTTCTTTTGTGTCTAGCAGATATAGGGGAGGGTTATATCTATAACATCTTGAATTTCTAATCCTACATTAATGGCTGATTAGTGAATGAATTGGTGATTTAATGTGGGATTAAGGTTCTGAGTAATAAAGTGTTATATTGACTCATTTGGGATGTTATATGAATAGATACGAGCGAAAGAATAGAGTCTCGAACAGAGCATGTGAGTAAAGTGAGGATTTCCCTTACTATGCCACGTGCTATAGTAAGGGATAGATGCGCCGCAGCACATGAATCAAAAATCCGATTAATACGGATGTGCCAGCTCATGAAAACAGAAAGGGAGAGCATGAGACAAGAGGTCTGGCGTGGAGAAGAGTAAGGGATATGCTAGGGCAAGCATAATCAAGAGTAAAGACGGTGTTTCTAACCTGTTACTTATTGGGTAAGTCATGTAATGCCTTAACCTCCGAATCTACCCTATTTTCTCTTAGTTTTAACTAATAAGAAATTGAATCCAGGGTTTTAAGGAGTTGATTTCTTACCTTATAGCAATAGAAATGTTCTTCAAAACTAAGCTAATGCTTTAAAGCTATAAGCAAGATTTGCCCCAATTTAGAGACTTGCACCAATTTAGAGAGAGAGAGTAGTGAGAGAAAATTGTTAGAAAACATTAAAGCTTGAAATGAGAGGCAATCGTTGACAATATGCATAATCGAGTGTGAAATGTGGATTTAATAGCGATTAAGTGCTTAAATATGATAATTGGCACTTTTGGTTCATAGAGGAATTAACTCCAAATGCCAATTCTGTGTAGATTCTAGTGTAATGCATGAATTACAAGAAAGGAGTTTGAATAGGGTTAAAGTTACATGGGTAACCCTTTCTATCAAACAGAATAGTTGAGATAAACATATAGTTTATTATATTTATCAACTATTATAACTATTTAGAAGTAAACAACAAAATGATGAATTTATTGTTTTAAGAGTTTTTTTTTATGCATGATGTGCATTGAAAATGATTTTAGCATGATCATTGGTTTGTGAAATAGTTTTGCGAAAGGTTATTGATTTCAAATGATGTATATATATGTTATGATCTTATATATTGAGGAAATGTGTATAAGTAGTGAAAATTGTGAAAGAGCATGATCATAGGGGGTGGGAGTTCACCCAAGATATGTGGAAATGTGTGTGTGTGT
Source organism: Prosopis cineraria (assembly GCF_029017545.1). Lineage (NCBI taxonomy): Eukaryota > Viridiplantae > Streptophyta > Magnoliopsida > Fabales > Fabaceae > Prosopis > Prosopis cineraria. The sequence continues at coordinate 21,316,772 of NW_026555335.1, forward strand.
GGAGACATGAGAGTGAAAAAAATCCATATAGTTAGGCTAACACCATGGGACTTTCGATGCAGCATTATATGGGCTAGTACCATGGGTAATCCGATATAGCATATTATGGGACTATTATCATGGGACATCCAGATAGTCTATCAACTCCCTAGTGCCCGTTAGGGTATAGTTAGGAGTCAACAACACCTCTATCACAAGTGTGTAAAGAGGGAAGCCATAGTCCATAGGTGGGTTAGATTACCTTTGGCAAGTATGCTTGGGTCAACAAGTAATTGATCCAAAAGAGCCTATAGTTTTGTGTCGGAAAACTTTGTAGGATCGATGGATAGTTGATCATGCTAAGGTGTAAAAGTGTTTGAAATATGAATTATATGCAAAAGTGATGATTTAGTTGTGATATACTACATATATATGCTATAATATGATTTTTATTACTTTAACATGATTATTTGTGGTAATAGACGTTTAATGAGCTATATTGGTTATTGAGATTTTTGTCTCACCTGTGATTATTTACATTTTTTCATATTTTAGTGCTAGTGGTTCAAAGGGAAAGGATATAAGTTAAGTTGGCATCTTTCGCCTAAAATTTTTGTAAGAATTAATGTAATGATAAGTATACTTGACTTATTTACATTTTTCAAATAAGGCTCTACCTCACTATGTGGTCAAGAATCATAAGTATACTTGACTCTTTTAAATGGGGCTCCACCTTACCATTTGTATTAAGTTCTCACATATATAATACAATTCACAATCAATTTCATATTCAACAAATACATAAAAGTAGAACAATTTACATAATGAGATACATTTACTTGAATAGTATCTAGGCCTACTTGCATACCCACTACTAGGGCACTTTTGGTGAGATGCAACATCATATATATATATATATATAAGCAAGTTTTCACAATACAATTCATATATCTCATATTATCCATTCACATATACTTATGCATCTTAGTTGGCAACTCTACTATCACAACTCACTATACATTCATTTACACAAATGGCAGTCATACCACTACCAAGTGAGGCTACTCTTTTCTTGATTCCTTTCTCAGTCTTCTCGTGCTCTCTTCACCTATGTTCAAAAGTAATAGAGTGAGACATATATCCCAGTAACTCGAAGGTAACCTTAATTACCGGCTAGTAAGCAAAATCATAAATAAGAGATAAAGTAACATGTATTTCAATAAAAGCAATATCATATACATATACAAGAATTCATTCTCATCAATCTCATCATGCTCATGCTAATGCATTCTTAGTTTCACTTAGTGGATTAACCTCTATGCTCGAACCAGGACTTCCAGTCACATGGAATAGGACCCACCATACTAGTGTTCAGATTAAGTAATTCTCTTCGCATATGGGTGGTCTCCAAGGTCCATCATGGTGGAGTTAAACTCTACGCTCTAGATCATCAAGACTTTCTAACCTTATATAGAGTAGGACCACAACCTTCTACCCTAGTATAGGGTAACCTCCTGAATCAATTCATATCCTAGGTTCGTCATGGTGGAGTTAAGCTCTATGCTTTGGATCACCAAGATTCTCCTTAGTCCATCGTTGCAGAATCAAGCCTTATGCTTTAGATCATTAGGACTTCCTAGACCTCCTTAGAGTAAGGTTGCATAATCCTACTATAATCCATGGTATACTCACGAATGCAATGCATGTCAATGCACATGTCACCTCAAATTCATTTTAATCAATACTCACACCCCTGTATGTATATTCTTTCACAATGCTACTATTTTATTAGTTCACAACACAATACACATAGTTATATAAAAATAATAGTAAACAATTTCACAAACAACAAGTAAACATTAATAAGAGCTAAGACGGTCCCATCCTAATTCCTAATGGAACAGGACGATTTTCAGGATGAGAAGGGATATGGAATAAAAATTTAATCCAAGTCTTTTTTTCAGGACAACATATGGGACAAGGGTGTCCCATTCCCATACCGTCCCATAAACACCCCTAATGAAAAGAAAGCAGTTTCCCATTATGTTGGCCTTGGCAATGCCCATTAATAAGAGCTAGGACTAGATCCCTTGTCATGTTGATTCGTACATATCTTGTCCTGTTTTCACCAATGACCAATTATATGTTATTATTTTTTATGTTTGAAGCATAGAGTCTAAATATATTAGTTCTTGATCAGAATGATTGCTTTAAAGATATAACTTTTAATATCATTTATAAAAATGTCTTTGATAATTTGATCTAAATAATTATAAATTTTTGTTAATCTACTTCTCATATCACATCCATTTACATAGTATACATTTTGTTTTTACCATTTGCTTTAGTCTGATATGTATATTTACTACTAAATAATTATAATTACACAACTCCATTACGTACAGGATAATATATATATAGATAAAGTGTCTACTACAAGTTATTCTTTCAAACCTTTTTATAAAAAGCTATAATATAAAACCCATACATCGCTCAAGTACTTTACTAATTTCTTCTAAGGGAGGATGTGTTGCTGTAATTGATGTATTATTTCTACACTTTCAATTTCTTATTCTAGCTATGTTAACATTTATCATTAGAAGTTCTTATTATTTTTTTTTCTTCAGTTTTCCTTATTCTAACTGGCTAGTTTAACTAGCTTTGGGAAGATCCAGCTAGTGGGTAACTTTATTTCTCTGTGCTTCATTGTTTTTGGGGTTATTATTGAGGTTTTAGAGGGGTTCTCTTATCTGTATTAACATTGATTCTCCTTTAGGGGTTTCTTTTTATGGCTTTAAAGTTTCGATGTGTTTTCTGTATTTTAAACATAATCCTATATTGTATGACCATATATGTGACTTCTTTGTTCTAAGAGCCTTGACTACTTATTTTCATAACTAAGGCTTCTCTACAATCTTTGTCTTTTAATCCTATAACAATTCAAAAAACAATCAAAACGGACTAGTCCTTCAAACAAATTTGACTGTCTTATTCCTATTAAAGATTTCTAAAAATGTTTTTCTTCTCTTTTATCTCTTAAACAAATGAATATAGTTTCATCTCAACCTAACATAATATTAAGTTAAATTGTAACTTGTATCATTCCTATATGTATCTAATTATATTTTTCTTTATGTTTAATAACCATTTCTTTTGAAATCATATAAAAATATTGTCTTTATTTGTTTATTCCTATTTCATTTTTTATAGTTTGCATTATATAAGAAAAAATAAAAGATGTCTTTTTATAAACTTCTTTTTCTTTAAAGTTTGGCATTGACCAATTTGTTAATATGTCTTGTAAATTTACTGTTATTATTTCTGTTTCTTCAAAAAATTTGACCATTTTCTACCTCTTCTATCTCTCCTTCAACTTTACTGTTAATATTTGACTTTAAAATGATACTCTTAAGACTTATCCTTTCTTCCATTTTGGACTCAGATCATAATATCTTACTGAACTAACTCATTTTTGAATTTTTAATAGGTTTTATTTTCTACCTTTATTTTTCTTCCTATGCTTGAACGGAACATCTCTACTTAATCCAACGGACTTATAGACATTGGCGAGCCCAGGTTCATAGGCTTACCACCATTTTCACTAAGAAAAATTTAAATAGTATAAAATAAAAATAATTTAAATAGATCAATCAGTAAGTGCAAAATGAATAAGTTCTGACACCATGAATCATATATAGATGTGTGTATGTGCATAGATATGTACACACATAGATGTTCGTGTGTGTGTGTGTCCATATATAGATATGTGCGTATATATACATGTATAGATGTACACATATAACATTTATTCTATCTTTACTTTTTTTTCTTTTAAATTTAACATTTCAAATTTTTTATTTATTTTTGATAACCAGTTTTTTGTTTTATTTTTATCTATTATATTCCATTTTCTTAAATTAAGTGTTTTTGCTTGTTCCACAGATATAGCTTCATATTTAAATATTGATTTCATGGGATCTATTTGTTTTTAATTAAAGAGGCTTTATTTATTGCTTTGTTTTCTAATTTATTTTCTATTTTTTCTAATTGTTAACCTGTTGTATGTAAAGTTATATTTGTATAGTTTTTTGGCTGTACAGTTTTTTGTGTTTCTTTATTTTCTTGAGAATTTATTCTCTTTAGTGGTGAGATTATTATTTCAATTTCTCCTATATTAATGGTTATTTCTTCTTAGGGAGGATGTGTTGCTTTAATTGATGTATTATTTCTACACTTTTAATTTTTAGTTCTAGCTGTGTTGACATTTACCAAAGGGTGATTTTTTTTAAGGGATTAAATATTCCATTATCATAAGTATATAATTCTAACCACTTAATGATATAAATATGTTCTCTTAATTATCTTAATTCTTTATAATAGGTTTCTCTAATTTTTTTCTCTTTCTTCTTCTAAAAAATATTTAAAAAACCAATTTCTTTTATCTCTATTTTTGGATAACATAAATTCTTCTCTTAATATTTCTTTATTTAATTCAAAATCTTCTCTTCTTATTACCATTAATGAATTTCTTATGGATTGTTAGTCGATAGATGGTTGAAATTCTCTATTTATTACTGTCTATATTTCTAACTCTGTTTTCACTAAAGTTTTTTCTTCTTTACTCTAGATGTTTCCACCTGATATATTGGTTGAGAGATTTTTGGATTGAAATCTACTCCCATTAATTTATATCCTATGCTGAAATTATCTATAGATGATTTTGAGATTATTATAGGTGTTTGTTCTCTAAATTTGTAAGAGATTGACCTATTTAATATTTCATAAATTATATCTCCTTTAAAAGTTCTTACTATTTCTTGTAGTTTTCCATGTTCTAACTGCATTGTTATAACTAATTTTGGGAAGGTTCAACTAGTAGGTAATTGTATTTTACTATGTTTTATTCTTTTTGGAATTATTACTAATGTTTTAAAAGGGTCCAACTAGTAGGGTTTACTGTGCTTTATTCTCCATTAGGAGTCTTCTATGGCTTTAAAATTATAGTGTTTTGTGTATTTTAAACATAATCCTCTATTGCACAACCATATACTTGACTCCTTTTTTTCAAAAGTGTTTACTACCTATTTCCATTACTAAAGCTTCTCTACAATCTTAATCTTTTAATCTTGTATTATAATTCAGTAAACAATCAAAATAGAGTGATCCTTTGAATAAATTTGACTATATTATTCCAACTAAAGATTTTAAAAAATCTTTATCTTGTCATTTGTCTCTTAGGCAGATGAATACAAGTTCATCTAAACCTAACCTAAAATTAGATTTAACAATCACTATTTCTTCTAAAAACATATAAATCTATTGTCTTTTCTTTCTTTATTCCTATTTCTTTTTCTATAGTTTGTGTTATATACGAAAAATCAAAAGATGTTTTCTTATTAACTTTTTCTTAAAGGTTGGCATCGACTAATTTGTTAATATGTCTTGTAAATTAATTGTTGTTATTTTTTTTTCCAAAAATTTGATGAAGAAAAGAAGAATAGAAAAAGGTTTCATAGGAGAAAAGGATAGTAGACAAGGAACTCACAAAAATCAAAAGAGGATAAAGAAAAGAAAAATCACTAAAAGCAATTCAACTATGATTAAGAAAAGCAATCTAAGCTCCACAGAAGACATATCAACTCGAGTTATTCTCAACTCTAAAAAATCAAAAGATCTTGAGTTTTATAGATATTGAATTGTCTAACCCCTTCACTCTCCCAATAAAACTCTCACCACTTGTTATATTTTCCTTTCTTTTAGGCTTACTTTCCTTTACTCTCTTCCAACCTTCTTTACAAGTGCTCTATGCCTTTTTCTCTTTTATATTAATAAAAGTTATATGTTTATATTTATATTTTGTTTCAATCTTTATATTATTTAAACCGATCCGCTTTCATGTATGGTATTAGAGCTTGGTTGATTTTGCACTTACTGATTAATCTATTTACACTATTTTTATTTGATACTGTTTAAATTTTTCCAAGTGGAAATGTTGGTAAGCCTGTGAGCCCAAACCTATCAGTATACATATATAGATACACACACACAGATATATATACACCATATACAAAAGAGGATCAATTTAAAACATATAAAGATTAAACTAGAGTATAATTATGAACATATATATATATATATATATATAAGAGAAAAGGATAGAGTGCATACACAGAAGGCTGAGAAAGGTGAAGGAAAGAAGGAAAATATTACAAGTGGTAGGAAAGGAAAAGGATAAGTTTATAACGAGAGAGAGACAAAGAGTAGGAAAAACCAATGTTTATAAAACTCAAGATCTTTTGATTTTATAGAGTTTAGAAGAATAACTTTGAATGTCTTTTGTGCAACCACGATTGCTTTTCTTAACCGTGGTTAAATTTTTTTTTTGGTGCCTCATTTTTTCTTCATCTTCTTTTGACTTTTATAACTTCTTTGTTTGTTATTCTTTTCTCCTATGACACCTTTTCCTTTTCTTTTCTTCTTTTCTTCACCAACTTTTGACTTTTGTGGCTCTCTGTTTCCCAAGACACCTTTTTCTTTTTCTTTTCTTCTTTTATTCACCTACTTTTGAGTTTTGTGGCTCTTTGTTTCTTGCAAGACTTTTTCTTTTATTTTCTCTATCGACCACCAACTGATATTGTTCAAAGTTGGCTCTAAATATGTCATCAATCTCTATTTTTTGTGTAGAGGAACCTACATTTGAAGTTGTCGTTGATGCTTGTGAGGCTACCTCTAGAATAAGAGACCCATTTTTTTTTATATTTTTACCGCTACCAATTGTGTCATTAATTTATTTTTCTCAACCATGAAGGAAGCTACTTGTGAGGTTTCTCTTCATATCTATCTTGGAATATTTCTAATATTGATATTCAACTATCAAAGAACTGCTTTAGTGTTAGCATATTCTTGATTGTTTTTTATCCACCATCTGACTCTCAATCTTTTAGCCAAGTAATTGACTGTAGGACATGGTGGCCTTTCATTTACCACAGCAAAACACCAACTTATTAGCCATTGTGCTCTAATATGATAAAAGAAATAAAATGGCTTTTCATTTTCTTTAAAATAAATTTTTCTTTAAAATGTTCATATCCCTCTACCATAAGTGGAGAGAGTTTTTTCTTTACTAGTTCAAAAATATGAAACTGAACCATTTTGAAAAACTATTTGAACAACCCCTAGTTAACAAGGTAAACTAGGAATGATCATGATTTTTGTATTATAAAACGTTGTACCATACCTCTTTATAATCATAATTATAACAATTATAAGTCTGTTCATGATAGTTTATTGGAATTTTTTTTTTGTTGTGAAAGGTGAGTAACCCCATGTAGTTGAAGTTAATATCTTATGAATCTTTATTTGACTATAAAGGCTTTCATCTTTCTCTTAATGAGTGATAGTGATGGATCTTGATGCCACCAAAATTAGCCCATAATATTTTCTATCTTTTTTTCATATTTGTTGGAATATAATTTTGAATTTCTTCTTCCTTGTGAGGCGGAAATATGGCCTGTATTGTATGAGAAATACATTCTCTTTAGAATTATGGCTCTATCCAACAAACTTTCATATATATTCTTTAGGAATATTGGCTAGGGTTTGGTTTTTCTGACTGAACAGTAGCATGCTAATATGTTGCTTGCTAGTATGTTTGGGGTTTTAAGGTTCTATCTTGGAGAATATAGTCTTCAATTTTTAAAGGTCTATTGGCTTTTGATTTTTGTGGAGTGGCTAACTATATAGCCATACCTTTATCTTTTTGTTAATTTACTCATCTTGAAAAGATTTTCTCTATAAAAATTCTTTTGTTAGAAAATCTAGAAGAGAATTATTTAAAATGTATTTTGAAATGAAAATAAGATAAAATTGCTTGCCATCTAGCATAAATATGTTTTGAAGCCAAATTTTTAACATCCTTTTGTAAAATATCTTTTGCTACTGCTTTAGAATCTATTTTTATGAAAAAAATTTGATTTATCAAATCGCTTGGAATTTTAAAACACACAAAATAATAGATAAAATTTCTTTTTTAATAGTGGAATAATGCTGTTGAGCCTTTGTCCATACTCCTAAGTAAAATCTAATTATTTTTTATTTATCTTCATCTAATGTATTTAAGATTCCTTCATATCCAATTTTTAATACATCTATCTCCATTATCTTAAAGACTATTGGAGTTGCTATCCCTAAATAGGTAGGCTTTTGACCTGTTGTTTTAACTTTTTTTTTACTATTTCTATAATTTTGTTTTTCCATCCTGGAAGGTTTTTTTTTTTTTTGAAATCTTTTAAAAAGTAAGGCTATCTTTATCACATTATCTTTAGAAGGAAGTATGCTACTATGAGTTTGCAGTGCCAAGAAGCTTACTTTATTCAAAAGATCGAAGCGTACATACAGAAGGGAGAAGATCTAACAGAATCACACCAAATCTGCCCTTGTAACAAAGAAAGATCATAATAAATATTCTGATTCTAATATCCCCTATAAATCTGTAACAAATATCTCTAAGGAAATATAGATGCTAGATAAAAGCTTAGGTTTATTCTGATGGAAGGAAATACATATATAGAGGAGACGCAAACATTAAAACAGATAGGATCTAGTCGAGATACTAAAAACAAAAAGAATTAGGAAAAAAAACTCTTAAAATTCAAGGACAGATGCAATACATAAAAACATAATATTAAAACACAGTAAATGATAAATATTAAATATAAATTAGGGCACAGGGCCCACTGGGCTTTGTTCGGCACCAACATTCCCCTTCAAGCTAGTGAATAGATTAAGTCATTCCCAACTTGCTTCTAAATTCTTCTAATAATAACCTAGCCAATGGCTTGGTGAATACTTCAGTAACTTGTAGCTGTGATGGTATATGAGCTAAATCAATAATTCTCTTATCTATCTTCTGCTTAATGAAGTTCTTGTCTATTTCAACATGCTTCATTCTTTCATGATGTATAGGGTTTTCAACCATAGCTATCACAAACTTGCTATCACACCTAATCTTAATAGGTGAATCTATTGTAAATTTTAGTTCTTTTAGCATTCTTTGTAGCCATATTCCTTCACACACTTCATAAGCTAAGGCCCTTAGTTATGATTCTGCACTACTATAAACAACAGATTGCTTTTTGCTCCTCTATGTCACTAGATTTCCCTACATAAAAGTGCAATACCCAAAAGTGGACCTCTTATCAAGGCTAGAGCCTCCATGGTCAGCATCTGTATAAATTTTGATTCCTCTATAATCACGTTTAGCAAAGAAAATTTCTTTATCGAGAGTCATCATAAGGTACATTCTATAAATCGCCTGCATATTCTTCTCTCTTAGATCATTAGTAAACCTACTTACCATCCCAATAGCAAAGCTAATATCGAGTCAAGTGTGGGATAGGTAGATAAGTTTACCTACAAGTCTTTTATATCTATTAGCATCAACAGAAAGTAAATCTTCCTTATTATCTAAGGTTGATTCTTCTTAATCCTCCTCTTCTTTAATATCTAATCTACATGAAGATTCCATAGGTGGTTTTGCTAGTCTTGCACCTAGCATCCCTGTTTCTTTTAACAAATCAAGAGTATACTTCCTTTATGACACCACAATCCCTTGGTTAGATCTAGCTACCTCTATTCCAAGAAAGTATGGTAGACCTCCCAAGTCTTTTACGTCAAATTCTTTTTGCAATGACTTATTCAATCTCTGTATTTCAACTGAATCATCACTGCTTAGTACTATATCATCAACATAAATGATAAGCATTGCCATTTTTCCTTCCAAGTGTCTCACAAAGATTGTATGATCAATTTGACACTAAGCGTATCCAAAGTTCTTAATAACTTTAGAGAATCTTTCAAACCAAGCTCAGTTGATTGCTTGAGTCTATATAAAGATTTATATAGTTTGCACACCATACCTGGCTTTCTTTATTTTGATAATCCCTCAAGAATCTCCATGTACACGTCCTCCTTCAAGTCTCCATTGAAAAAAAGCATTTTTAACATCTAATTGATGTAAAGGCCAATCACAATTGGCGGCCAAGGATAATAGCACCCGAATGGTATTCAACTTTGCAATAGGAGCAAACGTTTCTTGGTAATCAATACCATCATAAGTCTGCGAGTACCCTCTTGCAATAAGCCGGGCTTTGTATTTATTAAGAGTTCCATTTGGATTATACTTCTTTGTAAAAACCCATCTACACCCCATACTTTTCTTTCTTGGAGGCAGCTTAGTAATTTTCGAAGTATGGTTTTTCAATGCGGTTAATTCATCATGAGTGGCTTCCTTCCAATTCTAATCAGAAATTGCTTCTTGATAATTAAAGGGTAATCTTTCTTCTGATAACTTTACCATAAAACTTTACATGCAAGGTGAGAGTTTGTCATAAGAGACAAAATTACTAATAGGGTGCATAGTACATTTTCTTAGCCCTTTCCTTAAAGTAATAGGCCACCCATGATCATCAGAAGCTGAAGTTGGAGTTGAATCTTGGATCTAATGAGAGCTAGAAGGGTGATTAGGCTCATCAATAGAATAGCAGCCTTGGCCTCTTCAAATCCTGTATTGTCAATCACAACATGATCAAATACATTAGATTCAGTGTTGTTTGGCTTGGGATCAAATATCAAGGTCTACAATTTGTTCTTGGATGGTTTTAGATGAGTCTTGGGTAGTTTGAGAAGGTTGTGGGTCAAGGATAGGATCATTAGCAAGAAGAGTTAGTGACAAAGTCAAAGGTTCATTAGAGAAACTTGGTTGTGCAGGCTCCCACTCATAGTCACCCTTCCCTTAAATGGGAGGACAAGGGTAATATGGCTGAGTTTCAACAAAAGTGATATTCATAGTGATAAAATTTTTTAAGAGGTGGAAAATAACATTTATAACCCTTTTGAATAAATGAGTATCCTAAGAAGATACATTTCAAGGCTTTGGGATTAAACATTCCACCATTATCATTATGTACATAAGCAAGATGGCCAAAAACACATTTTTGGAACTAGTGATTTAGGTGTATGGTTGGAAAGGTTTTTGTAAGAACCTGAAGAGGTGTATGGAAGTCAAGGGTCCTTGAAGGTAATCTATTGATTAGATGAGCAGTAGTAAGAATAGCTTCTCCCCAATAATGTTTTGGAACACTATGGGTAAACATAAGAGCCCTAGCAACTTTTAAGAAGTGTCCGTTCTTTCTTTCAATAGTGCCATTTTGTTGTGGTGTATGGACACAACTATTTTGATGAATGATGCCATTCTGGTTCAGGTATGTTTGCATGGCTGAGCATGTATACTCTCTTCTATTATCACTACGGAGAACTTTAATGGTAGTTTGAAATTGAGTTTTGATCATGGCATGAAAGTTGATAAAAATGTGGAAAAGGTCAAACTTTTCTCTTAAAATGAAAACCCATGTGAGTCGAGTGTGATCGTCTATAAAAATGACAAACCACTTGGCATTAGTTAAGGAGGGAATGTGAGAAGGTCCCCAAATGTCACTGTGCACAAGAGAAAAAGGTTCAGATGGTACATGTGGATAGGATTTGTAGGTGCTTTTTGTGTGCTTCGAAAGTTGGCAAATATCACATTACAAAGAAAATATATTTTTGTTCATAGAATTGGGAAAAAATTTGGACATGTAATGAAAACTTAAGCAGCCTAACCTATAGTGCCACGACAACACTTCATTATTTGTAAATTGATCAAGTGACTTTGATTTAGCATCAAGACTAGTTGAGAAGCCACGTTCAACTTGCTATATAGCCAAACAATAGAGCCCCTCTATCATCTCAACAGTGCCAATCATCTTCCCCAACTCCAAGTCCTAAAAAGTACACAATTGAAGGAGAAAGTTAACACCACTAGATTGATGCAAAGTCACTTTGCTTATAGAAAGAAGGCTGCACTTCAACTCTAGAGCATATAAAACATTTTCAAGTTTTAATCGATTGAATAGATAGGCTGTACCAATTCCCTAAACTCTAAGGGATTTTCCATTTGCAACTTTAATAAACATAATAACTTTACATGGTTGTAAATTCTAAAGCAAACCAGGGTACCTATCATATGATCAATGGCCCCTGACCTTGAATCAACAATCCACATTTCTTTGTGATGAACCTCAGAATTTAAGGCAAGAATTGCATTACCAGTGTAGGCCATATTGCTAGAAGCTATATGCTTTTCATGCAAATCATGTTTGTCTAACATCTTTCGTAAAAGGTCAACTTCCTCCTTACTTAGCGTGTCATAATCAGATTTGTCCTCTATAGTGGTGGCAAAGGCTCTATTTTCTGACTTTCCTCTCCCTTTTTGATTAGGTGGCTTACCATGAATTTTCCCACATACATCCTTGGCATGGCCAGCTTTTTGACAATGATCACACCATTTGTTGCTTCACTTTCCCTTGCCATCACCATTTTGAGTTCCCTTGGATACAAGGGCACTTGAAGTAAGATCTTCAACATTAGGTTGCTTATTTGTGATCAGTTTCTTTCTGCTTTCTTAATGTTTTGCAGTAAAGAAAACCTCTCTTAGTGATGGTAGAGGTTCAAGGCTCATGATTCGCCCACGAACATCATTAAAGGCAGTATCCAGCCCCAATAAAAATTTATTTATTCTCTGCTCCTCCTTAATCTTGACATATCAGGAAGTATCTTAAGGACACGACCACTCATGTGTATTGTAGGTGTCTAATTGCTGCCATTACATAATAAGATTAGTATAATATTGTGTAACAGATGAAGCACCTTTCCTTAGATCATGAAGAGCTCCTTCAATTTCTAGAATTACAGCTTTGTTTTTAACAAAGGCAAACATATCCTTGGCATGACCTCCCATACTTCACGAGCTGAGCCAAACAAAGCAAAACTGGCACTGATTTCTTGGGTCATTGAATTCACTAGCCATGCTTGAATAAATGAGTCATCAGCCTTCCAAGTGAAAAACTTACCATCAGTCAAAGCAGGTCTTGGAGTTGCTCTAGTAAGGTGCTCGAACTTTCCTTTGCCCGTGATATATAGGCGCATGCTTGCAACCCATTGAATATAGTTCTGACCATTCAATCCATGAATGCTGATTGCAGTAACATCATTTAGCGCTTAGTGGCTTACGAAGGTAGATGGGGAATTTTTGTTCCCAGTTGATTCATCACTATCACCATGACCTTCGTTGTGCAGCCTAAATCCGAATTGGATCATAGTTGCTCTAATACCATAAGGAAATATAAATGCTAGATAAAAGCTTAGGTTTATTCTGATAGAAGGAAATACATATACAGAGGAGACGTAAATCCTAGAACAAATAAGATCTAGTCGAGATACTAGAAACAGAAAGAATTAGCAAAATAAACTCATAAAAATTAGAGACATATGCAATACATAAAAATATAATATTAAAACATAGTAAATGATAAATATTAAATAGAAATTAGGGCACGTGGCCTACTGAGCTTTGTTCGACACCAATAATCTCTAAAAAAATAAATATGATAATAGTAAAATAAACTAGGGCTAGATAAATTCGTAATGGGCCTAGGTTAAGTTAGCCCACTTCCAACACTCTCCCTCAAGCTGGCGAATAGATATTAATCATTACCAACTTGCCTATTAACTCATCAAACTTGTTTCGCATGAAGAGGCTTGATCATCACATCTGCAACTTACTTTCCTGATCTGTAGGAGATCTATAACTTTAGCTTCTATTTTTTCTTTAATGAAATGTCTATCAATTTTTACATGTTTTGTACAATCATATTAAACTAGGTTGTTGGCAATCTTTAGGGCAGTCATGTTGGTCACACCATATTTTAATTGGAGTATGTGGTTCTACACCAAGTTCTTTAAGTAATTGTACAACCCAAATGTCTTCACAAATTCCAAGAGTTAAGGCCTTATATTCAGATTCCACTGAGCCTCTAGACACAATTGGTTGTTTCTTACTTCTCTAAGTCTATTGAGAATAGATCTTGCCCAATTAGCATCAATATAGACTTCTATATTCATTTCACTTTTAATATCAAGTGTTCTCTTGTTTCCATTTGTTTAGATTTGTACACTCTATCTCCTTTAGAAAAGAATAACCCTTTCCTTGGAGTAGTCTTGAGATATCTGAGAATTCAGTAGATGGCTTCCATATGCTCTTTCTATAGATTACTAGCAAATTGGCTTATAACCCCAAAAGCAAAAGATATATCTAGCTAGGTATGAGATAAATAAATTAGCTTTCCTACCAACTTCTAGTACCTCTCCTTATTGGTTGATTTCCCATCAAGTTTCACTTCCAAGTTGCAATTAAGTTCCATTGAAATATCTGTAGGTTTAGAACCCATCATACAAGTCTCCTTGTTTTAGTTCATATAGGGAATTACGAAGCTTGCAAATTTTGTTTGCATTCTCAAGTCCTCTCAAACCAAAAGGTATCTCCATGTATACTTCCTCTTCTAAGTCTCCATTTAGAAAGGCATTCTTCACATCTAGTTAATGTAGTGGCCAATCTAAATTTGCAACTAGAGACAACAAAACATTAATAGTACTAAATTTAGCCACAAGTGAAAATGTCTCTTGATAGTCAATTCCATAGGTTTGGGTAAAACATTTAGCAACTAACTGTGCCTTATATTTATTTAAAGTCCTGTCTGAGCTGTATTTCTTAATAAAGACCCATTTACTTCCTATGATTGATTGTCCATTAAGCATATCAACAATTTCCCAAGTATGGTTTTTGTCCAAGGCCTTCAATTCTTCATCAATGGCCAATTTCCATTTCAAATCAGATATGGCTTCTTCAAAAGTTCTAGGTGTTTCTTCACTATCAAGAGTAGTAACAAAGGTCTTAAGCTTGGTGTTAAGCTTATCATAAGAGACATACTTGACAATGGGGTGTCGAGAGTCGAGTGCAACTTCTCTTGCCTTTTCTAAGAGCAATAGGCCATTGAAGATCTTCAAGATTAACCTCAGGTTGTGAATCATGACTTTTCTTCAAAACATCAATGGAACCTTCGCTTTGTGTAGTCTGTCCAAGTTGATTTTCCCTCATCTCATCCATAATAGGGTCAGGTTGATTTTGCCTAATCTCATCCATAATAGAAGGCTGTTCTTGACAGGCATGAAGATCAAATGGGTTTTCATGTTCAAAAGTAGGTGTAATAGGGTTTGGTGTTGTAAGGTCAAGACTAGTAGAAATAAGTATTTTTAGTTCAAGATTAGTAATGCCAATGGATTGACTACTTAGGTGATCATTCCCTAAAGTGGCACAAATTAACCATTCACTATCATTCTCCCCCTGAATGGGTAATTTGGGATAGAATGGTAGTGTTTCAATAAATTTAACATTCATAGTGACATGAACTTTTGTTTTTTAGGAGAGTAACACTTGTACCCTTTTTTTGTCAAGGAGTAACTTAGGAAGAGACATTTAATAGACCTAGAATCTAGTTTCCCACCCTCATCATCAAACACAAAAGCCATGCACATAAAAACCCTTTTTGAAAGAGAATTAATGAGATGTGAGTGAGAATAAGATTCTAAAAAACTTTGGAGAGCAGTTCAAAACTTGAGAATTTTTTAGGGCATACAATTGATGAGATAAGCAATAGTAAGAACATCTGTCCAAAACTTATTGCATACCTTGCCACCTAATAAAAGAGATATAGCCACCTCTAAGAGATATCTATTTTTCCTCTCAGTCACTCCATTTTGTTGGAGCGTATGCATACAAGATATTTGGTGGTGTATTCCTTTTTTAGAAAGGTTTAAAGGTTAGTGTTAAGATACTCAATTCCGTTGTCACTATGAAGTATTTTAATAGAAGTCTGAAATTAATTTTTAACAAAATTATAAAAAAAAAAGAATTAAAGATAGTAACAACTTCAAACTTGTCTTCCATTAAAAACAACCACATAAGATGAGTATGATCATCAATAAAAGTAACAAATCACTTGACTTTAGAGTGTGTTTGATTTTAGAGGGATCCTACGCATCACTGTGCACAAGAGTGAAAGGATAGTAGATGTGTAAGTAGAAACAAGATAAGGATTGCGAGTTTGTTTGGCAAGCTGACAAATATCACAGTGAAAATTGATTTTATTCATTGAGCTTAGAAACAAAAGTTTCATATAATCAAAACTAGGGTGGCCTAATTGAAAATGCCATAACAGTCACTTCTTGAGACATGACAGCAGAAGCAAAAACAAGTTTGGAAACAAAACTAGAATTAGTCAAAAGGTCTTTATTTTTAGGTTTCCCTTCAAAGTAGTAGAGTCCATTATGTTCCTTAGCATTGTCAATCATCTTTCCCAAGGCTAAATCCTAAAAAAACACAGTGAAACTTGTTAAGGATTGCAAGGCAATTTAACTGACAGGCTATACATTTAACACACAACAAATTGCACTGAATATTAGGTACATATAGCACATTCCTTAGCACAATAAATTCTAAATAACACCTGTTCTAGATACCATAACTTGTGCATAAGTATTATTAGCTACTTGCACACGAGTATGTTCAAAATAAGGGCTAAACTCAGAAAATAGCTCCCGAAATCTAGTAATGTGATCCATAGCACTATAGTCAACAACCCAAATATTTTTATACCCAGTAATAGAACTTAGGACAGTAAGTAGAGTTGTACCTGTATGAACCAATGTAACTGAAAGAGTAAGTTTTCTCACTTAGTTTTTCTTGAGCATACCTCTCTAGTATTCATTTGAGCACAAGTTCTTAACTATTCAATGAATTTCCTTCAAGTTGACTGACTATAAAACCTATGTTGTCACCTTTATTCCTTTGCTTTAAGTGATTAGGTTTACCATGAATTGGCCAACAAGTCTCTCGAGTGTGACCATTCTTGTTGTAATAATCACAATGAAGAGACTTTTTCCATTTTGAATCCCCCCTTGATTACCCCGAGTCACCATAACTGAGGATTCAACAGTTGGTAGAGAAGGAATTGAAGAAGGAAGTTGAACAATTGTGGCTTTCCTCATACTTTATCATGTTAAAAGTTTCATCAAGTGAAGGCAGAGGTTTCATACCCATTATACGACCTCTAAAATCTTCAAACAAGTCATAAGGCCAAGAAGGAATTCATAACATCTTTCACATTCAATGACCCTTTTGTAATACACCTCATTAGTGTGATACGACCATTGATAAGCTTCATATAAATCTATATACTACCATAACCGCATCAAGGAAGTGTATACAACGTGACTGATTTCTCCCCTTGCGTGAGAGTCCCATTTTGCTTGGAAAATAGCTACACTATTCTCTTGAACAGAGTAGGTGCGCTGTGCTAATTCCCAAATTTCTTGAGCAGTGTTGGCAAGTAGGTAGTTCTCACTAATTTTAGTGTTCATAGAGTGAACTAACCAAGTCATAACCATTTTGTTTTTTGCACAATACACTTCATATTTGGGATCACCAATTTCTAACACATTCGAATGCCCAATCAAGTAACGCTCCTTGTTGCATCCTCGCACCATTATAGATAATTGTTGTCGTTGAGTCGATGGATGATGATTAGTTGAGAAGAGGAATCTATATGTGAATTCCCAAAGGAACCCGTACCAATTCCTCTAGTGTTTGCAGTCCCGCTTGAGCTTCCACCTTGCTCCAAAAAGTTTGGAGGAGGTGAAAGCTTTAGGACTGGTTAGCACTGCGTTATACATCATAGGAGTCGCAACTCTGATACCATTTGAGTTTGCAATGCAAAGAAGCTCACTTTATTCGAAAGACCAAAGCACACATATAGAAGGGAGAAGATTTGACAGAATCGTACCAAATTTGCCCTTATAACTAAGAAAGATCATAATAAATATTCTGATTCTAATATCTCTATAAATCAGTAACAAATATCTCTAATAAAATAAATATGATAATAGAAAAATAAACTAGGGCTAGATAAATTGGTAATAGGCCTAGGTTAGGTTGGCCCACTTCTAATAGCTACATAATTTAGACATTCTAAAATCTTTGTAACTAAGTTTTCTCTATAATCTTATCTACAAACTTTTCTACAAATTCTATTACTTTACTAGTTGGCTTTATCTTTCCCTAACATATTTCCATTCCTAAAAATTTTACTTTGGTATGAAACACTTTAAATTTTCTATCTGAGACTACTAGTTCATTGGCTTTATTATTCCATAAAATTGATTACGATGTTTAAAATGTTCTTTAATTGAATTGAAAAATACAAAAACATCATCAATATAAACTATAGTGAATTTATTGTAAGGATAAAATATGTCATTCATTATCTGTTGAAATTCTAAGGGGATATTTTTTAATTTAAAAGGCACTACATTCCATTTGCAATGTCCAAAAAGAACTGTAAAAGCTGTTTTATCTCTATCTCTTTTGGCTATCTATATCTAGTAGTATCCAAATTCCATATCAAATATTAAGACATTAAATAATCTTCAAATTAAATCCCTTTTATTCAGAATAGGATATCTAATCTATTTTAAAACTTTATTTAATGGCTTATAATTTATAATTAATCTTGGAACACCTCTTTCTATTTTTGCACTATTTTTGACATAAAAAGATGAACAACTCTACGAAGATTTGCTGACCTTATTAATTTATTTTCAAGTCATTGTTAAATTTCTATTTTACAGTATTTTAACAATTCTTGGTTCATCTATATAAGTCTAGCTTTTGTTGGTATTTGTTTTTCACTAAAATTTTCTTCATAAGGTAACTCTACCATATGTTTTTTTTTTTCTATTCAATAAAGCATTTGGATATTCTGTACAAATATCTTTTCAAATTTTTCTTTTATTTCGTTTATCCTATGTTTTATTTTTGAGATTTTCATATGTTCTTTAATTCTTTTATAATGTATTTCTTTATTAAGAAAGTTTATTTATTTTTTTTCTATTTATAGTATTTATTTTAAATATAGAATCTTGTTTTAACATGTTTATTTCTCTAACTATCTAAGATTTTATCCATTCAAAAATTATCTTTTTCTTGTTATCTTTGTTGTTATTCCTTTATAATCTACTTTGAAAGGTGAACCTAATATGGCATGTTCGCCTAGTGTTTTAGTTAATAAAAATATTTTTGAAACATATTCCTTGATACATAATGAGTATTTGTTAATTTATATTGTATCTCTACTTCAGAACTATTGATTGTTCTTATTCTTGCACAAGTTTTTTTCATAATATTTTGTTGAAATTAATGCTTACTATATACAATTCCTGTTTGTCCCTGAATCGATTAAGGCTACTATATTTCTTGAAAATTCTTTATTTATCACTAAACTCACTTGGCAATTCCATTTTCCATGTTTATTTGAGATATTGTGTTCATATATCTTGGTCCATCTATTTCAAAAGTAATTTAATTTATTTCATCTTCTGTTTTCTTTTTCTACATTTTCTTCTATTTTTATTTTACTAGTTTCTAACAAGGCTTTTATTTGTCATATTTCTAATTCTCTTTGGATTTCATTTTCTTTTAATTCTTCCATTTCTTGTTTCAATTGTTTTAATTCTTTTATTTCTCCTTTTTTTTTTAAGCAACAAGAAAACATTCCATTCATAAACCATTAGAGTAATAACGCAGCAAACTGCAGTACAAAGAAACAAAGAAAGAGAAAAAAACCATAAGCCCAAAGGCAAAGGTCTAGACCCAAAACAAAACAAAAAAAAAAAACAAGGACACCTAAAAGTAGGACAACTCAACCAATTCCTTCTTTACCTTGTGGGATCACAGGGTGCTGAAAGGAAGACCGAGAAAAATGAGTCAAATTGAACAATGGCTGAAAGAGGCAGTGGCATGCTGAGAAGTAATCGAGTAGAATCCACGCCCTTTAAGGAAGAGCCTACCAATCAGTCAGCAGCAAAATTGCCTTCCCGCTTGACAAACGAGAAGGAGATGAAGCTGTGAGACTCAAGCTATTCATATAGGTCACTAAGAGCATTGTGAGTAGACCAAGCGCAGCAAGAGAAGTCTTTCTTTGATAAAGCTTTGAATAAATCGAGACAATCAGTTTCCACTATAACCTTTTGGTTGCTATAATCCAAGGCAAGCTGAACAGCTTTTTGGCAAGCAAGGAGTTCAGTCATAAAACTTGAATCTGCTGTCACAGGCTCCCTCCAACCTTGAAGAAAAGTACTATCATGATCTCTACAAATTACTCCTATAAAGGCTTTACTAGAATATGGGACAAAAGCCCCATCGCAATTGATTTTTACAGAATCACATTCAAATGGAGTCGAGTGAATTCGCGAATGATCAGCAGGTTTTGTCTCACCTATTAAATTATTGGTGGTCCAATATTCCTCAACTGCAACCTTGGTAGTACAGAGAACACAAATTGGGTTAAGAGCAGTAGCATTCAATACTGATGCTGATATGATTTTCCAAATATCCAACATAAACATGTAATATAAGCTTTCTCATATGCATCAAATGGACTTTTATCGGATAGAAAGTGACTGCCCAATTGTCAAAAGATGAAATATGCAAGGGTCAAGAGTAAGACACAGAGGGGAGCCAAACCAAATGCGCCTTACCCAATCACAAAGAAGCAACCTGTGCTCAATTGTTTTCAAGCTGATAATTGCAAAGAGGGCAAAGAGGATTTGATGCGCATTTAAGGGAGAAAAGAGCATCTTTAGTTGCAAAGGACCGATTAAGAGCCCTCCAAATGAAATGCTTAACTTTTGGATGGATTTTTAGTTGCTATACATGCTTCCATAATGCTATTAGAAACACTAGGCACCGATAAGATCGCTGGATGAGTCCTAGCATATTCGAGTCTATAGCCAAGCTTAGAGGTATACTTCCCATTCTTTTATGCTTCTCCAATCATGAACTTTCTTCCCTACTTTTTCTCTGGCTTAAGCAAGGGCAGCTACTTTCAAACGACCCTAAAGAACAGGCAAAATCCAAGTAAATACTTGATGCATTACAATAAGATAGAAGGAGCTCTTTAACAATACTACAGTTTGCTCTATCAACATGCAAAAACAGTGTCGTGTGGTCAACAAAGAGGCAATGCGTCAACATGGGGCAATTCTCAGTAATTTGAATATCAATAAGATCATCAATATGTGCATGGGCGCTTAACATCAAGGGAAAGACCTCGCTAGCTATAATGAAGAGATATGAGGAGAGAGGGTCTCCCTGCTTGACCCCTTTCTCGAGTATAACCTCGGCAATTGATTTACCAGAGATCTGAATATTAAAGATAGAGCATTAAACACATTTCATAACCCAACGAATCCAAGTGTCACAAAAGCCCATCATCCTTAAAACAGTTGAATGAAAGACCACTCTAGCCTATTAAAGGCCTTGTTCGTGTCCATTTTGAACGTAAAATAATTATCTTTTACCGGTATTTTTCAATTTTAAAAAGTGAAAGACTTCACAATAAGGATAATGCTATCGTGAATGAGATGATTAGGAACAAAAGCTCGTTGATGGGAGGAAACGCATTCATTAAGAACACCCTTCAGACAGTTGACCAAGATTTTCAAAAGAGTTTTAAAGGCAAAATTACAAAGGCTAATGGGTCTAAATTGACTCACCAATTCAGGCCTCTCAATTTTTTGAATTAAGACTAAATTTGTATCATTCGAAGTACTAAGATCTTCATTCTTAGCAAGAATATATTCACTAGCAAATAAAGAGAATCACTGACCTCATCCCAAGACTTGGTAAAAGTGGCCATTAAAACCATAAGGACTGGAGCCCTTGAAGTGCCAAGTTGAAAGACTGCCTGCTATAGCTCTTCTTCACAGATAGGTGAAGCCAGTCAATTGTTTTTGATCTTCAGATATGCAAGGCTAAACATAGTTCAAGACGAGATGTAAGTCGCTATTATGATTAGCAAAGAATAAATCTTTATAAAAATCTAAAATTAAGGACCCAATTTCCTGCTCAGAGTCAAACCATTGGCCAGAAGCAGAATGAAGCTTCATTATTTGATTTTTTTTCCCTACGAATCTTGGTGGATGAGTTGGAAAAATCGAGTGTTAAGGTCACCAACTGAAACCCAATTGACCCGAGATCTCTGCCACCAATAAGTTTTTCTTCTAGTTTCCAAAGTTCTTCTAACTATATAGTTAGTGACTATATCCCCTTCCTCTTAGAAGAAGTGAGAGTATCTTCTTTTAAAACCTCTATGCTTTTCAGAGTGCGTTCAATTTCCTTTTTGAAGTTTGGGAATGTCTTTTTGCTCTAGGCATATAATTCGCAACTATATCTCTTGGTACAGGTAACAAAATTGGGGCACCACTAAGTTTGTTTTATTTCTTGCTGTAATTCTTTTATTCCAATTGGGATAATATTCTCTTTTTCAAATCTTTTTAATATGTCTTTCATACTTATAAGATTAGTATTATTTTTTTTTTCTCTTTATCTAATGCCTTTTATTTTAAATAAATATTGTTTTTTAATGTCTTCATCTTTTATTTTATCTATGATTTTTATTAAAAATTTCAAGTTTTCTTTATCTATAACATTTAGATTTTTTATTACATTATATGTACAATTACATATTCCTTTCCCTAAACATTCATCTTCTACTTCTATATTTGAGGTTTTACTATTAATTTCTTCTTCTTGCATATTTAAGATTTTATCTACTTCTTCAAAATCTGAATCACTGTCTATCATAATTCTTAATAAATTTTTCTTATTTTCTTCACTTATCTGTAATTCTTTAATTTTCTTTTCTATTCTACCTTTATTGGCATAATGACCAAATCTTTCACATTTATAACAAACTATTTCTCTTTTATCATTTTAAAATTATTCCTTTTGAAAGTATTATCTTTTCTAACAGTTTTTCTATGTCTCTTCAAGAAATATTTTCTATGCATAATCACCCTTCAATAAATGAATATAGTAAAAGAGCCACAAAAGTCTAAGTATGTGAAGAAAAGAAGAAAAGAAAAAGAAAGGTGGTCACAAGAGATAAGAAAGTTACAAAGTAGATGAAGATAAGAAGAAAAGAAAAAGGGGTCACGGGAGAAAAGCATAGTAGACAAAGAAGTCATAAAAAGAAGATGAAGAAAAGTCAAAGTTAGATGAGAAAAGAAGAGGTGCCAAAAACAATTCAACCACAATTAAGAAAAGCAATTGTGATTGCACAAAAGACATTTCAACCATAAACGAAAGACAAATTTAAAAGAGAATTGTTTTTCCAATAAACTACAATAACTCAAGTTAATTGTTTTTTCTTGTTCTACAAATATGGCTTCATATATATAGATTTATACATATGTAACACATATATAGATATGTACATGTCTGTGTAGATATGTATATATAAATATGTATATATATGTATACATATATAGATATGTATGTATGCGTACAGATACATACATACATATATATATAGATGCATACATATATAGATACGTATATATGTGAACATAGATACATGTTTGTGTAGACATGATATATAGATATGTATGTATATATATGTGTATAGATATATAGATTTATACATCTATACATGTATACTAAATCGAGAAGCAGATCGAATTAAAACATATAAAGATTCAAATAGAGAATACATGTGAACATAAAACTTTGTTTATAAAAGAGTTATAGTTACAGGATGCTTATAAAAGAAGAGAGGAGATAGAAAGTGTTGAAAGAAAATATATTACAAACGGTGGGAAGAGAAAATGACAAGTTTACAAAGAGAGGGGGGTTGGAAAAACTGATGACTATAAATCTCAATTTTCTAATTTTATATCACAGAGACCTGAGTTATCTTATTTAACCTTTATAACTTTTCTTAATTGGTGGGGTTGTCACTATTTTTCTTTTTACTTTTATAGCTTTTGATGCTTTTTTTTTTGTCATTTATTATTTTACTTTTGACTTTGAGATATTCTGCTACTTTTCTTTTATCTTTTCTTCATATTTTCTTTCTTTATCAGACTTCTTCTCTTCCTTTTAGTTTTCTTCTTTTCCTCTTTTGTTTATTTTAACTTGTGACTTGGTTATTTTTCTCAATCGGCCACCAACTAATATTCTTTAAAGTTAGCTCCAAATATATTTTCATTCTCTATTTCTTGAATAAAGGACCCTACATCTAAAGCTATCCGTGATGCTTAAGAGAGTACCTCTTAAGTAAGATAGGCCCCTTCTTATTTTTTTTGCTATTGCCAGTTATGTCATTAATTTATTCCTTTCTGCCAAGAAGGAAGCTACTAATGATGCTTCCCATTTTTATTTGTCTTGAAATATTTCTGACGATAGTGTTCAACTATCTTTATTATTTGCATATTCTTGATTATATTTGTCCCAACATTTGATTCTAAATATTCCAGCCAAATAATTGATTGTAGGACTTGATGGTTTCTACTTGCCATAGCAAAGCATTAACTCATTATCCATGCTACTCTCATGTAATAAAAGAAATATAATGATTTTTTCATTTTCTTTAAAACATTCATATCCCACCGTTACTGAAAAATAAAGAAGAATGAGCCTCTCTTATCCAAGAGGTAACCTCCTAGGCATCACAGGTAGCTTCAAATGTAGCATCCTCTACCTAAGAAATAGAAAATGAAGATATATTTAGAGCCGACTTTGAAGAAAATCAATTGTTGGTCGACAGAGAAAAGCAAGCAAGTTACCAGCTAAAGAAACAAAAGAAAAAAAGAAAAAAAGCAAAAGGCAAAAGAAAGAAAAGAAGTCACAGATGACAAAGCAAAAAAAAAAAGATGATGAAAAAGATAAAAAAAAGTAGCAGACAAGGATGTCTTAAAAGCAAAAGCAAAATAGTAAATGAAAAAAAACAAACACTAAAAGAGACAAAAGTAAAAAGAAAAATAGTGATAGCAACTCTATCATAGTTAAGAAAAGTGATGAGAGAATACAACCCAACGTATTCTTTCTAAACTTCTATAAAGTCAGAAGACTTTAGGATTTACAGTCATTGATTTTTTCAACCATCTCTCTTTCTTTGTAAACTTATCATTCTATCTTCCTTCCACTCATAATATATTTACCTTTAGCACTTCTCTTTCTCTCCTTCTTTGTAAGCATCCTATGCCTATAACTTTTATAATATATATGTATCTATGTGTGTGTATACATATACATATATAGATATATAGATGTTTTTATATGTATAGATGTATACATATACATATATAGATATATAGATGTTTTTATATGTATAGATGGTCAAGAGTTTAAAATGCCCCACAACTAAGCGAAAAGGGTTAGGATCGCCTCTAAAGTCAAGAAAGGTCATTTATATCTCTCAACCACTAAAATTTTCGATTCCATCATTGTATATTCCATCAAATTTTACCGTTAGTAGGACCCACATTAAATTTTTAAATTTTTTGGGTCCTAGAGCAACCAAGAAATATGTTTCAAAAATATAGTTATATTAGCCAAAACGTTGGGTGAAGCTATAATACTAGGGGTGCCCTTTTTAGAACAAATATTGCCTTTTAAGGTAGATCATCAAGGAATAATAACAAAAGTAGCAAAAAAGAAAATAATATTTAAATGGGTAAAACCACAAATAATGAAAGAAATAAGAATATTAAAACAAGATTCTATATTTAAATAAACTTCATACATAGAAAGCAAAAACAAATAAATTTTCTCAATAAAGAACCACATCATAAAAGAATTAAGGAACAGATAGACGATCTACAAATAAAAGAAAGAATACAAAAAAAAAAGAGCATTTGTACAAAACATCCAAATACTTTTTGGGATAGAAAAAGACATATAGCAAAATTATCATATGAAAGACTACAACAACAACAACAACAACAAGCCTTTATCCCACTAGGTGGGGTCAGCTACATGGATTGCAAAATGCCATTGTGCTCTATCATTTATCAAGCTTTTAGGAATATTATTAATTAAGAGATCGCGTTCAACAACTTCCAAGAGTGTTCTCTTAGGCCTTCCTCTACCTCTCTTAATCGGACTCAAAGTTATATATGAAAGACTTTAATAAAAAAAAATTCCAACAAAAACTAGACCTGTACAGATGAATCAAGAATTGTTAGAATATTGCAAAACAGAAATTCAACAATTACTTAAAAAGAAATTAATAAGGCCAAGCAAATCTCCATGTTGTTCAGCTTTTTATGTTCAAAATAGTGCAAAAATAGGAAAAATAACTCCGATCAAGGTTGTAGACTTTGCAAAAAAAAATTCCACATAAGATTACAAATAAAAATCAATTACAGAGATTTTTAGGATGTCTTAATAATGTTGCCTATTCTTGCCAAAGATTAGGATAAAGATAGCTTTACTTTTTAAAAACATACAGAAAAACCCACCAGAATGGACAAATAAAATGACAAAAATAGTATAAGAGGTAAAACAAGTCAAAAGTTTATCCTACCTAGGGATAGCAAACCCACAACCTTTAAAATGGTGGAGACAAATATGGAGGAATCCTAAATCAGTTAGAAGGAGATAAAGAAAGAATAGTTATATTCCATTTCAAAACATGGACAAAAGCTCAACAGCAATATTACACCATCAAAAATGAGATTTCATCTATCGTTTTGTCTTTCAAAATTTCAAGACGATTGATAAATCAAAAATTTATTATAAGAGTGGTTTGTAAGGCAGTAAAAGATGTTTTAAAAAAGAAGTAAAGAACTTGATTTCAAAACAAATTTTGCCAGATGGCAAGTAATTTTATATTGCTTTGCTTTCAAAATACAATTTATAAAAAGAGAAAATAATTCTTCCAGATTTTCTAACGAGAATTTTTACAAGGAAAAGGAAAAAGAAAAAAATTTCAACATGAGTAAAAGAAGACAAGGAAAAAGATATAGTCACACAACCATCCACACCTCAAAATCCAAACAGACCCATGAAAAAATCATACTATACTTCCAATGATAATCAACCACAGATATATGAAAAAGCTACAAGTTCCCAAAATCAATATATCATCTAAACAGCTAGAACCTAGCCCATATATCCCCAAAGAATATATTTTGACAGTATGCCCGATGGAACCCAAATTCCAAAGAAATACTATTGCAAAAACTATATAGGCAAAATTTCCTTCGCATCAAAAGGAAAAAATTTGGAATTTAATTCCAACCAATATGAAGAAAGATAGAGAATATTATAAGTTAAGTCTAGTAGCAAGAAAATCCATTAGGATCACTCATAAAGTAAAAGATGAAAATCATTACAACCAAATTAAAATATTAAAGTGTTAACTCCAACAACTTGGAGATATTCACTTTATATAGCCAAAAATTTTCCAAAAAATTACAAGGACCAAGTCTAATTGGTACAACATTCTCGATTATAGAAATGATAATCATTCTTGATTTTTCTAGTACCGCCGAGAATGTCAGAACAATTTTCCAAAATGTTTCCATATTTTTAGACTAGTAAAAAAAATCTTACTCCTATAGCAGCAAAAGGGTATGAATATTTTAAAGAAAATGAAAAAAAAAACCCTTTTATTTCTTTTATCATATGCGAGTACCATGGGTCATGAGTTGTGCTTCACTGTAGTAAATGAAAAACCACCATACCCTACAGTCAATTATGTAGTCAGAAGATTAAGAGTAAAGTGGCAGGATAAATACATTGATCCATATGCTAGCAAAGAAGTCATAAGATGGTTATATAAAGCCGTCAATAACATTCAAAAACAAATTAAAAAACAGACATCAAAAGCATCATCCTTTTTAATAGAAAAGAATAAATTGATCACCCACTTAGCAGAGGCCAAAAATAAAGAAGAATGGGCCTCTAGAAGTTGCCTCACAAGCATCACAAACAGTATTAGATGCAAGGTCCTCTACACAAGAAATAGAGGACGAAGATATAGAAGAAGATATATTTGGAGCAGATTTCGAAAGATTTTCAGCTTGTGACAAACAGAAAAGGTTATGCTGAAAGTCAACAAAAGACAAAAGAAGAAGATAAGGCAAAAAGAAAAGAAAGATAAAAGAAGAAAAAGCAGCAACAGACACAAGAAAGGGATAGCTGAAAGTAAAAGAAATAGTAAAAAAAAAAGATGAAAGACATGCCAAAAGAAAAAAAAATCATGAGACATTATGGCAAAAAAAAAACATTTAAGTCAAAAGAAAAAATATATAAGAGACTCAACCATAATCAGAAAAAGTAATTAGAGTTAAATTGTAACCCTTCTGAATCCTTAGAAATTCAAAAGATTTGAGAAAAAGAGGCATCAAATTCTTTCTTATCCTCTCTCTTCATAAACATCTCTCTCTCTACCTCCTACTTGTAATATTTCTTCCTCCTACCACTCTCCTCCTACAAAATGTTTTATAATTCCATAAATTAGACGTGCTATATTATATAAATACTTTCGTTCTTGTTCTGTTGGGTCTTTTTTCACTAAATGCCAATTTCTAATTTCATTTCTTTCTTTTTCAAAGAAAATGTTTTCCCAACAACCTTCAAGACTTCCTATAAAGCCTTGAATTATCATATCAAAAATATTGTTGTCATTTTCATTTTTTATTCTGTATGCTGCCACTGCCATAGTTATCTCTTGAGCTAAATTTATTATTTCATATTCACTGTAACCATCTAAGTTCCACTCATATGTTGATGTTCCATCATAATGAAAGGGTGACATGATGTATCTTTCTTCAAAATGTAAGTCTGTTAATGTTGGTCTAGGATAATAATTTTTTATGTTTTTATTGCTTTTAAAATCATTTTTTCATTGTTAAGTCTTCTGTTGAGATATCTTTTCCTATAACATTATTCTATTTATTTTGATATTTTAAATTCAACATTTCTAACTTTTTATTTATTTCAAATAGTAGGTTTTCTGTAGTTTTATTTTTATCTCTTATATCCCATTTTTTCTAAATTTATTTTTTTAGCTTGTTCTATTGGTATGGCTTAATATTTGAATATAGGTCTCATAGGGTTGAATTGTTTGTTTTAATTATTTCTTCATTTTGGCTTACTAATTTATTTTCTATTCTCTCTAATTGTTTCCTATCGTATTTAAAGTTTATTCATATAATTATTTTGTTGTATATCTTTTTGGTAGTTCTTTATTTTCTTGTGGATTGTTTATCTTTAAAGGTGACGCTATTAGTTTATTTTCTCTTACACTTGTGGTTGCTGTCACTGATGCATTACTTTTACCCTCCAATTTCTTGTTCTAGCTGTGTTGACATTTATTGAAGGATGATTATTTTCATAAAGGGATTAAATATTTTATTATTATATGTTTCTAACCATGAAAGAAATCTATATGATCTTTTAATTGTTTTAATTCTGTATAATCAGCTTCTCTAATTTATTTTCTTCCTCCTTCTACGAAATATTTAAAAAACCAAGTTCTTTTATCCTTATTTTTTATTGACAAATTGTTCTCTTAATATTTCTTTATTCAATTTAAAATCTTCTTTTCTTATTGCCATTAAAGAATTTCTTATCAATTGATAATTTGTAGATGGCCGAAATTCTTTATTTATTTCTAATCTAACTCTATATTTTCATCTGAATTTTCTTCTTTTATTCTAGATGATTCAGCTTGATACATGGCTGTGGAATTTTAGGATTAAAATCTACTCTGCTAATTTTATATCCTATACTTGAATTATCTGTTGATTTCCTTGGTATTACTACAGGTATTTGTTCTTATTCTACAGGAGGTTGACCTGTTTAATATTTCATAGGTTATATCTTCTTCAGAAACTCTAATTATTTCCTATAATTTTCCTTGCTCCATGGGGGCAAGTTTTGTTAATTTTGGAAAAGTACAACTGTTAGGTATTTGTATTTCATTATGTTTTATTCTTTTTGGCATTAATACCAAGGTTTTAGAAGAATCTTCTATTTCTATACACATTGATTTTCCTTTAGGAGTCTCTTTTTTAATTTCAAAATTCTAATGTGTTTTCTATAGTTTAAAACATAATTATGTATTGTACACATATAGGTGTGTTTCTTTTTCCAAGAATCTTGGCTTCCTATTTCCATGACTAAAGATTCTCTATAATTATCATCTTTTAGGTCTTGTTACATAATTTAAGAAACAATCAAAAAAGATTAGTGCTTCAAATAAATTTTTTGTATAATTCCTACTATAAAATTTTGAAAATCTTTCTCTTATCTTCTGTCTCTAAAGCATGGATGAACCTAACCTAAAATTAGGCTTAACTACTGCCCGTATCATTCCTATATGCATCCAATTATATTTTTCTTTAAAATTTTAATTTTTAATTGTTTCGTCTAGAATCATATGCATGTGTGTGTGTGTGTGTCTATGTTGTCTTTCTTTATTTATTCCTAATTTTTTTTTTTCTATGGTTGAGTTATATAAGAAAAATCAGAACTAGTTATCTTATAAATTTCCTCTTCTTTAAAAGTGGGCATTGACCAATTGGTCAATATTTCTTGGAGAGTAATTGTAATTATTTCTGATTCTCTAGAAATTTAACTATTGTTTATCTCTTCTATTTCTTCCTCAAGTTCACTATTTCTATTTGATTGTAAGCTAAGGCTTTTAGCGCTCATCCTATCTTCCTTTTTGACTCAAGTCCTAAAACTTCACTGAACCAACTCTTTTTTCTATTTCTATAGGTTTTACTTTCTACTGTTTATTTTCTTCTTAGTTTTGATGGGAACACCTCTGCCTAATTCAACGGACTTACACACACTGCAGGGTCAAGCTCACAGGCTTACCAAACATTTCCACCGAGAAAATAAAAACAATATCAAATAAAAACAGTTTCAACAACAACAAATAAATGAGCAAATGCAGAAAAACATGGCTCTAATACCATAAATGAAAGCGCAAGATGACTATAAACAAATATTTATTTAAAACAAAACAGAGGTACAAAGTGCTTACAAAAGAGTCAAAGGAAAGAGAGTAGTAGGAGGAAGGAAATATTACAAGTGGGAAGTAGAGAGAGAGAGAGATGTTTACAAAGAGAGAGGATAGGAAAGAACCCGAATGACTATGAACAAACATTTATTTAAACAAAAGAGAGGTACAAAGTGCTTACAGAAGAGTCAAAGGAGAAAGAAAGTGGTAAGAGGAAGGGAATTACAAGTAAGAGGTAGAGAAAGAGAGAGATGTTTACAAAGAGAGAGGATAGGAAAAGACCCAATACCTCTCTTTCTCAAATCTTCTAGATTTATAAGGATCAAAAGGTTACATTTTAACTATAATTACATCTCTTATATATTTCTTCTTTTGATTTAAACATCCTTTTATCTGCCATAATGTTTGTCACGAACTATCATTTTTCTTTTGGCGTGTCTTTCAACATTTTACTTTTACTATTTTCTTTTATTTCTAGCTACCGTTTTCTTGTGTCTGCTGCTGGTTTTGCTTCCTTTTCTTTTCTTTCTCCTTTTGCTTTATCTTTCTTTATCTTTTGCTGAAATATATGTATCTACATATGCATACATATATATACATGCATGCATATGTGTAGATATGCATACACACATGCATATATACATGGTGTGCAGACATGTATATATAGTTATATATGTATATGGTGTGTGCAAATATGCATATATAGATGTGTACATATACATCCCTCTTTCTTTACCTCTCACTTATAAAATTTCCTTCCTTCCACACTCTCTTTCTCTCTCCTTTGTAAGCACTCTTTATTTTCAATGTGTGTACATATATATACATACATATATACATAGCTATATAGATATTCATATCTATCTATATATGTATACGTATGTACATATATATACCCTATATATATATATATATCACATCAAATTTATATCCATTTTATCACATCAAATATGTTATGATGATTTTTATTTTTTATCCTATGGGTTGCTACAACCATGGTTATTTCTTGAGCCAAGTTTATTATTTCACATTCACTATATTATCCATTTATGTTCACTCAAATATTGATAATCCGTCATAATAAAAAGAAGCCATAGGTTATCTTTCTTCAAACTATAAATCTAACATTATAGGTCTTGAATAATAATTTTCTATATTTGAGCTTTTTTCTGAAATCATTTCTTTTTATTTTTTATTTATTGTAAATTTTGTATTGAAGAATCTTTTTCTATAACATTTATTCTGTCTTTACTTTTTCTTTTAAATTTAGCATTTCTAATTTTTTTATTTGTTCCTAATAACAAATTTTCTGTTTTATTTTTATCTCTTATGTCCCATTTTCCTAAGTTGAAAAGACAAAATGGAAAATAAAAGGAAGCAGACAAGATGCCACAAAATCAAAAGCAAATAAATAAAAATATAAAGAAATACTAAAAGAAATTCAAACACAGTTAAGAAAGTAATCAGTCTTGAATAAAAGACATCTCAACCTAAGTCATGTTTGAACTCTATAAAATCAAGACTCTTCATTTTACATACATCAATTTTTCTAACCTCTCTCCTTGAAAACTCACCCCTTCTCTCTCCTACCATTTGTAATATATTTCCCTTCAACCCTCTCTCTTTAACTCTCTACATGTAACTACAACTCTTTCCTAAATAAAATCTTATATTCATATTTATACTCATTTTAATCTTTATATATTTAATTCCAATGTTGCTTCCGTACACAGTATCAAAAATCAAGTTTCAATCGTGCAACCTATGGGTTTATGGGCCCATAGGTATGTTATTGGATATACTTCTACTGTTCTCTTTCTTCTTAGGCTTAACAAGAACACCATTGCCTGATCCAATGGATTTACACAACATATCAAAATTAAACATATAAAGATTTAAAACAAAGTATAAATATGAACATAAAATTTTATTATAAAAGAGTTATAGATACAAGATTCTTTACAAAGGTCGAGTCAAGAGAGGGCTAAAGGAAAATATATTATAAGTGATAGGAAGAGAGAAGGATGAGTTTTTAAGGAGAGAAGGTTAGAAAAACTGATGTCTGTAAAGAGAATACTCAGGCTGAGGTGTCTTTTGTTCAACACTGATTAATTTTTTTACCATGGTTGAATTGCTTTCGATGTGTGTCTTTCTTCTTTGTTCATCTACTTCTAACTTTGTGGCATTCTTGTCTCCTTCTTTCTTCTTTTCTTCATATGCGTTTTGTCCTTGTGATATTCTTAGGCTAATTTCTTTTCTTTTTCCATTGTCTTTTCATCTTTTCTCCCATGACATTTTCTTTCTTTCTTTTTTCCTTTTGTCCACATTTGTCTTTCACGCATAACTTATTATCTTCCTTTTGCTGGCTCCTCGCTTTTCTCTTTTCTTTTCATTTTGCTTTATTTTTTCTATTGGCAACCAATTGATATTTCTCAAAATCGATGCCAAATGTCTTCATCATCTATTTCTCAAATAAAA
>NW_026555335.1:21350137-21452538 GCF_029017545.1 Prosopis cineraria
GTAATTGACTGTAGGACATGGTGGCCTTTCATTTACCACAGCAAAACACCAACTTATTAGCCATTGTGCTCTAATGTGATAAAAGAAATAAAATGACTTTTCATTTTCTTTAAAATAAGTTTTTTCTTTAAATGTGTATATCCCTCTACCATAAGTGGAGAGAGTTTTTTCTTTACTAGTTCAAAAATATGAAACTGAACCATTTTGAAAAACTATTTGAACAACCCCTAGTTAACAAGGTAAACTAGGAATGATCATGATTTTTTGTATTATAAAACGTTGTACCATACCTCTTTATAATCATAATTATAACAATTATAAGTCTGTTCATGATAGTTTATTGGAATTTTTTTTTTTTTGTTGTGAAAGGTGAGTAACCCCATGTAGTTGAAGTTAATATCTTATGAATCTTTATTTGACTATAAAGGCTTTCATCTTTCTCTTAATGAGTGATAGTGATGGATCTTGATGCCACCAAAATTAGCCCATAATATTTCTATCTTCTTTTCATATTTTGTTGGAATATAATTTTGAATTTCTTCTTCCTTGTGAGGCGGAATATGGCCTGTATTGTATGAGAAATACATTCTCTTTAGAATTATGGCTCTATCCAACAAACTTTCATATATTCTTTAGGAATATTGGCTAGGGTTTGGTTTTTCTGACTGAACAGTAGCATGCTAATATGTTGCTTGCTAGTATGTTTTGGGGTTTTGAGGTTCTATCTTGGAGAATATAGTCTTCAATTTTTAAAGGTCTATTGGCTTTTGATTTTTTGTGGAGTGACTA
Organism: Prosopis cineraria; assembly: GCF_029017545.1. Classification (NCBI taxonomy): domain Eukaryota; kingdom Viridiplantae; phylum Streptophyta; class Magnoliopsida; order Fabales; family Fabaceae; genus Prosopis; species Prosopis cineraria. The sequence goes on from NW_026555335.1 coordinate 21,350,927, forward strand.
ACTATATAACCATACCTTTATCTTTTGTTAATTTACTCATCTTGAAAAGATTTTCCCTATAAAAATTCTTTTGTTAGAAAATCTAGAAGAGAATTATTTAAAATGTATTTTGAAATAAAAATAAGATAAAATTGCTTGCCATCTAGCATAAATATGTTTTGAAGCCAAATTTTTAACATCCTTTTGTAAAATATCTTTTGCTACTGCTTTAGAATCTATCTTTATGAAAAAACTTTTGATTTATCAAATCGCTTGGAATTTTAAAACACACAAAACAGTAGATAAAATTTCTTTTTTAATAGTGGAATAATGCTGTTGAGCCTTTGTCCATACTCCTAAGTAAAATCTAATTATTTTTATTTATCTCCATCTAATGTATTTAAGATTCCTTCATATCCAATTTTTAATGCATCTATCTCCATTATTTTAAAGGCTATTGGAGTTGCTATCCCTAAATAGATAGGCTTTTGACCTGTTGTTTTAACTTTTTTTTTACTATTTCTATAATTTTGTTTTTCCATCCTGGAAGGTTTTTTTTTTTTTTGAAATCTTTTAAAAAGTAAGGCTATCTTTATTACATTATCTTTAGAAGGAAGTATGCTACTATGAGTTTGCAGTGCCAAGAAGCTTACTTTATTCAAAAGATCGAAGCGTACATACAGAAGGGAGAAGATCTAACAGAATCACACCAAATCTGCCCTTGTAACAAAGAAAGATCATAATAAATATTCTGATTCTAATATCCCCTATAAATCTGTAACAAATATCTCTAAGGAAATATAGATGCTAGATAAAAGCTTAGGTTTATTCTGATGGAAGGAAATACATATATAGAGGAGACGCAAACATTAAAACAGATAGGATCTAGTCGAGATACTAAAAACAAAAAGAATTAGGAAAAAAACTCTTAAAATTCAAGGACAGATGCAATACATAAAAACATAATATTAAAACACAGTAAATGATAAATATTAAATATAAATTAGGGCACAGGGCCCACTGGGCTTTGTTCGGCACCAACATTCCCCTTCAAGCTAGTGAATAGATTAAGTCATTCCCAACTTGCTTCTAAATTCTTCTAATAATGCTCTAGCCAATGGCTTGGTGAATACTTCAGTAACTTGTAGCTGTGATGGTATATGAGCTAAATCAATAATTCTCTTATCTATCTTCTGCTTAATGAAGTTCTTGTCTATTTCAACATGCTTCATTCTTTCATGATGTATAAGGTTTTCAACCATAGCTATCACAACTTGCTATCACACCTAATCTTAATAGGTGAATCTATTGTAAATTTTAGTTCTTTTAGCATTCTTTAGCCATATTCCTTCACACACTTCATAAGCTAAGGCCCTTAGTTATGATTCTGCACTACTAGAAACAACAGATTGCTTTTTGCTCCTCTATGTCACTAGATTTCCCTACATAAAAGTGCAATACCCAAAAGTGGACCTCTTATCAAGGCTAAAGCCTCCATGGTCAGCATCTGTATAAATTTTGATTCCTCTATAATCACGTTTAGCAAAGAAAATTTCTTTATCGAGAGTCATCATAAGGTACATTCTATAAATAGCCTGCATATTCTTCTCTCTTGGATCATTAGTAAACCTACTCACCATCCCAATAGCAAAGCTAATATCGAGTCAAGTGTGGGATAGGTAGATAAGTTTAACTACAAGTCTTTTATATCTGTTAGCATCAACAGAAAGTAAATCTTCCTTATTATCTAAGGTTGATTCTTCTTAATCCTCCTCTTCTTTAATATCTAATCTACATGAAGATTCCATAGGTGGTTTTGCTAGTCTTGCACCTAGCATCCCTGTTTCTTTTAACAAATCAAGAGTATACTTCCTTTATGACACCACAATCCCTTGGTTAGATCTAGCTACCTCTATTCCAAGAAAGTATGGTAGACCTCCCAAGTCTTTTACGTCAAATTCTTTTTGCAATGACTTATTCAATCTCTGTATTTCAACTGAATCATCACTGCTTAGTACTATATCATCAACATAAATGATAAGCATTGCCATTTTTCCTTTCAAGTGTCTCACAAAAATTGTATGATCAATTTGACACTAAGCGTATCCAAAGTTCTTAATAACTTTAATGAATCTTTCAAACCAAGCTCAGGTGATTGCTTGAGTCTATATAAAGATTTATATAGTTTGCACACCATACCTGGCTTTCTTTATTTTGATAATCCCTCAAGAATCTCCATGTACACGTCCTCCTTCAAGTCTCCATTGAAAAAAAGCATTTTTAACATCTAATTGATGTAAAGGCCAATCACAATTGGCGGCCAAGGATAATAGCACCCGAATGGTATTCAACTTTGCAATAGGAGCAAACGTTTCTTGGTAATCAATACCATAAGTCTGCGAGTACCCTCTTGCAACAAGCCGGGCTTTGTATTTATTAAGAGTTCCATTTGGATTATACTTCTTTGTAAAAACCCATCTACACCCCACACTTTCTTTCTTGGTGGCAGCTTAGTAATTTTCGAAGTATGGTTTTTCAATGCGGTTAATTCATCATGAATGGCTTCCTTCCAATTCTGATCAGAAATTGCTTCTTGATAATTAAAGGGTAATCTTTCTTCTGATAACTTTACCATAAAACTTTACATGCAAGGTGAGAGTTTGTCATAAGAGACAAAATTACCAATAAGGTGCATAGTACATTTTCTTAGCCCTTTCCTTAAAGTAATAGGCCACCCATGATCATCAAAGCTGAAGTTGGAGTTGAATCTTGGATCTAATGAGAGCTAGAAGGGTGATTAGGCTCATCAATAGAATAGCAGCCTTGGCCTCTTCAAATCCTGTATTGTCAATCACAACATGATCAAATACATTAGATTCAGTGTTGTTTGGCTTGGGATCAAATATCAAGGTCTACAATTTGTTCTTGGATGGTTTTAGATGAGTCTTGGGTAGTTTGAGAAGGTTGTGGGTCAAAGATAAGATCATTAGCAAGAAGAGTTAGTGACAAAGTCAAAGGTTCATTAGAGAAACTTGGTTGTGCAGGCTCCCACTCATAGTCACCCTCCCCTTAAATGGGAGGACAAGGGTAATATGGCTGAGTTTTAACAAAAATGATATTCATAGTGATAAAATTTTTTAAGAGGTGGAAAATAACATTTATAACCCTTTTGAATAAATGAGTATCCTAAGAAGATACATTTCAAGGCTTCGGGATTAAACATTCCACCATTATCATTATGTACATAAGCAAGATGGCCAAAACACATTTTTGGAACTAGTGATTTAGGTGTATGGTTGGAAAGGTTTTTGTAAGAACCTGCAAGGGTCCTTGAAGGTAATCTATTGATTAGATGAGCAGTAGTAAGAATAGCTTCTCCCTAATAATGTTTTGGAACACTATGGGTAAACATAAGAGCCCTAGCAACTTCTAAGAAGTGTCCGTTCTTTCTTTCAATAGTGCCATTTTGTTGTGGTGTATGGACACAACTATTTTGATGAATGATGCCATTCTGGTTCAGGTATGTTTGCATGGCTGAGCATGTATACTCTCTTCTATTATCACTACGGAGAACTTTAATGGTAGTTTGAAATTGAGTTTTGATCATGGCATGAAAGTTGATAAAATATGGAAAAGGTCAAACTTTTCTCTTAAAATGAAAACCCATGTGAGTCGAGTGTGATCGTCTATAAAAATGACAAACCACTTGGCATTAGTTAAGGAGGGAATGTGAGAAGGTCCCCAAATGTCACTGTGCACAAGAGAAAAAGGTTCAGATGGTACATGTGGATGGGATTTGTAGGTGCTTTTTGTGTGCTTCGAAAGTTAGCAAATATCACATTACAAAGAAAATATATTTTTGTTCATAGAATTGGAAAAAATTTGGACATGTAATGAAAACTTAAGTAGCCTAACCTATAGTGCCACAACAACACTTCATTATTTGTAAATTGATCAAGTGACTTTGATTTAGTAGCAAGACTAGTTGAGAAGCCACGTTCAACTTGCTATATAGCCAAACAATAGAGCCCCTCTATCATCTCAACAGTGCCAATCATCTTCCCAAACTCCAAGTCCTAAAAAGTACACAATTGAAGGAGAAAGTTAACACCACTAGATTGATGCAAAGTCACTTTGCTTATAGAAAGAAGGCTGCACTTCAACTCTAGAGCATATAAAACATTTTCAAGTTTTAATCGATTGAATAGATAGGCTGTACCAATTCCCTAAACTCTAAGGGATTTTCCATTTGCAACTTTAATAAACATAATAACTTTACATGGTTGTAAATTCTAAAGCAAACCAGGGTACCCATCATATGATCAATGGCCCCTGACCTTGAATCAACAATCCACATTTCTTTGTGATAAACCTCAGAATTTAAGGCAAGAATTGCATTACCAGTGTAGGCCAGATTGCTAGAAGCTATAAGCTTTTCATGCAAATCATGTTTGTCTAACATCTTTCGTAAAAGTCAACTTCCTCCTTACTTAGCGTGTCATAATCAGATTTGTCCTCTATAGTGGTGGCAAAGGCTCTATTTTCTGTCTTTCCTCTCCCTTTTTGATTAAGTGGCTTACCATGAATTTTCCCACATACATCCTTGGTATGGCCAGCTTTTTGACAATGATCACACCATTTGTTGCTTCACTTTCCCTTGCCATCACCATTTTGAGTTCCCTTGGATACAAGGGCACTTGAAGTAAGATCTTCAACATTAGGTTTCTTATTTATGATCAGTTTCTTTCTGCTTTCTTCATGTTTTGCAGTAAAGAAAACCTCTCTTAGTGATAGTAGAGGTTCAAGGCTCATGATTCGCCCACGAACATCATCAAAGGCAGTATCCAGCCCCAATAAAAATTTATTTATTCTCTGCTCCTCCTTAATCTTGACATATCAGGAAGTATCTTAAGGACACGACCACTCATGTGTATTGTAGGTGTCTAATTGCTGCCAATACATAACAAGATTAGTATAATATTGTGTAACAGATGAAGCACCTTTCCTTAGATCATGAAGAGCTCCTTCAATTTCTAGAATTACAGCTTTGTTTTTAACAAAGGCAAACATATCCTTGGTATGACCTCCCATACTTCACGAGCTGAGCCAAACAAAGCAAAACTGGCACTGATTTCTTGGGTCATTGAATTCACTAGCCATGCTTGAATAAATGAGTCATCAGCCTTCCAAGTGGAAAACTTACCATCAGTCAAAGCAGGTCTTGCAGTTGCTCTAGTAAGGTGCTCGAACTTTCCTTTGCCCGTGATATATAGGCGCATGCCTGCAACCCATTGAATATAGTTCTGACCATTCAATCTATGAATGGTGATTGCAGCAACATCATTTAGCGCTTAGTGGCTTAGTGGCTTACAAAGGTAGATGGGGAATTTTTGTTCCCAGTTGATTCATCACTATCACCATGACCTTCGTTGTGCAGCCTAAATCCGAATTGGATCATAGTTGCTCTAATACCATAAGGAAATATAAATGCTGGATAAAAGCTTAGGTTTATTTTGATAGAAGGAAATACATATACAGAGGAGACGTAAATCCTAGAACAAATAAGATCTAGTCGAGATATTAGAAACAGAAAGAATTAGCAAAATAAACTCATAAAAATTAGAGACATATGCGATACATAAAATATAATATTAAAACATAGTAAATGATAAATATTAAATAGAAATTAGGGCACATGGCCTACTGAGCTTTGTTCGACACCAATAATCTCTAAAAAATAAATATGATAATAGTAAAATAAACTAAGGCTAGATAAATTCGTAATGGGCCTAGGTTAAGTTAGCCCACTTCCAACACTCTCCCTCAAGCTGGCAAATAGATATTAATCATTACCAACTTGCCTATTAACTCATCAAACTTGTTTCGCATGAAGAGGCTTGGTCATCACATTTGCAACTTACTTTCCTGATTTGTAGGAGAGATCTATAACTTTAGCTTCTATTTTTTCTTTAATGAAATGTCTATCAATTTTTGCATGTTTTGTACAATCATATTAAACTAGGTTGTTGGCAATCTTTAGGGCAATCATGTTGTCACACCATATTTTAATTGGAGTATGTGGTTTTACACCAAGTTCTTTAAGTAATTGTACAACCCAAATGCCTTCACAAATTCCAAGAGTTAAGGCCTTATATTCAGATTCCACTGAGCCTCTAGACACAATTAGTTGTTTCTTACTTCTCTAAGTCTATTGAGAATAGATCTTGCCCAATTAGCATCAATATAGACTTCTATATTCATTTCACTTTTAATATCAAGTGTTCTCGTTTCCATTTGTTTAGATTTGTACACTCTATCTCCTTTAGAAAAGAATAACCCTTTCCTTGGAGTAGTCTTGAGATATCTGAGAATTCAGTAGATGGCTTCCATATGCTCTTTCTATAGATTACTAGCAAATTGGCTTATAACCCCAAAAGCAAAAGATATATCTAGCTAGGTATGAGATAAATAAATTAGCTTTCCTACCAACTTCTAGTACCTCTCCTTATTGGTTGATTTCCCATCAAGTTTCACTTCCAAGTTGCAATTAAGTTCCATTGAAATATCTGTTGGTTTAGAACCATCATACAAGTCTCCTTGAAAAGGTCAAGGGTGTATTTTCCCTGTGTGACATTAATGCCCTTAGATGATTGAACTACCTCCAACCCAAGGAAATACTCGAGGTAGCCGACCAACAAGTTTCTCCTTTATTTTGTCAAATTCTTCAGTGTCATTACTTGTCAATGCAATATCATCTACGTAAACAATTAGTACAATGATTTTTTGACCAGACCTTTTAAGAAATAAAGTATGATCTTCTTGACAATGGCTATAACCAAATCCTTTGATAGCACATGTGAATTTCTTAAACCAAGCTCTAAGAGATTGTTTTAGTTCATATAGGGAATTACGAAGCTTGCAAATTTTGTTTGCATTCTCAAGTCCTCTCAAACCAAAAGGTATCTCCATGTATACTTCCTCTTCTAAGTCTCCATTTAGAAAGGCATTCTTCACATCTAGTTGATGTAGTGGCCAATCTAAATTTGCAACTAGAGACAACAAAACATTAATAGTACTAAATTTAGCCACAAGTAAAATGTCTCTTGATAGTCAATGCCATAGGTTTGGGTAAAACCTTTAGCAACTAACTGTGCCTTATATTTATTTAAACTCCTGTCCGAGCTGTATTTCTTAGTAAAGACCCATTTACTTCCTATGATTGATTGTCCACTAAGCATATCAACAATTTCCCAAGTATGGTTTTTGTCCAAGGCCTTCAATTCTTCATCAATGGCCAATTTCCATTTCAAATCAGATATGGCTTCTTCAAAAGTTCTAGGTGTTTCTTCACTATCAAGAGTAGTAACAAAGGTCTTAAGCTTGGTGTTAAGCTTATCATAAGAGACATACTTGACAATGGGGTGTCGAGAGTCGAGTGCAACTTCTCTTGCCTTTTCTAAGAGCAATAGGCCATTGAAGATCTTCAAGATTAACCTCAGGTTGTGAATCATGACTTTTCCTCAAAACATCAATGGAACCTTCACTTTGTGTAGTCTGTCCAAGTTGATTTTCCCTCATCTCATCCATAATAAGGTCAGGTTGATTTTGCCTAATCTCATCCATAATAGAAGGCTGTTCTTGACTGGCATGAAGATCAAATGGGTTTTCATGTTCAAAAGTAGGTGTAATAGGGTTTGGTGTTGTAAGGTCAAGACTAGCAGAAATAAGTATTTTTAGTTCAAGATTAGTAATGCTAATGGATTGACTACTTAGGTGATCATTCCCTAAAGTGGCACAAATTAATCATTCACTATCATTCTCCCCCTGAATGGGTAATTTGGGATAGAATGGTAGTGTTTCAATAAATTTAACATTCATAGTGACATGAACTTTTGTTTTTTAGGAGAGTAACACTTGTACCCTTTTTTTTGTCGAGGAGTAACTTAGGAAGAGACATTTAATAGACCTAGAATCTAGTTTCCCACCCTCATCATCAAACACAAAAGCCATGCACATAAAAACCCTTTTTGGAAGAGAATTAATGAGATGTGAGTGAGAATAAGATTCTAAAAAACTTTGGAGAGGAGTTCAAAACTTGAGAATTTTTTAAGGCATACAATTGATGAGATAAGCAATAGTAAGAACATCTGTCCAAAACTTATTGCATACATTGCCACCTAATAAAAGAGATATAGCCACCTCTAAGAGATATCTATTTTTCCTCTCAGTCACTCCATTTTGTTGGAGCGTATGCATACAAGATATTTGGTGGTGTATTCCTTTTTTAGAAAGGTTTAAAGGTTAGTGTTAAGATACTCAATTCCGTTGTCACTATGAAGTATTTTAATAGAAGTTTGAAATTGATTTTTAACAAAATTATAAAAAAAAAAGAATTAAAGATAGTAACAACTTCAAACTTGTCTTCCATTAAAAACAACCACATAAGGTGAGTATGATCATCAATAAAAGTAACAAATCACCTGACTTTAGAGTGTGTTTGATTTTAGAGGGATCCTACGCATCACTGTGCACAAGAGTGAAAGGATAGTAGATGTGTAAGTAGAAACAAGATAAGGATTGCGAGTTTGTTTGGCAAGCTGACAAATATCACAGTGAAAATTGATTTTATTCATTGAGCTTAGAAACAAAAGTTTCATATAATCAAAACTAGGGTGGCCTAATTGAAAATGCCATAACAGTCACTTCTTGAGACATGACAGCAGAAGCAAAAACAAGTTTGGAAACAAAACTAGAATTAGTCAAAAGGTCTTTATTTTTAGGTTTCCCTTCAAAGTAGTAGAGTCCATTATGTTCCTTAGCATTGTCAATCATCTTTCCCAAGGCTAAATCCTAAAAAAACACAGTGAAACTTGTTAAGGATTGCAAGGCAATTTAACTGACAGGCTATACATTTAACACACAACAAATTGCACTGAATATCAGGTACATATAGCACATTCCTTAGCACAATAAATTCTAAAATAACACCAGTTCTAGATACCATAACTTGTGCATAAGTATTATTAGCTACTTGCACACGAGTATGTTCAAAATAAGGGCTAAACTCAGAAAATAGCTCCCGAAATCTAGTAATGTGATCCATAGCACTATAGCCAACAACCCAAATATTTTTATACCCAGTAATAGAACTTAGGACAGTAAGTAGAGTTGTACCTGTATGAGCCAATGTAACTGAAAGAGTAAGTTTCTCACTTAGTTTTTCTTGAGCATACCTCTCTAGTATTCATTTGAGCACAAGTTCTTAACTATTCAATGAATTTCCTTCAAGTTGACTGACTGTAAAACCTATGTTGTCACCTTTATTTCTTTGCTTTAAGTGATTAGGTTTACTATGAATTAGCCAATAAGTCTCTCGAGTGTGACCATTCTTCTTGTAATAATCACAATGGAGAGACTTTTTCCATTTTGAATCCCCCCTTGATTACCCCGAGTCACCATAACTGAGGATTCAACAGTTGGTAGAGAAGGAATTGAAGAAGGAAGTTGAACAATTGTGGCTTTCCTCATACTTTATCATGTTAAAAGTTTCATCAAGTGAAGGCAGAGGTTTCATACCCATTATACGACCTCTAAAATCTTCAAACAAGTCATAAGGCCAAGAAGGAATTCATAACATCTTTCACATTCAATGACCCTTTTGTAATACACCTCATTAGTGTGATACGACCATTGATAAGCTTCATATAAATCTATATACTACCATAACCGCATCAAGAAAGTGTATACAACGTGACTGATTTCTCCCCTTGCGTGAGAGTCCCATTTTGCTTGGAAAATAGCTACACTATTCTCTTGAACAGAGTAGGTGCGCTGTGCTAATTCCCAAATTTCTTGAGCAGTGTTGGCAAGTAGGTAGTTCTCACTAATTTTAGTGTTCATAGAGTGAACTAACCAAGTCATAACCATTTTGTTTTTTGCACAATACACTTCATATTTGGGATCACCAATTTCTAACACATTCGAATGCCCAATCAAGTAACGCTCCTTGTTGCATCCTCGCACCATTATAGATAATTGTTGTCGTTGAGTCGATGGATGATGATTAGTTGAGAAGAGGAATCTATATGTGAATTCCCAAAGGAACTCGTACCAATTCCTCTAGTGTTTGCAGTCCCGCTTGAGCTTCCACCTTGCTCCAAAAAGTTTGGAGGAGGTGAAAGCTTTGGGACTGGTTAGCACTGCGTTATACGTCATAGGAGTCGCGACTCTGATACCATTTGAGTTTGCAATGCAAAGAAGCTCACTTTATTCGAAAGACCAAAGCACACATATAGAAGGGAGAAGATTTGACATAATCATACCAAATTTGCCCTTATAACTAAGAAAGATCATAATAAATATTCTGATTCTAATATCTCTATAAATCAGTAACAAATATCTCTAATAAAATAAATATGATAATAGAAAAATAAACTAGGGCTAGATAAATTGGTAATAGGCCTAGGTTAGGTTGGCCCACTTCTAATAGCTACATAATTTAGACATTCTAAAAATCTTTGTAACTAAGTTTTCTCTATAATCTTATCTACAAACTTTTCTACAAATTCTATTACTTTACTAGTTGGCTTTATCTTTCCCTAACATATTTCCATTCCTAAAAATTTTACTTTGGTATGAAACACTTTAAATTTTCTATCTGAGACTACTAGGTCATTGGCTTTTATTATTCCATAAAATTGATTACGATGTTTAAAATGTTCTTTAATTGAATTGAAAAATACAAAAACATCATCAATATAAACTATAGTGAATTTATTGTAAGGATAAAATATGTCATTCATTATCTGTTGAAATTCTAAGGGGATATTTTTTAATTTAAAAGGCACTACATTCCATTTGCAATGTCCAAAAAGAACTGTAAAAGCTGTTTTATCTCTATCTCTTTTGGCTATCTATATCTAGTAGTATCCAAATTCCATATCAAATATTAAGACATTAAATAATCTTCAGATTAAATCCCTTTTATTCAGAATAGGATATCTAATCTATTTTAAAACTTTATTTAATGGCTTATAATTTATAATTAATCTTGGAACACCTCTTTCTATTTTTGCACTATTTTTGACATAAAAAGATGAACAACTCTACGAAGATTTGCTCGACCTTATTAATTTATTTTCAAGTCATTGTTAAATTTCTATTTTACAGTATTTTAACAATTCTTGGTTCATCTATATAAGTCTAGCTTTTGTTGGTATTTGTTTTTCACTAAAATTTTCTTCATAAGGTAACTCTACCATATGTTTTTTTTTTTCTATTCAATAAAGCATTTGGATGTTCTGTACAAATATCTGTTTCAAATTTTTCTTTTATTTCGTTTATCCTATGTTTTATTTTTGGGATTTTCATATGTTCTTTAATTCTTTTATAATGTATTTCTTTATTAAGAAAGTTTATTTATTTTTTTTCTATTTATAGTATTTATTTTAAATATAGAATCTTGTTTTAACATGTTTATTTCTCTAACTATCTAAGATTTTATCCATTCAAAAATTATCTTTTTTCTTGTTATCTTTGTTGTTATTCCTTTATAATCTACTTTGAAAGGTGAACCTAATATGGCATGTTCGCCTAGTGTTTTAGTTAATATAAAAATATTTTTGAAACATATTTCTTGATACATAATGAGTATTTGTTAATTTATATTGTATCTCTACTTCAGAACTATTGATTGTTCTTATTCTTGCACAAGTTTTTTCATAATATTTTGTTGAAATTAATGCTTACTATATACAATTCCTGTTTGTCCCTGAATCGATTAAGGCTACTATATTTCTTGAAAATTCTTTATTTATCACTAAACTCACTTGGCAATTCCATTTTCCATGTTATTTTGAGATAGTGTTCATATATCTTGGTCCATCTATTTCAAAAGTAATTTAATTTATTTCATCTTCTGTTTTCTTTTTCTACATTTTCTTCTATTTTTATTTTACTAGTTTCTAACAAGGCTTTTATTTGTCATATTTCTAATTCTCTTTGGATTTCATTTTCTTTTAATTCTTCCATTTCTTGTTTCAATTGTTTTAATTCTTTTATTTCTCCTTTTTTTTTTAAGCAACAAGAAAACATTCCATTCATAAACCATTAGAGTAATAACGCAGCAAACTGCAGTACAAAGAAACAAAGAAACAGAACAAAACCATAAGCCCAAAGGCAAAGGTCTAGACCCAAAACAAAACAAAAAAAAAAAAAAACAAGGACACCTAAAAGTAGGACAACTCAACCAATTCCTTTTTTACCTTGTGGGATCACAGGGTGCTGAAAGGAAGACCGAGAGAAAAATGAGTCAAATTGAACAATGGCTGAAAGAGGCAGTGGCATGCTGAGAAGTAATCGAGTAGAATCCACGCCCTTTAAGGAAGAGATCAGTCAGCAGCAAAATTGCCTTCCCGCTTGACAAACGAGAAGGAGATGAAGCTGTGAGACTCAAGCTATTCATATAGGTCACTAAGAGCATTGTGAGTAGACCAAGCGCAGCAAGAGAAGTCTTTCTTTGATAAAGCTTTGAATAAATCGAGACAATCAGTTTCCACTATAACCTTTTGGTTGCTATAATCCAAGGCAAGCTGAACAGCTTTTTGGCAAGCAAGGAGTTCAGTCATAAAACTTGAATCTGCTGTCACAGGCTCCCTCCAACCTTGAAGAAAAGTACTATCATGATCTCTACAAATTACTCCTATAAAGGCTTTACTAGAATATGGGACAAAAGCCCCATCGCAATTGATTTTTACAGAATCACATTCAAATGGAGTCGAGTGAATTCGCGAATGATCAGCAGGTTTTGTCTCACCTATTAAATTATTGGTGGTCCAATATTCCTCAACTGCAACCTTGGTAGTACAGAGAACACAAATTGGGTTAAGAGCAGTAGCATTCAATACTGATGCTGATATGATTTTCCAAATATTCCAACATAAACATGTAATATAAGCTTTCTCATATGCATCAAATGGACTTTTATCGGATAGAAAGTGACTGCACCAATTGTCAAAAGATGAAATATGCAAAGGGTCAAGAGTAAGACACAGAGGGGAGCCAAACCAAATGCGCCTTACCCAATCACAAAGAAGCAACCTGTGCTCAATTGTTTCAAGCTGATAATTGCAAAGAGGGCAAAGAGGATTTGATGCGCACTTAAGGGAGAAAAGAGCATCTTTAGTTGCAAAGGACCGATTAAGAGCCCTCCAAATGAAATGCTTAACTTTTGGATGGATTTTTAGTTGCTATACATGCTTCCATAATGCCATTAGAAACACTAGGCACCGATAATATAGCTGGATGAGTCCTAGCATATTCGAGTCTATAGCCAAGCTTAGAGGTATACTTCCCATTCTTTATGCTTCTCCAATCATGAACTTTCTTCCCTACTTTTTCTCTGGCGTAAGCAAGGGCAGCTACTTTCAAACGACCCTAAAGAACAGGCAAAATCCAAGATAAATACTTGATGCATTACAATAAGATAGAAGGAGCTCTTTAACAATACTACAGTTTGCTCTATCAACATGCAAAAACAGTGTCGTGTGGTCAACAAAGAGGCAATGCGTCAACATGGGGCAATTCTCAGTAATTTGAATATCAATAAGATCATCAATATGTGCATGGGCGCTTAACATCAAGGGAAAGACCTCGCTAGCTATAATGAAGAGATATGAGGAGAGAGGGTCTCCCTGCTTGACCCCTTTCTCGAGTATAACCTCGGCAATTGATTTACCAGAGATCTGAATGTTAAAGATAGAGCATTTCACACATTTCATAACCCAACGAATCCAAGTGTCACAAAAGCCCATCATCCTTAAAACAGCTTGAATGAAAGACCACTCTAGCCTATTAAAGGCCTTGTTCGTGTCCATTTTGAACGTAAAATAATTATCTTTACCGGTATTTTTCAATTTTAAAAAGTGAAAGACTTCACAAATAAGGATAATGCTATCGTGAATGAGATGATTAGGAACAAAAGCTCGTTGATGGGAGGAAACGCATTCATTAAGAACACCCTTCAGACAGTTGACCAAGATTTTCAAAAGAGTTTTAAAGGCAAAATTACAAAGGCTAATGGGTCTAAATTGACTCACCAATTCAGGCCTCTCAATTTTTTGAATTAAGACTAAATTTGTATCATTCGAAGTACTAAGATCTTCATTCTTAGCAAGAATATTATTCACTAGCAAATAAAGAGAATCACTGACCTCATCCCAAGAAGACTGGTAAAAGTGGCCATTAAAACCATAAGGACTTGGAGCCCTTGAAGTGCCAAGTTGAAAGACTGCCTGCTATAGCTCTTCTTCACAGATAGGTGAAGCCAGTCAATTGTTTTTGATCTTCAGATATGCAAGGCTAAACATAGTTCAAGACGAGATGTAAGTCGCTATTATGATTAGCAAAGAATAAATCTTTATAAAAATCTAAAATTAAGGACCCAATTTCCTGCTCAGAGTCAAACCATTGGCCAGAAGCAGAATGAAGCTTCATTATTTGATTTTGTTTCCCTACGAATCTTGGTGGATGAGTTGGAAAAATCGAGTGTTAAGGTCACCAACTGAAACCCAATTGACCCGAGATCTCTGCCACCAATAAGTTTTCTTCTTGTTTCCAAAGTTCTTCTAACTATATAGTTAGTGACTATATCCCTTCCTCTTAGAAGAAGTGAGAGTATCTTCTTTTAAAACCTCTATGCTTTTCAGAGTGCGTTCAATTTCCTTTTTGAAGTTTGGGAATGTCTTTTTGCTCTAGGCATATAATTCGCAACTATATCTCTTGGTACAGGTAACAAAATTGGGGCACCACTAAGTTTGTTTTATTTCTTGCTGTAATTCTTTTATTCCAATTGGGATAATATTCTCTTTTTCAAATCTTTTTAATATGTCTTTCATACTTATAAGATTAGTATTATTTTGTTTTTTCTCTTTATCTAATGCCTTTTATTTTAATTAAATATTTTTTTTTAATGTCTTCATCTTTTATTTTATCTATGATTTTTATTAAAAATTTCAAGTTTTCTTTATCTATAACATTTAGATTTTTTATTACATTATATGTACAATTACATATTCCTTTCCCTAAACATTCATCTTCTACTTCTATATTTGAGGTTTTACTATTAATTTCTTCTTCTTGCATATTTAAGATTTTATCTACTTCTTCAAAATCTGAATCACTGTCTATCATAATTCTTAATAAATTTTTCTTATTTTCTTCACTTATCTGTAATTCTTTAATTTTCTTTTCTATTCTACTTTTATTGGCATAATGACCAAATCTTTCACATTTATAACAAACTATTTCTCTTTTATCATTTTTAAAATTATCCCTTTTGAAAGTTTTATCTTTTCTAACAGTTTTTCTATGTCTCTTCAAGAAATATTTTCTATGCATAATCACCCTTCAATAAATGAATATAGTAAAAGAGCCACAAAAGTCTAAGTATGTGAAGAAAAGAAGAAAAGAAAAAGAAAAGGTGTCACAAGAGATAAGAAAGTTACAAAGTAGATGAAGATAAGAAGAAAAGAAAAAGGGGTCACGGGAGAAAAGCATAGAAGACAAAGAAGTCATAAAAAGAAGATGAAGAAAAATCAAAGTTAGATGAAGAAAAGAAGAGGTGCCAAAAACAATTCAACCACAATTAAGAAAAGCAATTGTGATTGCACAAAAGACATTTCAACCATAAACGAAAGACAAATTTAAAAGAGAATTGTTTTTCCATTAAACTACAATAACTCAAGTTAATTGTTTTTTCTTGTTCTACAAATATGGCTTCATATATATAGATTTATACATATGTACACATATATAGATATGTACATGTCTGTGTAGATATGTATATATAAATATGTATATATATGTATACATATATAGATATGTATGTATGCGTACAGATACATACATACATATATATATATAGATGCATACATATATAGATACGTATATATGTGAACATAGATACATGTTTGTGTAGACATGATATATAGATATGTATGTATATATGTGTATAGATATATAGATTTATACATCTATACATGTATACTAAATCGAGAAGCAGATCGAATTAAAACATATAAAGATTCAAATAGAGAATACATGTGAACATAAAACTTTATTTATAAAAGAGTTATAGTTACAGGATGCTTATAAAAGAAGAGAGGAGATAGAAAGTGTTGAAAGAAAATATATTACAAACGGTGGGAAGAGAAAATGACAAGTTTACAAAGAGAGGGGGGTTGGAAAAACTGATGACTATAAATCTCAATTTTCTAATTTTATATCAGAGAGACGAGTTATCTTATTTAATTCTTATAACTTTTCTTAACTGGTGGGATTGTCACTATTTTTCTTTTTACTTTTATAGCTTTTGATGCTTTTTTTTTTTGTCATTTATTATTTTACTTTTGACTTTGAGATATTCTGCTACTTTTCTTTTATCTTTTTCTTCATATTTTCTTTCTTTATCATCCGTGACTTCTTCTCTTCCTTTTAGTTTTCTTCTTTTCCTCTTTTGTTTATTTTAACTTGTGACTTGGTTATTTTTCTCAATCGGCCACCAACTAATATTCTTTAAAGTTAGCTCCAAATATATTTTCATTCTCTATTTCTTGAATAAAGGACCTACATCTAAAGCTATCCGTGATGCTTACGAGAGTACCTCTTAGATAAGATAGGCCCATTCTTTATTTTTTGCTATTGCCAGTTATGTCATTAATTTATTCCTTTCTGCCAAGAAGAAAGCTACTAATGATGCTTCCCATTTTTATTTGTCTTGAAATAATCTTTACATAGAATTCAAGTTGGGTGGTTTAATTGGAGAAAAACTAAAGGAGTTATTTGTGACCGTAAGGTGCCTAATAAACTTAAAGGAAAGTTTTATCGCACTGCTATCAGACCGGCAATGTTATATAGTAGTAAATGCTGGGCTCTAACGGGACAGCAAGAACATAAAGTTGGAGTAGCAGAGATGAGAATGTTACGATAGATGTGCGGACATACACGTAAAGATAAAATTCGAAATGAGCACGTACGCGAAAAAGTGAGGGTGGCACCTATTGAGGAAAAAATGGTAGAAAATCGGTTGAGATGGTTTGGGCATGTACAAAGAAGACCAAGGGAGGCACCAGTGAGAAGAGTGGAACATATAACTTTGAGTCCGATTAAGAGAGATAGAGGAAGGCATAAGAGAACACTCTTGAAAGTTGTTGAGCGCGATCTCTTAATTAATAATATTCCTCAAAGCTTAATAAATGATAGAGCACAATGGCGTCTTGCAATCCATGTAGCCGACCCCACTTAGTGGGATAAAGTCTTGTTGTTGTTGTTGTTGAAATATTCTGACAATAGTGTTCAACTATCGAAGAACGACTTTATTATTTGCATATTCTTGATTATATTTGTCCCAACATTTGATTCTAAATATTCCAGCCAAATAATTGATTGTAGGACTTGATGGTTTCTACTTGCCATAGCAAAGCATTAACTCATTATTCATGCTACTCTCATGTAATAAAAGAAATATAATGATTTTTCATTTTCTTTAAAACATTCATATCCCACCGTTACTGAAAAATAAAGAAGAATGAGCCTCTCTTATCCAAGAGGTAACCTCCTAGGCATCACAGGTAGCTTCAAATGTAGCATCCTCTACCTAAGAAATAGAAAATGAAGACATATTTAGAGCCGACTTTGAAGAAAATCAATTGTTGGTCGACAGAGGAAAACAAGCAAGTTACCAGCTAAAAGAAACAAAAGAGAAAAAGAAAAAAAGCAAAAGGCAAAAGAAAGAAAAGAAGTCACAGATGACAAAGCAAAAAAAAAAGATGATGGAAAAAATAAAAGAAAAGTAGCAGACAAGGATGTCTTAAAAGCAAAAGCAAAATAGTAAATGAAGAAAAACAAACACTAAAAGAGACAAAAGTCAAAAGAAAAATAGTGATAGCAACTCTATCATAGTTAAGAAAAGTGATGAGAGAATACAACCCAACGTATTCTTTCTAAACTTCTATAAAGTCAAAAGACTTTGGGATTTACAGTCATTGATTTTTTCAACCATCTCTCTTTCTTTGTAAACTTATCATTCTATCTTCCTTCCACTCATAATATATTTACCTTTAACACTTTCTCTTCTCTCCTTCTTTGTAAGCATCCTATGCCTATAACTTTTATAATATATATGTATCTATGTGTGTGTATACATATACATATATAGATATATAGATGTTTTTATATATATAGATGTATACATATATAGATATGTATAGATGGTCAAGAGTTTAAAATGCCCCACAACTAAACGAAAAGGGTTAGGATCGCCTCTAAAGTCAAGAAAGGGTCATTTATATCTCTCAACCACTAAAATTTTCGATTCCATCATCCTATTGTATATTCCATCAAATTTTACCGTTAGTAGGACCCACATTAAATTTTTTAAATGTTTGGGTCCTAGAGCAACCAAGAAATATGTTTCAAAAATATAGTTATATTAGCCAAAACGTTGGGTGAAGCTATAATACTAGGGGTGCCCTTTTTAGAACAAATATTGCCTTTTAAGGTAGATCATCAAGGAATAATAACAAAAGTAGCAAAAAAGAAAATAATATTTAAATGGGTAAAACCACAAATAATGAAAGAAATAAGAATATTAAAACAAGATTCTATATTTAAATAAACTTCATACATAGAAAGCAAAAACAAATAAATTTTCTCAATAAAGAACCACATCATAAAAGAATTAAGGAACAGATAGACGATCTACAAATAAAAGAAAGAATACAAAAAAAAAGAGCATTTGTACAAAACATCCAAATACTTTTTGGGATAGAAAAAGACATATCGCAAAATTATCATATGAAAGACTTTAATAAAAAACAAATTCCAACAAAAACTAGACCTGTACAGATGAATCAAGAATTGTTAGAATATTGCAAAACAGAAATTCAACAATTACTTAAAAAGAAATTAATAAGGCCAAGCAAATCTCCATGTTGTTCAGCTTTTTATGTTCAAAATAGTGCAAAAATAGGAAAAATAACTCCAATCAAGGTTGTAGACTTTGCAAAAAAAAAATTCCACATAAGATTACAAATAAAAATCAATTACAGATATTTTTAGGATATCTTAATAATGTTACCTATTCTTGCCAAAGATTAGGATAAAGATAGCTTTACTTTTTAAAAACATACAGAAAAACCCACCAGAATGGACAAATAAAATGACAAAAATAGTATACGAGGTAAAACAAGTCAAAAGTTTATCCTACCTAGGGATAGCAAACCCAACAACTTTAAAATGGTGGAGACAAATATGGAGGAATCTTAAAACAGTTAGAAGGAGATAAAGAAAGAATAGTTATATTCCATTTTCAAACATGACAAAGGCTCAACAGTAATATTCCACCATAAAAAATGAGATTTCATCTATCGTTTTGTCTTTCAAAATTTCAAGACGATTTGATAAATTAAAAATTAATTATAAGAGTGGTTTGTAAGGCAGTAAAAGATGTTTTACAAAAAGAAGTAAAGAACTTGATTTCAAAACAAATTTTTGCAATGGCAAGTAATTTTATATTACTTTGATTTTAAAACACAATTTATAAAAGGAGAAAATAACTCTCTTCCAGATTTTCTAACGAGAATTTTTACAAGGAAAAGGAAAAAGAAAAAAATTTCAACATGAGTAAAAGAAGACAAGGAAAAAGATATAGTCATACAACCATCCACACCTCAAAAGCCAAACAGACCCATGAAAAAATCATACTATACTTCCAATGATAATCAACCACAGATATATGAAAAAGCTACAAGTTCCAAAATCAATATATCATCTAAACAGCTAGAACCTAGCCCATATATCCCCAAAGTATATATTTTGACAGTATGCCCTAGGCCTGTGCAGGATGCCCATGAGCCCGAGATGCCCGGCCCGGCCCGAGCAAAATATGCCCAACCCGAGCCCTAAAAAAATTGCCCAATTCTGTTTGGGCATGGTCGGGCTGAGCTCGATCTTCGGGTTGGGCAGGGTTTAGGGCTGGGGTATCAAACCAATTGACCCTGCCCGACCCGAGATATAATATATTTTTTTATAAAAATAATAATATAGGATATAATTTTTTAACTTGATGGGGACATAAATGGTAGTTCTTTTTTTTTAGATGCCTTGATGATCAAGTTTGTAAACCTTAGGTTAAATATTTTTATATTTCTTAGAATTTGAAATTGGACAGCACTTGTGACTTGCATGAAAAATTCCTTCCATATTTGTTTTGCCATTAAGTTTTTTGATGACACCATAATATTTTTGCTAGTGATATTTAACAATCTATTACTTTTAAAATAAGAGCTTGAAGTGATTTATTGATGAAAATAATTAATTTGCTACAGTGTATTTCAGATTTGTGTGGATGGTTCTGATTTTTTATTTCGGTAGGGCAAGGTTGGAGACCCTGCCCGAGGTGCCCGATCCCTGCCCGACCCTGCCCGCCCGGCCCCTCCAAAGTCGGGCGTCTTTCGGGTAGGGTCGGGCTTTGGGCATAGTTTTTTTGCCCGAAGACATTTAGGGCAGGGCATCGGGTTAATGGATTGTCCTACCCGACCCTGCCCATGCACAGCCCTAGTATGCCCGATGGAACCCAAATTCCAAAGAAATACTATTGCAAAAACTATATAGGCAAAATTTCCTTCGCATCAAAAGGAAAAAATTTGGAATTTAATTCCAACCAATATGAAGAAAGATAGAGAATATTATAAGTTAAGTCTAGTAGCAAGAAAATCCATTAGGATCACTCATAAAGTAAAAGATGAAAATCATTACAACCAAATTAAAATATTAAAGGTGTTAACTCCAACAACTTGGAGATATTCACTTTATATAGCCAAAAATTTTTCAAAAAATTACAAGGACCAAGTCTAATTGGTACAACATTCTCGATTATAGAAATGATAATCATTCTTGGTTTTTCTAGTACAGCCGAGAATGTCAGAACAATTTCCAAAATAGTTTCATATTTTTAGACTAGTAAAAAAAAATCTTACTCCTATAGCAGCAAAAGGGTATGAATATTTTAAAGAAAATGAAAAAAAACCCCTTTTATTTCTTTTATCATATGCGAGTACCATGGGTCATGAGTTGTGCTTCACTGTAGTAAATGAAAAACCACCATACCCTACAGTCAATTATGTAGTCAGAAGATTAAGAGTAAAGTGGCAGGATAAATACATTGATCCATATGCTAGCAAAGAAGTCATAAGATGGTTATATAAAGCCGTCAATAACATTCAAAAACAAATTAAAAAACAGACATCAAAAGCATCATCCTTTTTAATAGAAAAGAATAAATTGATCACCCAATTAGCAGAGGCCAAAAATAAAGAAGAATGGGCCTCTCTAATTGAAGAAGTTGCCTCACAAGCATCACAAACAGTATTAGATGCAAGGTCCTCTACACAAGAAATAGAGGACGAAGATATAGAAGAAGATATATTTGGAGCAGATTTCGAAAGATTTTCAGCTTGTGACAAACAGAAAAGGTTATGCTGAAAGTCAACAAAAGACAAAAGAAGAAGATAAGGCAAAAAGAAAAGAAAGATAAAAAGAAGAAAAAGCAGCAACAGACACAAGAAAGGGATAGCTGAAAGTAAAAGAAAATAGTAAAAGAAAAAAGATGAAAGACATGCCAAAAGAAAAAAAAAATCATGACAGACATTATGGCAAATAAAAAAACATTTAAGTCAAAAGAAAAAATATATAAGAGACTCAATCATAATCAGAAAAAGTAATTAGAGTTAAATTGTAACCCTTCTGAATCCTTAGAAATTCAAAAGATTTGAGAAAAAGAGGCATCAAATTCTTTCTTATCCTCTCTCTTTATAAATATATCTCTCTCTACCTCCTTGTAATATTTCTTTCCTCCTACCACTCTCCTCCTACAAAATATTTTATAATTCCATAAATTAGACGTGCTATATTATATAAATACTTTCGTTCTTGTTCTGTTGGGTCTTTTTTCACTAAATGCCAATTTCTAATTTCATTTCTTTCTTTTTCAAAGAAAATGTTTTCCCACCAACCTTCAAGACTTCCTATAAAGCCTTGAATTATCATATCAAAAATATTGTTGTCATTTTCATTTTTTATTCTGTATGCTGCCACTGCCATAGTTATCTCTTGAGCTAAATTTATTATTTCATATTCACTGTAACCATCTAAGTTCCACTCATATGTTGATGTTCCATCATAATGAAAGGGTGACATGGTGTATCTTTCTTCAAAATGTAAGTCTGTTAATGTTGGTCTAGGATAATAATTTTTTATGTTTTTATTGCTTTTAAAATCATTTTTTCATTGTTAAGTCTTCTGTTGAGATATCTTTTCCTATAACATTATTCTATTTATTTTGATATTTTAAATTCAACATTTCTAACTTTTTATTTATTTCAAATAGTAGGTTTTCTGTAGTTTTATTTTTATCTCTTATATCCCATTTTCCTAAATTTATTTTTTTAGCTTGTTCTATTGGTATGGCTTAATATTTGAATATAGGTCTCATAGGGTTGAATTGTTTGTTTTAATTATTTCTTCATTTTGGCTTACTAATTTATTTTCTATTCTCTCTAATTGTTTCCTATCGTATTTAAAGTTATATTTATATAATTATTTTGTTGTATATCTTTTTGGTAGTTCTTTATTTTCTTGTGGATTGTTTATCTTTAAAGGTGACGCTATTAGTTTATTTTCTCTTACACTTACTACAATTTCTTCTAATGGGGGGGGGTGGTTGCTGTCACTGATGCATTACTTTTACACCTCCAATTTCTTGTTCTAGCTGTGTTGACATTTATTGAAGGATGATTATTTTTCATAAAGGGATTAAATATTTTATTATTATATGTTTCTAACCATTGAAAGAAATCTATATGATCTTTTAATTGTTTTAATTCTGTATAATCAGCTTCTCTAATTTATTTTCTTCCTCCTTCTATGAAAAATTTAAAAAACCAAGTTCTTTTATCCTTATTTTTTATTGACAAATTGTTCTCTTAATATTTCTTTATTCAATTTAAAATCTTCTTTTCTTATTGCCATTAAAGAATTTCTTATCAATTGATAATTTGTAGATGGCTGAAATTCTTTATTTATTTCTAATCTAACTCTATATTTTCATCTGAATTTTCTTCTTTTATTCTAGATGATTCAGCTTGATACATTGGCTGTGGAATTTTAGGATTAAAATCTACTCTGCTAATTTATATCCTATACTTGAATTATCTGTTGATTTCCTTGGTATTACTACAGGTATTTGTTCTTATTCTACAGGAGGTTGACCTGTTTAATATTTCATAGGTTATATCTTCTTCAGAAACTCTAATTATTTCCTATAATTTTCCTTGCTCCATGGGGGCAAGTTTTGTTAATTTTGGAAAAGTACAACTGTTAGGTATTTGTATTTCATTATGTTTTATTCTTTTTGGCATTAACACCAAGGTTTTAGAAGAATCTTCTATTTCTATACACATTGATTTTCCTTTAGGAGTCTCTTTTTTAATTTCAAAATTCTAATGTGTTTTCTATAGTTTAAACATAATTATGTATTGTACAACCATATAGGTTGTTTTCTTTTTCCAAGAATCTTGGCTTCCTATTTCCATGACTAAAGATTCTCTATAATTATCATCTTTTAGTCTTGTTACATAATTTAAGAAACAATCAAAAAAGATTAGTGCTTCAAATAAATTTGTTTGTATAATTCCTACTATAAAATTTTGAAAATCTTTCTCTTATCTTCTGTCTCTAAAGCATATGATGAACCTAACCTAAAATTAGGCTTAACTACTGCCTGTATCATTCCTATATGCATCCAATTATATATTTTTTTAAAATTTTTAATTTTTAATTGTTTCGTCTAGAATCATATGCATGTGTGTGTGTGTCTATGTTGTCTTTCTTTATTTATTCCTAATTTTTTTTTTCTATGGTTTGAGTTATATAAGAAAAATCAGAACTAGTTATCTTATAAATTTCCTCTTCTTTAAAAGTGGGCATTGACCAATTGGTCAATATTTCTTGGAGAGTAATTGTAATTATTTCTGATTCTCTAGAAATTTAACTATTGTTTATCTCTTCTATTTCTTCCTCAAGTTCACTATTCCTATTTGATTGTAAGCTAAGGCTTTTAGCGCTCATCCTATCTTCCTTTTTTGACTCAAGTCCTAAAACTTCACTGAACCAACTCTTTTTTTCTATTTCTATAGGTTTTACTTTCTACTGTTTATTTTCTTCTTAGTTTTGATGGGAACACCTCTGCCTAATTCAACGGACTTACACACACTGCAGGGTCCAAGCTCACAGGCTTACCAACATTTCCACCGAGAAAATAAAAACAATATCAAATAAAAACAGTTTCAACAAATAAATGAGCAAATGCAGAAAACCATGGCTCTAATACCATAAATTGAAAGCGCAAGATGACTATAAACAAATATTTATTTAAACAAAACAGAGGTACAAAGTGCTTACAAAAGAGTCAAAGGAGAAAGAGAGTAGTAGGAGGAAGGAAATATTACAAGTGGGAGGTAGAGAGAGAGAGAGATGTTTACAAAGAGAGAGGATAGGAAAGAACCCGAATGACTATGAACAAACATTTATTTAAACAAAAGAGAGGTACAAAGTGCTTACAGAAGAGTCAAAGGAGAAAGAAAGTGGTAAGAGGAAGGGAATTACAAGTAAGAGGTAGAGAAAGAGAGAGATGTTTACAAAGAGAGAGGATAGGAAAGAACCCAATACCTCTCTTTCTCAAATCTTCTAGATTTATAAGGATTCAAAAGGTTACATTTTAACTATAATTACATCTCTTATATATTTCTTCTTTTGACTTAAACATCCTTTTATCTGCCATAATGTTTATCACGAACTATCATTTTTCTTTTGGCGTGTCTTTCAACATTTTACTTTTACTATTTTCTTTTATTTCTAGCTACCGTTTTCTTGTGTCTGCTGCTGGTTTTGCTTCCTTTTCTCTTTCTTTTCCTTTTGCTTTATCTTCTTTTATCTTTTGCTGAAATATATATATCTACATATGCATACATATATATACATGCATGCATGCATATCTACACATATGTAGATATGCATGCATGCATGTATATATAGTTATATATGTATGTGTGTGTGAAAATATGCATATATAGATGTGTACATATACATCCCTCTTTCTTTACCTCTCTTATAAAATTTCCTTCCTTCCACACTCTCTTTCTCTCTCCTTTGTAAGCACTCTTTATTTTCAATATGTGTACATATATATACATATCTATATAGATATTCATATCCATCTATATATGTATACGTATGTACATATATATACCCTATATATATATATATATCACATCAAATTTATATCCATTTTATCACATCAAATATGTTATGATGATTTTTATTTTTTATCCTATGGGTTGCTACAACCATGGTTATTTCTTGAGCCAAGTTTATTATTTCACATTCACTATATCCATTTATGTTCCACTCAAATATTGATAATCCGTCATAATAAAAAGAAGCCATAGGTTATCTTTCTTCAAACTATAAATCTAACATTATAGGTCTTGAATAATAATTTTCTATATTTGGGCTTTTTCTGAAATCATTTCTTTTTATTTTATTTATTGTAAATTTTTTATTGAAGAATCTTTTTCTACAACATTTATTCTGTCTTTACTTTTTTCTTTTAAATTTAGCATTTCTAATTTTTTTATTTGTTCCTAATAATAAATTTTCTGTTTTATTTTTATCTCTTATGCCCATTTTCCTAAGTTGAAAAGACAAAATGGAAAAATAAAAGGAAGCAGACAAGAATGCCACAAAATCAAAAGCAAATAAATAAAAATATAAAGAAATACTAAAAGAAATTCAAACACAGTTAAGAAAAGTAATCAGTCTTGAATAAAAGACATCTCAACCTAAGTCATGTTGAACTCTATAAAATCAAGACTCTTCATTTTACATACATCAATTTTTCTAACCTCTCTCCTTGAAAACTCACCCTTCTCTCTTCCTACCATTTGTAATATATTTCCCTTCAACCCTCTCTCTTTACTCTCTACATGTAACTACAACTCTTTCCTAAATAAAATCTTATATTCATATTTATACTCTATTTTAATCTTTATATATTTAATTCCAATTTGCTTCTGTACACAGTATCAAAATCAAGTTTCAATCGTGCAACCTATGGGTTATGGGCCTATAGGTTTTATTTTCTACTGTTCTCTTTCTTCTTAGGCTTAACAAGAACACCATTGCCTGATCCAATGGATTTACACAATTGGATTAAACATATAAAGATTAAAACAAAGTATAAATATCAACACAAGATTTTATTTATAAAAGAGTTATAGATACAAGATTCTTTACAAAGGTGGAGTCAAGAGAGGGCTAAAGGGAAATATATTATAAGTGATAGGAAGAGAGAAGGATGAGTTTTTAAGGAGAGAGGGTTAGAAAAACTGATGTCTGTAAAGAGTACTCAGGCTGAGATGTCTTTTGTTCAACACTGATTAATTTTTTTAACCATGGTTGAATTGCTTTCGATGTTTCTTTCTTCTTTTCATCATTTACTTCTAACTTTGTGGCATTCTTGTCTCCTTCTTTCTTCTTTTCTTCATATGCTTTTGTCTTTGTGATATTCTTATCTAATTTCTTTTCTTTTTCCATTGTCTTTTCATCTTTTCTCCCATGACATTTTTCTTTCTTTCTTTTTTCCTTTTGTCACATTTGTCTTTCACGCATAACTTCTTATCTTCCTTTTGCTCTCGCTTTTCTCTTTTCTTTTCATTTTGCTTTATTTTTTCTATTGGCAACCAATTGATATTTCTCAAAATCGATGCCAAATGTCTTCATCATCTATTTCTCAAATAAAAGACCTTACATCTAATGCTATTAGCAAGGCTTGAGAGGTCACTTCTTGAATAAAAGAGGCTCATTCTTCTTTATTTTTTGTTGCTGCTAACTGTGTCATTAATTTATTCTTTTCTATCAAGAAAAAGGCTGCCTGTGATGCTTGCCTCCTTATTTGTCTTGGAATATTTCTAACAGTGGTGTTCATCCATCAAAGAACTACTTGAGTGTTGCATATTATTGATTATATTTATCCCACCATTTCACTCTAAATCTTCTAGCCAGATGATTAACTATAGAACATAGTGGCTTTTTATTTACCACAGCAAAGCACTAGCTCATTTTCCATTCTACTCTCATGTGATAAAAAAAAAAATAGCTTTTCATTTTCTTTAAAATCAATTTTTTCTTAAAACATTCATATCACTCACTGAAGGGAGTATTTTCTTTACTGATCCAAAAATGTGAAACCGCTCGAGGAATCATTTTGGAACATTATTTGGACAATCCCTGGTGAACTTGATAAACGAAGAATGGTTATAATTTATGAAATATAAAACAATATACCATGCCTCTTCATAATCGTAATAATTATAAACTTGATGAGTGACTGGAGTTAATAACCCCAAGTGACTGGAGTTAATACCTTATGGATCTTTATTTGACTATAAAAGCTTCCGTCTTTCTCTTGATGAGTGATGGTGATGGATTTTGATGTCACCAAATTCAACTCATAGTATTTTCTACCCTTTTTCATTTTTATTGGAATATAATTCCAAATTTCTTCTCCCTCATAAGGAGGAAATATGGCCTGTAGTGGGTGAGAAATACTCTCTTTGGAATTCTAGTTCTATAGCACACATTGTCAATATATATTCTTTTAGGATATATCGACTACGGTTTGGCTTTTCTAATCGAATAATAGCATGCTTATATGTAGCTTGCTGGTATGTCTGGAGTTTTGAGATTCTATCTCTTTGGTGAGTCTTCTATTTTTAGAGGTCTATTGGCTTTTGGTTTTTGTAGTGTGGCTAGCTGTATAGATATACTTTTACTTTTATCTTTTATTGATATACTCATGTTAAAAAGATTTTTCCCGTAAAAATTCTCTTATTAGAAAATTTGAAAGAGAACTATTTTTCCCTATTATAAATAAACTATATTTCAAAATCAAAACAAGATAAACTTCCTTGCCATTTGACAAAAATCTGTTTTGAAACCAATTTTTTAACATTTTTTTGTAAAACATCTTTTATTGCTTTACCATCCACATTTATCAAAAACATTTGATTTATCAAATCAGCTTGAAATTTGAGACACACAAGACAATACATAATTTTTTTTCTAATAGTGCAATATTGTTCTTGGGCCTTTGCCCATACTCCTAAGTGGAATATAACTATTTTCTCTTTTTCTCCCTCTAACTGTTTTAAGATTCCTCCGTATCCTATTTTTGACGCATCTATATCCACTATCTTAAAGGCCATTGAATTTGCTATCCCTAGACAGGGTAGGCTTTTGACTTGTTTTACCTCATTATTTTTGTCACTTTGTTTGTCCATTCTGGAGGACTTTTTTGTAATCTTCTAAAAAATAAGGGTATCTTTGTCCTTCTCTTTGGAAGGAAGTCTGCTATGTAATTTAAACATCCTAAAAATATCTATAACTACTTTTTCTCTATAATCTTATCTGGAAATTCTACCACTCTACTGGTTGGTGTTATCCTTCCCTAATATATTTCTGTTCCTAAAAATTATACTTTTAGTCTGAAAAAGTTTCATTTTTCTAACTGAAACAACTAGACTATTAGCTTTTATTATTTCATAAAACTGATTAAGATGTTTAAAAAACACTAAAACATTATCAATATATATATCAATATAAACTATAGTGAATTTACTGCATAGATTAAATATGTCATTCATTACCTATTGAAATTCTAAGGGTTCATTTTTTAATCCAAAAGGAATTATATTACATTCATAATATCCAAAAGAAACTGTAAAAGCTGTTTTATACCTCTCTTTCTGCTATTTGTATCTGGTAGTGTCTAGATTTCATATCAAATTTGGAGAATAGAGGCATTAGATAACCTTCCTATGAAATACTTTTTATTAAGAATAGAATATCTAATCTATTTTAAGACTTTATTTAATGTCTTATAATTTATAACTAATCTTGGAGCATCTCTTTCCGATTTCTGCACTATTTTGGACATAAAAAGCTAAACAACTCCGTAAAAATTTGCTCCACCTTATTAATTTCTTTTCAAATAATTGTTGAATTTCTATTTTATAATATTCTAACAATTCTTGATTCATCTGTATAGGTCTATCTTTTGTTGGTATTTATTTTTCATTAAAGTTTTCTCCATAAGTTAACTTTACTATATGTCTTTTTCTATTCCAAAATACATTTGGATGTTCTGTGCAAAAATCTTTTTCAAATTTTTCGTTTCTTTCATTTATTTCATTTTTTTACTTTTGGGTTTTCTATTTGTTCTACTATTCTCTTATAATGTATTTTTTATTGAGAAAATTTATTTGTTTTTTTTTTGGTTTATAGTATTTATCATAAATATAGAATCTTGTTTCAACATTCTTATTTCTCTAACTATTTAAGATTTTACCCATTCAAAAATTATCTTTTTCCTTGCCATCTTTGTTATTATTCATCTATAGTCTACTTTAAAATGAGATATTTGCTCTAAAAAGGTGGACCTAATATAGCAGGTTCGATTAGAGTTTTGGCTAATATAAAAATATTTTTGAAATATATTCCTTGATTACAAATATGGGGTATTTGTTATTTTGTATTGTATGTCTAATTTAGAATTATTAGCTATTCATATTCTTTCACAAGTTTTTTCATAATATTTAGTTAGAAATAATCCTTCCTGTATACAATTCATGTCTGCTCTTGAATCTATTAAAACTATTATATTTCTTGAAAGTTCTCTATTACTAAATTTACTTGGTAATAATATAAGTTATTTGTAATATTGTGTTCATGTCTCTTTGTTAATCAATTTCAAAAGGAATCTTATTTATTTCATCTTTTGTATTTTCTTCCATTTTTGTTTTACTAGTTCGTAGTAAAGCTTTTATTTGTAATAATTATAATTCTCTGAGTTTCATTTTCTTTTAATTCTTCAATTTCTTGTTTCAATCGTTTTTTTTTTTACTTCTTGTTTTATTTCTTGCCATAATTATTTTCCTTTTCGAATCTTTTTAATATGTCTTTCATACTTATTGGATCGTTATTATTTTGGTGTCTTTATTCTTTATCTAGTATGCCTTCTATTATAATTAAATATTGTTTTTAATGTCATCATCTTCTATTTTATCTATGATTTCTATTAAAAATTTAAAGTTTTCTTCATCTATGACATTTAGACTTTTTATTACATTATCTATACAATTACATATTCATTTTCCTAAACATTTTTCTTCTTCTATATCTGAAGTTTCACTATTAATTTCTTCTTGTATATTTAAGATTTAAGATTTTATCTACTTCTTCCTCTGAAGAGTATTCTTCTTTGAAATCATAATCACTATCTATCATAATTCTTAATATTTTTTCTTATTTTCTTCACTTATTTATAATTATCTAATTTTCTTTTATGTTCTACATTTATTGACATAATAGCCAAATCTTCCACATTTATAACAAACTATTTCTCTTTTATCTTTTTTAAAATTATCTTTTCTAAAAAAATTTCTATATCTTTTCAGGAAATATTTTTAATGTTTTATATATCTTTTATAAGGATATTGCATATAATTTCTTTTCTTATTTTGTCTAGATGGTACTTGTATCTTTTCAAATCCATATTGCTTGCAAAAATTTCCTAATTCTAGTTTCCCTTGCTTGGCATCGCTATGTATTTTCTTTTGCATTTTTTTTTTCATTACATACCTTTAATCTTGTAATATTTATAATATTAATTATCTGTCCATATGTTAAAACATTATAATTTTTCATTCCTCCTTGTCTTTGTCTTATTTCATTTCTTACTCCTTTTGCAAATAATTTAAGTAATCCTACTATAAATTTTTCTTTCTATATATTCAAATTAGCATCTTGTCTTTGAAATAATTTAGAGATAAAATTGTACTTATACCACCTAAAATCTACTAGGGTAGGACATAACAAATTCATTAGTTCTTCTAAATATCTTTCTTACATACATGTATGTTCTCCTACAAATGATTTTATTATGTCATATATTAATGAGGCTATATTATCTTAAATATCTCTGTTCTTGACCAGTACGATTTATCTTTACTTAAGGCCAATTTTTCACTTGATTTCTTTTTTCTTCAATGAGAACATTTTCACACCATCCTTTAAGGCTTCCTAAGAAACCTTGGGTTATCATATCAAAGATGTTATGATCATTTTCATTTTTTATCCTATAGGTTGCCACAGTCATGGCTATTTCTTGAGCCGAATTCATTATTTCATATTCACTATCCATCTATGTTGCACTCATATATTGACAATTTGTCATAATGAGAGGAGGCCAAAGTTTGTCTTTCTTCAAATTGTAAATCTGGCATTTTAGGTCTTGGATAATAATTTTTTATATTTGGGATTTTTTCTCAAATCATTTCTTTTTATTTTATTTTATTTGTATATTTTTTGTTTAAGAATCTTTTTATATAACATTTATTCTGTTTCTACTTTTTTTCTTTTAAATTTAACATTTCTAATTTTTTATTTATTTTTGAAAATAAATTTTCTATTTTATTTTTATCTTTTATGTCCCACTTTCCTAAGTTAATTGTTTTTGCCTATTCTACAAATATATTTATATATTTATATATTTCTCTCTTATGTAAATTTATATTTGTACATTTATTTTGCTGCGCATTTTTTGTGTCTCTTTATTTTTTTTGATGATTTATTCTCTTTAGTGGTGAGACTATTATTTCATTTTCTCCTATATTAATGGTTATTTCTTCTAAGGGAGGATGCATTGCTGTAACTGATGTATTATTTCTACACTTTCAATTTCTAGTTCTAGTTGTTTACATTTATTGAATGGTGATTATTTTTTGTAAATGGATTAAATATTTCATTATCATATGTATATATTTCTAACCATTTAACGAAATAAACATGTTCTTTTAACTGGCTTAATTCTTCATGATAAGTTTCTCAAATTTTTTCTCTTTCTTCTTCTAAAAATATTTAAAAAACACAATTTCTTTTATCTCTATTTTTTTAATAACATAAACTCTTCTCTTAATAGTTCTTTGTTTAATTCAAAATCTTTTCTTCTTATTACCATTAATGAATTTCTTATGAATTGATAGTCTATAAATTGTTGAAATTCTCTATTTATTTTTGATTATGTCTCTATGTTTCATCAAAATTTTCTTCAACTTTGGATGTTTCTGCCTGATATATTGGTTGAAGGATTTTTGGATTAAAATCTACTCCCATTAATTTATATCCTATATTGAAATTATCTATACATGATTTTGACATTACTACAGGTGTTTATTCTCTTATTTTGCACGAGGTTGACCTACTTAATATTTCATAATTTATATCTCCTTCTTACTATTTCTTTTAAGAAAAAATTAATCTTTTAATCCTACAACTTTTAACTTACTTGTAACTAAGTCCCTCAACTATGACTTACTACAACTCAATCCCTTAACTATAACTCGCCTATGACTCAATCTCTCAACTTTTAACTCACTTTTAATCCAATCCTTCAACTTTTGTTAACTCTATTTTTTATGTTAATTTAGATCCCACATCAAAGAGCAAGAGGAAGATATTTTAGAGCAAAATATGAATATTTCTTTTATTCCTTTTATTTGATAAGAAAATTTAAAAAAAAATAAGGACCGAGTTATAAGTGAAACAACAGTTGAGGGACTTAATTGCAACGAGTTATAATTGAGGGATTGAGTTATAGCAAATTATAGTTGAGAGACTGAGTTACAGGTGAGTTAAAAATTGAAGGACTAAAAGATTAATTTTCCCTTCTTTCAATTTTCCTTGTTCTAGTTGGCTAGTTTTACTAGTTTTGGAAAGGTCCAACTAGTTGGTAACTGTATTTCACTATGTTTTATTTTCATTTTTATTTTTTTGATTATTAATAAGGTTTTAGAGGGGTCTCCTATCTCTATTAACATTGATTCTTCTTTAGGAGTTTCTTTTATGGCTTTAAAGTTTTGATGCGTTTTATGTATTCTAAACATAATCATGTATTGTACAACCATATATGTGACTTTCTTTTTTTACAAGAGCCTGGACTACCTATTTTCATAACTAAGGCTTCTCTACAACCTTTGACTTTTAATCCTATAACAAAATTTGGGAAACAATCAAAATAGATTAATCCTTCGAATAAAATTAACTATATAATTCCAACTAAAGATTTTTGAAAATCTTTTTTCTATCTTGTCTCCAAGCATATAAACATAGGTTCATCTAAACCTAACCTAAAATTAGATTTTACTTACAACTGTATCATTCCTATGTGCATCCAACTATATTTTTCTTGATATTCATTTATTGTTTCTTTTGGAATCATATATTTACATAGTGTCTTTCTTTATTTATTCCTATTTCTCTTTCTATGGTTTGTGTTATATAAGAAAAATCAAAAGATGTTTTCTTATAAACTTCTTTTTCTTTTAAAGGTTGGCGTTGACCAATTTGTTAATTTATCTTGTAAATTGACTATTATTATTTCTATTTCTCCAAAAATTTGACCATTTTTTACCTCTTCTATCTCTCCTTCAGGTTTATTATTCCTATTTGACTATAAATTGAGACTCTGAAAACTTATCTTATCTTCTTTTTTGGACTCAAATCCTAATATCTTACTGAAACAGTTCATTTTTCTGTTTCTACAAGTTTTATTTTATATTGTTCTTTTTCTTCCTAAGCTTAGCGAGAAGACCACCACCTAATCCAACGAACTCACACACTATCAAGTCCAGGCTCCTAGGCTTACCAATATTTCCACCAGGAAAAATTTAAACAGTATAAATAAAAATAGTTTAAATAGATCAATCAACAAGTGCAAAATCAACAAGGCTCTGATACCATGTACAAAAGTGGATCAAAATTAAACATATAAAGATTAGAAATGTTAAATTTAAAAGAAAAAAGTAATGACAAAATAAATGTTACAGAAAAAGATTCTTCAACAAAAAATTTATAAATAAACAAAATAAAAAGAATTAATTTTACAAAAAGCCCAAATATAAAAAATTAGATATAAGGACTGGGTTTATAGATGCAAATAAATTAGATATAAAAAATGGATATATATATATATATAACAATAATAACAAGCTTCATCACACAAAGTGGGGTCTAAGATCCAAGGTCCCAAGTTCAATAAATAAAATAAATATATATACAAGGTATAAATTATGTACACATCTATATAAATATATATATATATATGTACATACCTATGTATGTATGTATGTGTGCGTATCCATAGATAGATACGTACGTACGTACGTACATAAATTTACCATGTCTATGCTAAGAAAGTAACATGATATCACTGCAAGCAATCCTTGAAATCCTGATGTCTTGTACAATTAATCAACAATTGACAATGCAAATCCCATCATTTCCATTTTCAATATTATATGATATTATGATGGATTTGAGTATGTCTTTTCTTGCATTCTTGTGCCTATTAAGTATACATATCCTATGCTGATTATGTATTTCATGGTATTAATCTTTCCGGGTCTCCAATCTTGTACAAAATACACCATGTGACAGAGTCTAAAGAACTGGTAAAGAAGGGAAACAAATGAGACAATACTTAAGGCATTCTAGAGTAAGACAATTATCCCTACAAACCAAGCAACCATCATAGTACCCATGCAAGTCCAACATAGTGCAGGGAAGTCAACAGCATTGCTACTACCTGAGACAAATACTATTAGGATAGAAAGAGATGAAGAGAGAAGAAGAAAGATAGGTAGACGAGAGGGAGAGAACAGAGGAAAGTTTTTAGAAGAGACTTTCTGAATAGAGCATTTCATTAATGAAGATCAACCATCATGTATCTGGACGTATGGTATTTATAAGGCTGGACTATTAAGACTAAATAACAGAGCAAGTACCAAAATAACATTTATACCCCTGTCCCAACTAATTCTTATGTTCCCTACTATTTACAAATCAGTTTCACATAAAGCTACGTTTTTCAATTTGATTGATCATTTTGTACACTCTAATCTAGCAGGAATGGTTTAAACTTGGATAAATAATTTATATTATTGGGACACTTTTGTGTGGAAGATATAACTAGTTAAGGCTTGCTAGGCTAAGTGGGAATAAATTAGCTTAGCCTATTCGCTAGTCATGACTCAAATTTTGGGTCATGATAGATATGATCGATTTCTCTCTCCCTCTCTCTGTACTATATGTATACTCATTTTAGTGAATAAAGATCAGATCTTCTGCTGCCAGATAACTTCATCTAATATATTTCTCAGAGGCCACTTTCATCCTTTTGGGCTTGTTTGATTCTATTCTTATGTTCTTGAAAGAATTTTGCAGAGTAAATTTTTAGATCAAGTTTTGGAAACAAAAAATTAAAAAAATCTGATTGAATTATTATTTTGAAAAGCATATCTAAGGTGGTGAAGTGAAAGATGGATCTTCTAATCAACATAGTAGACACTCGCCTAAAAATTATACTTTTAATCAGCTAAATGCCCGTTTGAATTTCAGTTTACATTTGGCAAAAGTACATTTGAAAGATCCAACTATTTGTTGGATTTAGCAAAAGTACATCTTAGATGTGATTTGAATGTACTTTTGAGTGTTACCCAAATAGGCCCTAAGTTAACTTTTTCTTAATAACAACAACAACAATAATAATGCCTTCTTCAAGAATCAGCAGAGGACTATGGAGCACACAGAAAAAATTCATGTGGTCTATTCAAGGCAATAATATCCAATATCTGCTTTCCCCTTGCAGTACACACATTTATCAGTCCAAGGATCAAGGGCATAATACAAAGTCACAATGGACCATCAATATGCCTATTACAGTTTTAAAAAAATGCAGTAACCAAACTATTAGTGATGGATTTCTGTGTAAGAAAGCCTATGCAAGTAGGAAGAAGAAGAGTGTTAATAGAGGAAGTGAGAAGCATATTCAAGGTGTTTATATGTTGAAGATAGTGGGCTGAGGTTGAGGTCATGTGGCAGATAAGAATGATTTCAAGTAGGACGTTAGGAATGGAGAAAAATAGGGAAGGCTAGGAAGCATGCAAATTTTGAGAATCGTGGTGGAAGCCTAAGCTTGTGAGAAGCTAGGATTGTTTTCTTTCTTTACATGCTAGATTTACTTAAGAAGATGAATGTACTGCAGAGTTGATGATAGAAAATGCTGGTATTAGTACTCGTCAATTAGCCACAAATGCTATGGACGAAAAATAATAACATGGGTTCAACAAGGCAAGGATGGGATAGATCCGTGTCAAAAATAAGTTTTTTGCACGCTAAGTTGAAGTGAAATTCATGAGTTGCCTCTAAAAGTCAAGGTGGTAATGAAACAAAGGAGAAGGAAAGTACTCAGAAAGAAGTAAAAAGTGTTGGATATGAGCTCATGTTCATTATTGGGCATGGGCTTATTATCTCACTTAACCCAGTTTTATTTCCTTTTCTTCTTCTAACCTTATTTTTCCTCTTTCTAGAGTATTTGTTATCTGCCCATTTATTAGGTTTTATTTTTCCAAATATTTAAGGAGAGTTTTTAGGGATTTTTCATCTGGCTCTCTCCCAATATGTATCCTGTTTCAGATTGAATAATGTTATCAAATCATCCAGAAACAATTTCAAAAAGAACAGGAATTGCTAAACTATACTTACTTTAGGCAACTAAAGTTTAAAATCAGTACATTTAACTTTCCCCCTTTCTCTCCACAGTAAATAGACGAAGGCAATAATGAAATAAGTCAATGTCTGTCAATGGAAGGGAAAAACTGCATATCAATAAAAACAAAAGAGCAGAAATCAATCAATCACCAATTACATGTCCCTTCAAATCTTTTCACTTTTGAGAAGAAAAGCAAAGAAAATTAAATACACTATTAAAAAATGTAAGACATTTTTAACCGAATCTCACCCTCTAATAAAATAATTACCTACTTTCCAACTAACCTTAATTTACCCCTATTAAACAACCTATAATAAATATAAAGTATTATCAATAGGGACACTTTTGAAAAAAAAAAAAAACAATGATTACACCTCGAAAGACTAAAAATGCCTTGCATTTTTTAACATTCAACCCCTCAAAAAATGCCTAAGGGAGGGAGTAATTATCTTTCCTCCAACCCTCAGTAGCTTTAATCAGAAAAGACTGGCCAAGACATGATAGGCTTAAACTCGTTAACTTGAGTTTAAGCTTACCTGCTCCGAGGACAGTAGCAAGTTACTTCATCAGTCATACTAGCCATAGGTTGAAGAAACATGCAACCATGAGACAAACCTACAGATTCAACCTAGTAATAGATAAACCCAAACATAGACACCATAGTGCAGGCTTAGACAATGTATAGCCGCACACTGTTGAAAAGAAAAATATGAAAGAGACAATTATGGCAATCTTTCTTCTGTAAATGTTTCCAGAGACACCAAAAAATTGCTCCCGACTATAGAAACAAATGTCTTGAAAAATTGCCTAGAAAAGAAGAAAGACAAAGAATTAATAACCAGGCAAGCGTCCCTGAAGAGTTTGCTGATCGAATTTAAATTTAGAGTAATTTAGGCATGCTAGCTAGCACAAAACCATTAATTCAAGTTATTCAATCTCCAAGTCACATTAGAGGAGAATGCTGAGGCATAAACACGGTGCTACTATAATATAGGTCAACGCAAAAAGGGTAAAACTAGACGGAATACATGGAACTACTATGACTTCGCAGAAAGTAATGGTCAGGCATCAGACGAAAGGTCGTCAAAACATAAACAAAGATAAATTAAAGAAAAATCTTACCTCAGGCGAGCTTTAGAAAGCTCCCAATAGCACCGACTATAATGGCGAGTCAAGTAGACAATGTCCCTGGCTTTAGACGGCCACGCTGAGACGAGAGATGTGAGATCGACTGCACCAGTAGTAGAGGAGGCAGCAAAGACAGCCGGAATGCCATCGGATTTGGTAAGTCCGAGTTTCAAGGAATAGGAATTGGGAACAGAGGAGGATGAGTGAAGACGATGGGAGTGAGAGAGAACACCAAGACGAAGAACGCCATCAGTGGAATATTGGAGGACTATTGGAGGAGCTTGGGGTAGAAACGGAGAGAAGAGAACTCCTCATCGCGCCAAGGAAGCAGAAGAAGATGAGGAATCCACAACGAGGTAGGGAAGACCCAGCCTGCGACGGCCAGGGAAGCTGAAAAGTGAAAACGTGAGGATAGTCAGTCCAATGCGGTTTTTTTCCCCCCTTTTTGTGGCATCATTTTTTCCCCACTCTAATCGGGCTGGTTTTTAGTTTCCTAATGGATTTTCTTGACCCAATCCAAATGAATTGGGTTCAATTTGCCTCTTAATAGTAATTGACCAGAGGGAGCAGCCATCCTTACTTGGTTGAGTTTATTTTATTTTCCGTGAAAATTATAGAATTATTTTTAAAATTAATTTTTATAAAAAAAATTGTAAAACTATTATTTTTTTAAGAAAACAACAGTTTACATATGTTTTATTAATATATTTTTAAAAAAATGGACTCAGACTATGCCAACTCATTCTTAAGACTAGCTAAAAGAGTTTTCAAAAACGAATGAAAAGGATTTAACAATTATGCGTGTACTGAAAATGAATTAGTAAATGGATATGGGTGTGGTAAGTATCCCAAATCCTATCAATCAGTAAAAGTTCTAGATACTTAATCCAATGGTTGACAAAAATATTGGTTGTAAAAGGTATAACTAGAATTGAGAAATAGAAAAGCCTAACTCATATGGACTTGATCATTATAAGCCTGGTCTTTATGCCCTCAAGCCCTTGAGCTTAGTTTTTCTAAAATTGCTCATTTCTTAAGGCTTTTTAAAAGGTTCAAGTTTAAGCCCATAAGCCTTTAAAAAAATAAAATTTAATATTATAAATTAATTAAAATACACTGAAATTGATATAAATCAACATCGTCATTATCATTTATAAAATAAATAAATGATTTAGAAATATTTAAGATGGAGATAAACTAAAATGAAAGCAAACAAGACGCAATCGATTAAATAATAGGAACTAGTTCATTTGTAAATGATTCATTTAACAGTATCAGGAAAGAAGGATCAATAAAACAAGATGCATTGCAAGAGGCAATAGTTACACAAATATTATAAATGTCAACAAGTATGAGAGCTTTTGGAATGATCCTGTGCATTTCAAAATATAGATGATAAAGTATAATCAACACCATCACACATACATATAAAAGAAATTAAATGAACATAGCATTCTCAAGAAACCCTATAGTTTTCAAAGGATGTCAATTTAGGCATACTCAAGGACATGACACTTCCATCATATGTAAGTTCTATAACATTCCAAAATTTCAATCCTGTATTATTTACTGATTATAGAATGAATTAGTGATTTAAGATAAGATTAGGATTATAGATAGTGAGGCATTATTTTGATTCACTGGGATGTTATATGAGCATATATGAGTGAAAGAATGAGATTCCATGGCAAAGCGTGTGAGTGTAGTAAGGATTTCCCTTACTGTGCCATAGTGTATGGTGCAGAACTTTGATAAGTAACTTCAGAGAACAACTCATGAAACAAAAAGGGAAACAGAGTTAGAAGGGTTAGACATGCAGAAGAGTACGGACATCTGCTAGGGCAAGTAATATAGGGAGCAAGAGTAATGTTTCCCACCTGTTACTTATCAGGTAAGTCTCGTACTACCTTAATCTCCGATTTTATCCTATTCTTTCTTAGTTTAAGTTATTGAGAAATTAAATTCAGAAGTTTTAAGGAGATAATTTCTTACCCTATAGTAATAGAAAGGTCCTCTAAGACTAAACTAATACTATGTGACTGGTTTAGGTTGAAATGATAAAACTTTAAAGCCATAGGTATAATTTGCTCTAATATAGAGAGAGAGTAGGAAGAGAAAATTTGTTTATGAGGAAGTTAATGTATGAGGAGAGTGGTAATTGGTTGTGATACGCGTGAACGAATGTGAATTATGGAAGTGATAGTCATTTGATGTTTAGTTATAATAAATGACACTTTTTTGTCAATAAAGTTGTTGACTATAGGTGCTTAAATTGTATAAATTCTAACATGTGACGCATGAATTACGAAAAGGAGCTTGAATAGGGTTATGGAACATGAATAACTCTTTTATTGAACAGAAGGGTTGAGGTAACCATATATTTTATTATACTTATTAACTATTATAACTATGTAAAAGTAATTGTAAACTAGTGGTTTATTAGTTTTTATGTATAATTGTGTTTCATAAAATAGTTTTTAGCATGAACTGGATTTGTAACAATGAAACGTACTGATTATGGATTTTAATTTGTGTAAATATATGTAGGTATATATATATATATATACACATACATATATGTAAATGTAATTATGCAAATATGGAAAAGTAGTGAAATTGCATGAAAAGCATGACCATAAGGGGTAGGAGTTTACCTAGGGTATGTATGGATATGTGTGAGTGGAGATGTAAGTGAACAAATCCATATAGTTAGGCTAGCACTATGAGACATTCAATGTAGCATATTAGGAGCTGGTATCATGGGTAATCCAGTATAGCATATTATAGGATTGTTACCATGGGACATCTGAACAGTCTGGCAACTTCCTAGTGCCTGTTAGGGTGGTTAGGCTACCCCTTATCACTATGTGAGTGATTAGTAAGGGGAGTATTCATTTGACACCCCGCCAATTAGTTAGGGGAAATCCATAGTCCAAAAGTGATAAAGAGATATCATTCTTACTTCTTCCACTAATGGTGAGTTAGGACTGACCAAAAAAGTCCTACATATAGCCTATGGATTTAGTTAGGGGAACTGGAGGTTTGGAGGATAATATTGAAAACATATTCATGCATAAATATCTGTGCATTGCATCATTGATTATACATATCCATATTATTGCGAAAGTAATACTACTATATCCCTTGTGTTTCATTTTACTTGCTAGTTAGTATTTAAGTTTATTTAAGGTATTAAGACTTTTGTCTCGCTACATTACTTCATAATTATAAGTGTTAAGAGTTCGAAGAAACCAGGAAAGGAAACGCGAGAAGAGTAGTTGTGTTACTACAACTTGTAATGCTACTCTTATTAAATGAATATATATTTGTACAAACTCTTAAGTAAATGAATATATATTTGTATGTAAAGTATTTAAGTTGCCAATTAAGATGTATACATGTATATATGTTGTTTTGGTAACTTGCTTATACTTTCTTTTGTGCTTCTTCGCCATTTGTGTAAGCATGTGTAAATTTGATCTGTAGCTTGGATTCTATTATAAGCAAGTGTATAAATGTGTTATTTTGTGAAATCTTGTCTTATAATATGTGAAAAGTGATATTTTCTTAACTTATGGTGCCTAGAGTGTAGGTAATAGTATAAAGCTAGAGGTTGTTAATGAGCAAGATTTGAGAAATTTAAGCATTTAACTTTCCCCATTAATGTGTCTACGTGTTTTTGTGATAATGTGTGTATGTGTGTAAATCAAGTGATGATTGTGAACTTGACCAAATAATAAGGCTTGGCCCCATTTATACACTTGCTTATAATAGAATAAGTATGATTGTATTAATGAAGTATGTGTGAGTAGAACAAGCATGATTGTATTAGTGATAGTTTATTAATTAAGCTTAATGTTGTGAAAATCTCATGTAAGTCCACCCATGTAAAAAGTGGTGTTGAAAGATTGAATGAAGCATATGTTGTGTTATATGTGATTTTATGTGCCAATTGGGTGTATTTAGTCCTTTTAAACTATGTTTAAAGCTTAAAGTAGTCTAATGAGGCAATGTGTTAAATTCGAATATTTAAGGTGCTAGGTTTTTTTAAAAAAGTAACTTTTTATACCTATGTGTCCAAATTAGTATCGCATCATTAGATTGTATTTGGATTTCTCTCATTAATTAGCTTGTCTTAAGAGCTTCTTGTAGGCATTTGAATCACTCTAATTAGATATCATATGTGAAAATGATGCACATCGAAAGTTCATGTCAGATTGCCATCATGATAATAAAATTTGATATATGCATTGCAGCATATGGTAGCATGCCACGATACATGACACAAAGCTAAGTTTCATGGCTCTGTATCATATGTCATAGTTTATGTGGTACACGCCATGGTTTATGTGTTACATGCCATGGTGCATGGCACATTTTGGGTAGACTGATTATTTTGCTTTTACTTTTAATGCTATGGTGTTTATGCCCTTGTAAGTGCTTTCTTTAGGCATAAACGCTTGTGTTGAGTGCTTTTAACTTAAGCCTGACTCTTGTATTTTCAAAATAAGTTAAGTACTATGTTTTAAATTTTTGTGCTAACACATGACAGTGGAGTAGGAGGCAGAGTTTATATGCTTATCTTGCTTGCAGTTGTCATATAATGTGTGTAAGTAGAGTCCATGGTTAAGCTGTGGGACTTTAAGCAAGCACCCACTTAAGCTTGTGTTGGAGTGTAGAAATCTCAAGTGGTTGCTTAGAGACTAGACGTAGGTTTAAGTGGCAGAGTTGAATCAAGTTAAATCATAGTTTTCACTCTCTTTTCTCTTAACTTTTTATATTTTTAGCAATCTTAGTTTATGTTCTATTTTAGTGTACAAAATTGAATTTAATATATTTGTATACTCTTATTTGAACTTTCACTTAGAAATTTATTTTACACATATTGAGCTTGTGAAAATGACTTTAGCATCCTTGTATCAAAGTTTATAACTTAGATTTGCTCAAACTTATTTCTATACTCTATTTTATTGAAAAAAGTTTTATAACACCAAAAATTTCATAAACACTGAATTCATTCTCTCTTGGGTATATTACCATATATAAGAAGATTATCTCCTTGTACTCTGTCCTTTTCTAGTTAAATTCTCAACTTTTTTCTTGACTTGAGCACTAAAGACTTCTACTAAAACACTTTTTCTCTTTCTCAAAACTTGAGAAAAGATATTGGTCGAATGTATAGATATATGCTTTGGAGTAGGTGCTCTTGACATTTCTTCTTCTTGTCTTTTACCCTTAACTAGTGCCTTTATCTTAGCTACCTCAAACTTCAAAGATTTAATCTCAAACTTGAAAGACTCCTAAAGCCTTTCAAGATAAAGAGTAAACATTTTAGCTTGAGTCTGAAACCTGAATTCTAATTATTCATCTAAAATACTCTCTATCAAAATCTTTTAAATTGAATCAAGAAAATTTATACAAATAAAATAAAATTAAATAACAATTGTACAAAACTATTAAAGATATATATTTTAGAATCATAGATTTAGTTAGTTAAAATACCAAAATTGAATATTGGCTAATAAAATTAAATAAATATTTAAAAATCTAAATTAAAAGGATAAAAATATATAAAATCGCCATTTATCAATTCCCCCACTATAATTATTTTAACACTCTAATCAATATCTCTTATATCCAAAATAATAAGTATCATGATAATTTCATTTGGTAAGAATGAATCAAGCAATAGTCCCTCATAAAAGTTAAGTATTTAACTCTCAACTTTCAAGTGTATATAGGCAAGTGTTTCACTCAAGTTCCCCTATCAAAATCTCATTACCATATGCTTGTTTATCATTTAGGTCTCCACTATCTATATCACATGCAATGCAAGAATTAAAAGGACTTTATTTTAACTTGTAATGGAACTTAGGTAAATGTATGGTATAAATATAGAAAAATAAAGGCTAATAAACTTTAGGAGAATGAAAAGCATATTTGAAA
The DNA here is from genome assembly GCF_029017545.1 of Prosopis cineraria. Taxonomy (NCBI): domain Eukaryota; kingdom Viridiplantae; phylum Streptophyta; class Magnoliopsida; order Fabales; family Fabaceae; genus Prosopis; species Prosopis cineraria. The sequence continues at coordinate 21,394,761 of NW_026555335.1, forward strand.
TGAAACATATAGAATGAAAGAAATAAAAGAAATTGATTTGGGTTTATTTTTCTCTCCTTATTTTGTTTTCCTTTCCTTTGCTTCATGCACCTTTTTATTTATTTCTATTTTTTTCTTTTCACTTTCTACCTTTTATGCTCTTTCTTTTCTTTTTTTTTCCCCTTCCTTCCTTCCTCTCTTTTTTTCTTTCTTTACTTTTTAGTTCTCTCTCTCTCTCCTTTTTTCAAAATAATCCAAATTTCCTTTCAAGTATATTCTTTAATTCCAACAAATATTATGATACACTTTTCATTACCTAAAGTGGGGTGAGAAAAATGAAGGAAAAAATATTTTATTAGTTATATTTTTAATTGGCTATAAATTTTAAGAAAAGGTCTAGGCTCAAAGAGGCTAACAAGGGATAAATTGTATGGGATGGCTATTTAGCTAAATAGGCTAAAAGAAAAGAATGCCTAAATCATCTTTATGCAAAGTATAAGCCATTACAGTCTCAACTAAGAATCAAGACAAGTTCTAGAATAAGAGTACTGATAGAAAAATACACGCAAGAGGAGAATAATGTTAAGCCCAAATCCTCATAAGTTAAAGACTATCACATTAATCCATTGAAACCAAATTCATTGCCACTAAACTTGAATTCCAAACATAAGATCAATTACTTATCATGCTCAAATGTATCCAAACTAAGATTGCCTTATACTTGCAACTTCACACAAAAAGACACTAGAAGTAACAAAAAAAATGCAAGAAAACAAAAAAATTTTAAACTCTTCAAAACAAAGACAAGTCATTTCCCCCACACTTAAATCTTGCATTGTCCTCAATGCAACTCAATTTAAAATAATCCATTCAATACAGTAATATAATATAAAATGTAAGGTAAAAGTAAAAGGAGAAGAGACAACTAGATAATTTAAATCTCCATAAGCTCTTAAAGTTAAAATTCTCATCTCTGATGGAGAATAATTGCTTGTTCAAAATATTCTTCTTTCTAAGCTCATCAAAAGCTCCTCTAGACGGTGGCTTTGGATCAATTGACAGAGGATCCAAAAGGTATAGAAAATGATGAGCTAAGTCTTCTCTATATATGAAACAACCAATAAAATTGAGTAGACTCTCATCAACAAGAGTCAAAGCTTTTGCAAGAGGAGCCTTAGCACCTTTCCTTTATCTAGTTGAAGGTTGCATGATAATATCTCCATTGAAAATGGCTTCAATGTAGTAGAAGAAATTTTTCTAATCATAGGTACCTACTTATGAAGCTCAATAGAAACGACAAAATCCTCTACACAATCACTATTAGAGTTAGAATGCAAAATATAATGAATAATCTCATGATTCTTAGTGTTATCAACACCATCAGAAAAGGCCATAGGTGTAACATCCTGAAATTTTAAGACTTGAATTTATTATAAAAATAAAATAAAATATCTATAATTAAATTAAAATTAAGAATAATTTGATAGAAGTCCAGAGTTTGAATTTTACTAAGTAAAAGTTGAGTTTTATTTTATTTTTAACTATGAAAAAAATTACCAAAGTTGACCCGAGCTTTTGTGTTATAATAAAAAATGTTGGGTCGTTTCTTGTAATTTTCTCCAAAATGTTTTAACATCAGTTTTAAGAGGAAAATAACACATAGAAACAAAAAAAAAGAAAGAAGGAAAGAAATGCATGAACAGACGAGAGAGTGAGAGGAAGAAGAGAGGAGAAAGAGAGGGAGTTAGACTTGAATTTAGGAGGATTTGCGACCGTTGCGAGCTCGGCTATACAATAGGTAAACTTCCTACTTCAATCTTCTTCCTTCCCTCTTAATTTTCTTTAATTTTTGGAAGAGAAAATTTTTGAATTTTGATCCCAAAGGCTTTATTTTTGTAAGCTTTGGTTTCTTTGGATCCTAAAGACGATGTTTTAAGTTTCTATATAGTGATCTAATGTTTTGAGTAGATAATTGGATGAAAAGAGGTGGTTTAGGCACCAGTTAAACCTTGAGAGATTGGATTTTGCTCCTCAATAGTTTAAGCCTATTGATTTAGTTATAATTTTTCTATTTGAGTCCAATAAGATTTAAACTAAGGTTTGGTTTTCATTATAAGGGCTAACGGTAAAAGTTGATGGCACTAAGTGAAGGTTTTTAATTGATTAAAAATTATATGAATTAGAAATTAGCCTAGTGATGGCTAATAAATAGTTTTGGTGGTTAAGTGGTATTATGAGAATAGTTGGTTTAATACATGGACCATTGGGATGGATTATGGCTCATAAACCCAAGTTGTGTGGTATAAGTTATAGTCTTCATTAATGCTATTTGTCATGATAAGTGATGTGGATCACTTATATGTTGTAGGGAATTGTTGGTGGAACTTATTAAGAAGTTAAGGAACAAGCCAAGTCTTATTTTGTACAAGAGGAACCTTTTTGGTACCAAAGGGTTGAGGTAATAGGGGAATTTACATTTTTTATTACTTTGTTTTAGCTATTTTTGAATATATATTACTAGCTATCATGCATTACATGTTTTAAAAGATTAAATGTGCTTTATAAGGGGTTATGAGATACTACTTTGATTATAGTGCAAATATGTTTTTCTAATTGTTTAACAACGATGTTTTTATAGAAACAAGATTTGTTTGCATGTATTGTAATCATAAAGAATAGAAGTTGCACTTAAGGAAGTGTAACTAAGTAAGGTACCTTAGATAGGCTAAGGAACCTTTTAAGGGAGATTTATAAATGTTATACTACTTTAGAGTGTTGAAGTGGTCAATACTAGAGAAAGGTAGACACGAATAAAAGGCATGATCTTAGTGGGAGTTCACCAATAAGAAGGTGTAGACTTTTGATATTCTATGGCATATTACGAGTATTTAGTGTTGCTTTATGTATTGTGGGCTCAGTGAACTAAAGTGGTTAGGGTATTGAGTGTTTGACACTTCTCAGTGGGAGAGGGAATTCAACATATGAAGTATGAGGTTGAGTGCCTAGGTCGAGGTAGCCCTCACATGGAGAGTAAGTCGGGCTAGCTCTGGGAGAGAGTTAGCTTTGACTGCTCAGGATTCACGTCGAACGGGCATAGGCAGTTTAGTGGATTAGATCATGCCTTAAATTATATTTTGTGCCTGTTGAGGTACAAGTGGGCATAAAGTTTACCTATGAGTTAAAGAGTGCCAGGAGGCATTCTGTTAGTCATGAAAGGCCATACCGACTTATGTCATGCATTCATACATTTTAAATGGCTAAATTATATACTATGTTGAATTTATTATTCGTTTATTCGATTATGGCTTACTTTGTAATAATCAATGTAGATTTCTCTGTTACTGAAACTGTGGTTATCTCACCCCTTTCTTTTCAATATTTCCAGGTCCAGGCAAAGGAACCAGTGGAGGACGGGGAAAGGAGCATAGCTAGAGGTTGTTTATGAATTGTAAAGAACTACAACCCCTTTTTTTTAAGAAAATATATTGTAATGTATTTAGAATTAGGGTGCTAGTAGGATGTGATTATGTATATGTGTGGATTGTATGGCTTGTGTATGAATTTTTGTTTGCTTGTAGACTTGTGGCAAAGAAACTTGGCTATGGTGTATGATTTTGATGGATTTATTTAGCAGATCAAGTTTCCACTACAAGTAAATATTTATTTTGGTATATATGTAATTCCACAAGCAAATGCAAAGTGGTTGCATTGCAAATGATGTGCTATGGACAAATATACACCTTGGATAAAGAGAGTGGGTACGTGGGCCCCACAGAGATCTCTAAACCAAGTGAAAATGTTTAGCATGTGTATTAATATGTGTATATGATATTTGGAATAGTTTTTGACCACTCTTGTGTGATTTGTGCATTTTGGAGGTTTAAGGTCCATTTTAGAAAATGGCACCCGGGTGGTCAAATTTTGGTATAAAGGGTTTTTCTATCATTTAAATGTTCTATAAGGTGTTTTTAGTTCTATTTGACGTGTTTAAAGTGTTCCCACAGGTTTGTGACCATTAGGATGAGATTTGGACAATTTTGAAAATGGTTTTTACCAAAAAACTGCACTTTTACATCCGGTGTTCAAATCTTAATCTGACGTTGGATTTCTCTAAAATTTGGGTCACAAGTAAAACCTTTTATAAGCTTCGTGTGGGCTTTAGAATCATGTCAATCAAATATCAGACTGAGAAATGACACACTCCGGAATTTGGTCCGGAGGAGCTGTCATGATAGCAAAAGTGCTGTCATGACAGCAACAGTGATGATGTTGCAACATGCACGAAATTCAATCCATCCATTAGATCTTTCCAAAATTTGATATGCTAATAGTACTATTTAAAAGTGATATGTGGGCTTTGGAATCACTTCGATCGGAGGTTGGATGATGAAATGGTGCACTCTGAAAGTTAGTTCGAAGGTAGCTTTTAGCTGTCATGACAGAAAAAATGACCAAACTTTTAATATGTTTAATTTTTAATCCGACCGTTGGATCTTTTTGATTTTTGGTACACTTATAGTACCCTCTGAATATGACATGTGAACTTTAAAATTTCTTTGATCGGAGATCCGATGATAGAACGATGCCTCCCAGAAGTTGGCCCGTGAGGGCTGTTATGACAGCAATTTAATGCTCTCATGACAGCATCTTTTTATCTCGCTTTTGCCTAACTTGCTTCCATGTGCTATAGGTAAAACCTATAATTTTTTTATTTAAAAAAGGTTTTAAATGTTTACTTTACAATCGTATATTTGCTTAGTGATTTAAATGGTTTGTTTCCTAAGTTAATTTTAGGATTAACTCCTTAACCACACTTAGTTTATTTGAATTGTGTGATTTTTGGATAACACTCGGGGCAAGTATTACAATAGGATCACAAAATCAATGCTATTTAGGCAACCAATCGATTGCATGATCTTATGAATATCATCATAGTCAGAAGGCTCAACATAAATAGATGGACTAATAGCCTTAGTAGAATCAATACAGTCAAATGGATCATCACACTCAATAGAGTTAGTGTAAATAAGAGGATCCAACAAATCATCAGAGTTTATGAATTCATTTATTTCAACACAAGCCGTACAATTATGTAAACTATCAGATGTACAATGCATAATGTTTTCATAATTCACCACATTAGGTAGCTTAATAATCAAATCATCCCAAGTCTCATCAAATTGCTCATTCATGAATGAAAGATAATCATACTAAGTTTCCTTACTAAGATCATCATTAATGCTAGATAACATGTGCTCTTTAAGCATAAGATCCTCTTGAGAACTCTTACTACCTATATTCACTTTAATCTCACTGTCACCCTCACATTTGTTCTCAATTATAAGTAATTTCTCTATCTTATCATCTCCCAAACAACTAGAAAATTTAGTTTTATTAATGATTAGAGGCTCAATACAAGAACTAGATAAGTCAAAGGAAGAACAACGTAAACATTCATTAATATTAACACAATCAATGCATGACTCAACATTCTTAGACTCAATTGTCTCAAGGCATCCTAAATCAATGTTATTACAAACATCATCAGATGTAAAATATGTCATGTCATTAGAAACAACAATATCAGGTAGTGCAAGATTACTAACATATTCAATAAATTCTTTATACCAAGAGGAGTCAATAGAATCAGGAGAGGATATATCAATCTTAGTACTACTCTTGCATGCACCTAATTCATCAGTACCACTAGAACATGGTTTAGTGATTTTAGGCTCATTAGTATTAGGAAATTCAACAATAATGTCTTTCTTTATATCATCATCAAATGAAGAATCCTCCTGAACTTGTTCTATTAGGGAACATAGTTGATCAACTATTTTCTGAGTCTCAAGACATTTATGTTGAAACTATCGACTGCTTTGTTGAGGATGCTAAAATTGCATGTTATTCTCTAATGTATGCGTCTTTATAACTTTAAAACTACTCCCCTTGCTAGGCTCCTCAAGTGTTGGGATGGTTGGCTTATAAGTTATAGAGGCTGTGTAGTCTCAAGCAAATCATTAGCTTGCATATGGGGGAATTGATGAACAAAAGTTGGGGTACTCTCATAAGGATAGAAGTGGAAGTGATGGTGTGGATGGTAGTCAAAAAAATGAAAATAGCACAAAAAAATCATAGAAAATTTAAAAAATGAGAAAAAAAAAAAAAGAATTAACAACCAAACTCAAAAAGTCTCCTCTTTTGTCAACAGACAAAAAGTATTGGATCTCTTTTTTCTTCTCTTTGATGCACAAGTTGGAGTAGCCGAATTAAGAGCAACAAATACAAAAGATTCCAACATTAACAGCTTCATCTTCTTCAAAGTTTGAGCTCCCATAACATCACACAATGCCTCAAGAACTCCCTCCATATACATAATGTGCTGATCATCCAGGATTTTTGAGATGAGAGATCTATACAACAAGTATGTTAGAGCTTTTTAATGCTCTAGCTTAATAATGCCTTTCATTTTCCTCATGATGATGTGAGGTAGGTTGATATAAAGCCCCTTAAGCATTGTTATGAGGTAAACCATTTCTTTCTATAGAAAAAATGTTGTACTCCTACTATTTACTCATCATTGTTCTAGTGAGGACATGATGAAATAGCCTGTAGATAAGGGGTATAAAGGCAGGCTTTGTAATTGGCTTTTTCTTAGGCTCCCGTTCTGGTACCAAAGCTTTAAACATAATCATCTTTGAAATTGCAACTCACTAGTTCATCTCATTGATCCATCAAATAGCAACTCTAACAACTTGATTAAATAATCTTCAATGATGTCCAATTGTTGGCCCCTTACTTTCACTCTAAGTAGCTTTTCATCATCAAGAACTATGATAGAGTTATAGAAGGCTCTGATAACTTCTTTACTAAATGGGATATTGATGGAAATCATCGTCTTATAGGGACTTAGAATCTTTTTTAGATCATAGCCCTTGTTAACAAGTTATTGCATATTCACACACCAACACAACCCCAACTTTTTTTGACACATCTTGTCCTATTGAGCATGAATTATTCCTTCATCTAATTTTCCATGATTGTACTTAGCAAATTTATCATCCTCATCATCATCATCAATCACAACATTTTTGCCTTCATCTCTACCTTTCTCAATAGGCTTACAAGAAGTCTTACTCTATATACTAGCTTCTCCCACAATTTGATTTTGAGAAACATGAAACAGTGAAGGCGTAGCTTCTAGAGTATGTTCAAAAGAGTTGGAATCACCAAGTTAAGACAAAGAATTCATACCTTGAGACTTTGAAGCTCCTTAATTAAGTTGAGAAGCAACAGTTTCATTTTTGCTTTATAATGTTGATTTCAATTGAGCTCTAGGCTCTTATAGGATTTTAACCTTCTTCGTAGAATTTTCCTTTTTCTTTTTGGCTTTTGTAAACTACTAAGCTTTCATCATGATCTTCCTGTGTTAATGAAATCTTGATTGAGTTTCTCGCTTCTTCTTTACCATAACGTCTCTAGCTCTGAAGAAATCTTCAGACTCTATTCCTTGATTTTTAAGTGATTTCTCAATGTTCTTTGTCCAAGCCATTTTTGGCTTTTTAGCCATATAATCAAGTCTTAAATCAAAATGAGTAGTATATAGGTGAAATTTTATTAGGAGTTTTGGTCATTGGTATTTTTAGAGTGATATAGTGTGATATTTTAGGAGATTTAGAGGTCAAAAGTATTAGAAATTATGCCATAAGGCCAATCATTATACTATGCACATTGTTATTTGATAAATCTCTCTTTTGTTATCATATCAATTGCATTTCACTATGATAACTATATCTTTGGACAAACTATAATGATTGTCTTAAATGTCCCTGATCGGTCATCTATGAGGGATCATAGATGAAACAAGACTAGTATGACTTTAATTAATTATAGAAATATAAATTAAAGTCGTAGGCACTTGAAAGAGTACAAGATGCTGGACCGACCCGCTATGAAAAAGCTGTATGGTATAAGTCATAAGCTTATCTCATATATAACTATATCACTAAGCCCTTTGACTTGAGATCATCATAGATTCCTACATGACAACCACTAAACTTTGACCTAGTCAAAAATCACCATTGATCTGGTGATCATTAAGGCTATGATTGAGTTTAGCGATATTCATGTAAAGGAATATGAGTGGTCAAGATGGAATTTATCCCTCATATTAATTGAGAGATATTACCGAGCTGCTCGATAAGTATGATTGAAGAAATGTATGGCCATACTACAATAGAAAGGATTTTTCCATTGTTATGTTAGTCTACTCAAAGATTGAGAAAGTAATAGTCAGGTAAAGGAGAATGACAATTCTATATCTTACACCTGACTAAAATATCACGTGCAAAAGGGATGTGATATAGTTATATGATAGGTTGTATCGGATTATCAATCTCCATATGAATTGGGTAGTTACAATATCTTGCTAGAGGCCACTTGTGACTTGTGAGTTAAAAGCATAATTAGTCTACTACCAACTTCATATGGGTTTACAGGGTCGCATATAAGAATAGCTCAACTTGAGCTATAATGTCTAAGTTCATTAAATCTAGAGTGTGTCTAGATTCAATGAATGTATGTTTTTCAAAGGTGAATGAATTATATATATATATATATATTTGAATATTTACTTGATAAATACTTATATCTATATTTATATGAAATGTAAAATATAAAATATAATTATATATATTTTTAAAATATATATGTATATTCATGTATGCATATATATTTGATATATGTATATATGTATATGATATATAAATATATATGCACATATATGTGTATTTTTGTGTATACATATATATAATATAATATGTATATATATTATATTGTGTTAGTTTTAAATTTAATTTTACATGATAGATTGAATCTAATAACTAACATGATATGAGAGAATATCATATCAGTTATATAATTTAAATTTATGAGATAAATTTAAATTAGATATGATATTATAGATTTTATTTTTGAGATAAATTTAATTTTGATTTTTTTGTTGGCTCTTCAAGTGATAGGCAAAAACCCTAATCTATATATTATATAGAGAAGGGGACGTGCAATAGAATAAGCAATATTAAGTCTCTTGACGGCAAAAACCTATAAGAGCCACGAAAATGCCCTAGAAAACAAAAGGATGTCTAAATTGACTGAAAGACGAAGATTAGATACGAAGAGCACTAGCACACTGTTCGTATTGGGAAATTGTTCATGTGGATACCATAAAGGGAGTGGATATATATTGTTAGCTCCTAAGATCTAAATTTTTGAAGAGAATGCTGTAAAGTTTGAAAAAAAATAAAAGGTAACTCTTCTATCCATCTTGGATTAAATGAGTTTGTTTGATCAACATTGAGATAGGGATTTAAAATTTTTATTCTATCATTGTGCCTCCCTATTCAACAAAAGGAAGATTTGGTTGAGAGGAAGTGAGAAAAGTATTAGCTAGGGTTTGAAGAAATGGGTTTCTAATGAATAGAGGACTTAATATAATAATTCACAATTCTAGTATTGTCACTTAATATCGGTATTGATAATTAACCATTGAAAAATATTAAATAAATAAATGGCATAGATTAACTTGAAATGTAAAAATGTTACCATATAGTTCTAGTATAACTTCACCTTAGGCTTCTTATCGTAATATTGACATTATTGTAGCAGTACCAGTATAGCTCCTTTAGTACCGCTATAGATGACTTAGTTATGTTATAGATCTTTCTCTTTAAGTTCTTGATTCTTTCATCATTATTGTTATAGTTGGACTTAGTACTAGTATTACGTCCTTAGTACCCCAACTAATCTCATAATACTGATATTACTTACTTTGGCTTGCAATACTTAACACATCATTAGTTTTGATATTGTTTATGTAACATCCTAAATTTCTTAATCTTATGATTAGCCATTAACTGATGGTAAAGTGATAATTTGTATAGGATTAGAGATTTGGATGGTTATGTGATGGTTTATGTCTTTGAGATGTTGTATAAACAGATATGGGTGAGAGGATCGCATTTTGGGTTGAAGCAAGTGCACGTGGTGAGAATTAATCTCACTGTCCCACGCATTGTGGCACATGGACTAGAAAGTGGCTTCTTAAGTCATGAAATTTTAAAAATTTTAGAAGGAAGAAATCTAAAACACATAAAAGAGAGAGGAGAAAAGTAAAAGGTATGCTAGGGCAAGAGATTCTGGAGCCATGGAAGGTGCTTCTGATAAGTTACTTAGTAGGTAAGCTATATATAATCCTTACCTTCTATTCTATCCAAATTTCTTTGAAAATGAGTTATAGAAAAATTGAATTGATAAAGTTTGAGGGGTTTAAGTCTTGCCCAATAGTAATAAAAAGGTTCTTAGGAGTTAAATTAGAGCTTTGTGACTATTTTAAAGCTGAATGATAGAGCCTTGAACCCGTATGCTCAATTTGGTCCTAACTTAGAGAAAGAAATGGTAAGAATTTGATTTAATTAAAATGAGACTGATTTAGGTGATGTAAAGTAGTAATGGATTTAAGATGGATAAGTGGAAAAGAATATACGGCTAAATATAGCTAAAAGTAGTAAAAATGTGTTTTTGGTCAAAATGGACCAAATGACTAAATTGTGCCAAATATGTTCAGATTGGCATATTGAACGTGTGAGTTGAGAAAGGAAGCTTGTGATAAGCTACTGTGGTAGTTGAAATCCACAGATAACCTTTTTAGTGACAGAAGGGTTGAGATAGCTGAATAACTTTTTTATTTAACTATTTGTTATAACTATATGTGAGTATGCTATGTAGTGCATGAAATGGTTTTGAACTAAGCATGTTTTATGGCATTATGTGAATGATGCATGAAAATGATTTTTGGTCAAATAAATGAGTAAAAACATGTGATTTCATACTTTATATAAATATATGCTATGTATTGAGGACATGTGTATAGATGAGGAACTTATATGGTTCAAAAAGCATGACTATAGGGGTGGGAGTTCACCTGAGTAGAGAGGTGGTGATAAGACCATATGGCATATTCTCTTTAATGCCTGATGGGGTATAGTGTTAGAGAATTATACCTATTTAGTGCCTTTCGAGGTGCGGTGTTGAAGATATGGGACTCCTTAGTGTTTGTGTGATACAGTGTTGGAGTCAATGACACCCTATTGTGTGTATTGGGTGAAACCATAGTTTAGAAGTGAGATAGAACACCTTTGGCAGGGGTGATTCTACTATTAAATGTGAGGTCAGGACCAATGAAAGTGTATATTAATCTAAGGCAAGCCTATGGTTTCATGTTGGGGTGATTTGGAGAGTCAGTCGATAGTGATCATGCTATGTGATGTAATATGTTGCTTTATGGGGTATAAGCAGAAAAAAGTGGTAAAACAAGTGTAAAAGTGATGAGATGTTTGATATGAGTGTTATTTGAAATGAAATATGTGATATGTTGTATAAAATGGTATATTATGCTTTACTTTCATATAGTTGCATTTGATAGTCAATAAGAGTGAGTTATTCTATTACTGAGATTTTTATCTTATCTCCATTATTACATTTTTACAAGACCAAGCAGTAATTAGGGCAAGGGAAGAGAGTTTGGGCCGGCTTAGAATTGTTGAAGCCGTGTGAACTCAAAGTTTGTGTAATGAACTAATCTAGTATGAATTTTGTGTATATGAGTTGCCATAGGATTACATGCATGTTTTGAGTAGTGATTTTGTGAAATCTTAGCCCATTTGTGTATATATGTGATGAAATGAATCAAGGGCTAAAGATTGGAATGTATATGAGTTGAGAATGTTGTGTTTTTAAGTGAATCTTCGCCCACATGTAAAATTATGATAAAATGAGTAATTTGGAGCTAAGATTGAGTTGTGATTGTCGTATTAATATGGATATATGTGAATATATTGAGAAAAATGCCAAGCAGACCAAGTTTTACCAAGTGTTGGCAAATTGTGAAAATTTATGAAATGGAAACTGACTGTTGAGGGATTAAATTTTGATATACCCATATCTTTATGATATAATATGGTCAATCAAGTGTATCAGGTTCTTTTGGACTTGATTCAAGACCTTGTGTGGTCTAATGAGAGAAAGGAATCAATTTGAGCACTTAGGTGCACAAACTTTTCAGGAAAAGTGACTTTTTGCACCAGGGTGTCTAAATTTTGATCAGACAATTAGATCGTGTCCAAACCTATCTCATTAGCTAACTTATAAGATGAACTTCATATGGGCACTTGAATCACTCCGATCAAACGTTGTATGTGAAATGGCGCATGTCAGAAGTTCATCATTTTATTGTCAAAATGAGAGCAAAAATTTCATATAAGCACGTTGCGGCACATGGTGGCATGTGACACAGAAAGTTATGTGTGTGGCTCTGTGCCACATGCTGTGGTGTATGTGTTGCATGTTGGGGCATATAGCCCATAATTCAACTTGATTTTATGGTTTTTATGGCATGTAATGAGTGTTGTGAATGCTTATATTTTGCTTCTACTGTGTATTACTCAAAGGCATTATGATTTTTGATGATTTTGCAAACAAGTCTTTAGCCAAAACTTTTTAAATAAATTTTTTGATTATTGGTTGGTGTGTTTAAATGGTGATTTTGTTAATCTTCTCTTATATCGAGTATATATGAGAGGAGGTTACAATTTACATCAATATTGGTATTGTTAAGAGAATACCTAAAAATATCAATTTGTTCCAGTATAGACAACTTATCTTTTTCTTGTAAAGCTTTCAATTTAGTTTTGGCAAACTTGCATTAACATTGTTAACATAATACCCAAACTAATCTCTTAGTTTTAGAATTAAAGAATAGAAACCTGCAAAAATATATTAACATACTTTGATGCTTAAGTTAGTCTTTGATTCAAATCAAAACAAAAATGAGTTAGAAATACTTACAATTAATTGGGATTTAACAAACTTGATCTTGTTATAATATAAATGAATTGGTTAGCTCCCAAAGGTTTTGTCAAGATATCAACAAGTTAAAACCCTATTGAATGAACTCTACTACAACATCTTTCTCCTAAACATGATCTTTGATGAAATTATGTCTATTATCAAAATGCTTTTTTTTTAGAGTATTGCAAAGATTCTTGGTTAAGCATATTGTACTCATGTTATTACACTTGATTGGGACATCTTTAAGTTTTATCCAAAAGTTGTCAAACTACTGCTTCATCCATACAATTTGAGGGCAACAAAATCCAGCAATAATGTATTTTGACTTAGTGGATGACAAAGATGCCGTGTTGTGCTTCTTGCATACCCAAGATACAAGTAATTGATTTATTACACACTTTTCTATATTAGTTAAGACATTTATTGTGTTTTATAAACTCAAAGGGCACACATATTGCATTAAAATTGATAATTTGCCTAAATGCCTAAATTTTTTACACTAGGGATATGTTGATCTAAAAATGAATTTTTGAGAAAATGTACAAAAAAAATAGTCATAATGTATTTTAAGTGCAAAAAAATAGTAGTCAAATTAGTTTTTACAAATTTATTTTAATTTGGGAGTAATTAAATAAATGTTAATACTTTCTATTGACTTTCTTAAGTATGTTCATTTGACCTAGTTTTGGATTTGCATTTGTGTGTGAATTTTGTACATCTTTATGTACCCATTTCTTAGATATTTTTTTAATAAATTCTCTCTTTTAAATATGATTTTAGTTATGTACTATAATTAGATTTTATGATGTCACATTTTATTAAATTGAATTATGTGTATTTTGTGATATAGGTGAAATGTCCACACTTGTATCAATTGGACAAAGCTTTAAAGAGGAAAATATAAAATTATGTGCCACCAATTCTCTTTAATTGGATGAAGTAGATCTAATTAAAATGTGAATGAAGCATGGATTAAGTTTATATACTTTGGAATCATTTATAAGCTAATAAAAGCATACCATCTTACAAGCCTCTTTTATATGACTTGGATCCACTTGCATTTTCATTTCATTTTCTTTTATTTTAATCATTTGGAGAGCTAAACCTATTCAATTTTCATGTCCTTTTCAAAAAGAATTTGAGATAAACTTCAATTATCACATCGTCCTCTTTCATTCTCTCACCTTCTCTTACTAGTTCTTCCATTGTTCTTCACTTTCACCTACCAAATCTCCACCAATTCTCACACAAACCACTACAAATCATGTATCATTATTTTCCTCTCCATTAGCTCATCCAGTCCCTCCTATTTTCATCAGGTTGCAAAGCTTCAAATCCTCATTTCAATGGCTAAAGAGTTGAGCTACCTTGTGAAGATCAAGAAGACCATAGAGATGGAGATGAGGAGCTAAGCACCTTAGAGGAATCCTAGAGAGAGGAAGATGAAGGATGAATCATGAGCTTTATGGATAAGCTTTTCTTATTTCCTAGCTCTTCTCTTTTAACTTGATGATTAGATACCTTAGTTGAGGATTTGATTATCATGGGTTTGTAATTCTAATTTAAATTTAGTCTTTGTGTAAAGAGAAGATGCTTGTGACATTGAATTCTCTCTCATTTATGCTTGGTTTGATTCATCCACTTGATGATTAATACATATCATTGTGTTTTTCATTTAGTGAAATGCTTGCTTTGATGTTACATAATATTTTGAGATTGATATTTGCACTTGAATAGCTTTACATAGTTTTGTGGTTGCTCATATTTTGTTCTTGGCAGTGGTACATGAGGGAAGAGTTTTAATTATCATACTTGATCAAATTTGCACCAATTAATGAAATGAACTAAGCACTTTGATCTAAGAATTAGAGAATTGAGCTAGTTAAGTTAATTGGCTTAGGATCAGTTATCTTATACTAATACAATTTGGTCAAGGGGAAGAAGAGAGCACTAATTGGCTTATTTCATCAAAAAGATAAGGATTCCAACATCAATCAATCTCTAGGGTTCCAACTCTTTTGAAGGGAATTTCCAATCCACTTACTTTTGACTAGAGTTTAGTTCTTTGTTTTGTCGTTTTAGATAAATCATTGCCAATACTTGGTTTCATTGACCTCATCATTAAAGATTAATCGCTCACTAGGGAGATGACTTAAGTTGACCCTCTACTGCATTTACGATTGATTCTAGATTATTTTGAGAGGTAAGAAACTAGTCTTATTAGTGATCCACCAAAGAAATATCAAATTCTACTTGTGCTCTTTCTCTCTATTGTGCATCCTCCATAATTGGCATCAAAATATCCAATTAAGAACTTACTCACCCTTTTAGCAAACTTGTAACATCTTAGAAAATTTAACCCTTAATTAGTTGATTAAATGGGGTTAATTAAGTAAATTAATGTGATGTGTGATTACAGAGAGCTAATGGACATTATAGGTTGTGATTTCAGCCTTAGGATTAAGTCTAGAGTGAAGTTCGGTCACCTGAATGTCAAAAAGTAAGATAAATAAAGGAAAATGGCTTTGCACTATATGTCTTGACAGATGTATGGCAAGCCCTAACACACAAATCATAAGTAAATGAAGATCCCTTCTTTATACCACATGCTGTGGTGTGTGATGCATGCACTGCAAGACATGGTCATGATTTTGCAAAAATAAAGCTATAACAAATGCGAAAAAAAGAAAGAAAAGAAAAGATAAATGAAGGAAATATGAGGAGCTTTAGTAAGGGTTGGGATTTGAAAGCATTATGAGTGTTTTGAAGTTTCAAACATTAGAGCTCAGTTCCTTATGCCTAAATCCTTCTTTAAGAAAGATCATTTTTGATCCGTAGAGGCTATAGGTTTGAACCCATTAACTTAAATAAAGTTAATGGGAGTTGTTATATTATTTAAACCTAGCATTTATGGCTCTATTCATTTTGGATTATTAGGGGTTATAAGTACACGAAAATCCTCCATAAATGAGGTAGATGGAGTAATGTGGCTCTATTAATGTTTATTTGGGAGTTTAATAAAATTAATGTGACCTAATAGGAGTTAGTGAACCTAATCGGTGTGATTAAAAATGAAGGAGTGTGATTTTAAAAATTTAAAAGTGTTAAGCAGGTGTTGGAAATCATCCTAAAAGAGGGTATTGACAATTGTAGATGTGATTAATTATAGATTAATTACTATTACCTATTGGTATCATTCAAGCTTTGTAAATCTTTGGGAGTACATAATTGAAAAGTAAAGCTTTAACCTCTCAAAGGTCTAAGGTAACTAGGAAAAAATCTTCTTATACTTCTGTGTGTTAATTAATTATTTAATTGTGAATTAATATTGTAAATATTACAAGTGTGGCATATGAAACTTTAATATACCTTTTATAATAAAAGGAAAATTTGAAATGATGTGATATTTTTGTGGGGTTTAATGATATGAATTTATGGGGTTTAATGATATGAATTTGTGGGGTTCAATTATATGATTTTGTGGAGTTCAGTGATGTGATGTTTGTGGAGTTTAATGATGCAAAGTGAAGTAGAATTTAATGACTTATTGAGATGTATTTATGTGAAGTTCATTTATGATATAGGTATAATGATGATATTAAGCATGCCTATACATTCAGTATTTTGCATGCTATGTAATGTTGTAATTATGCATCATATGATTATGAGAGGTGGGATTTTGTTTAGGAAGAGGAATAATGAGTTAAAATCCATGTCGTAGAACTACCATTGGAGCTTGATGGTTTTCCTAGATAATATTATACCTATTATTCTACTTATTTGACAAGGGACTATCCTAATATGTAATAAGAAACTTAAACCTGCTCTAGTTTTCATTTATTTGATGAGAAAGCTAGTTTAGGAAGAACAACACTCCACAATGTAAGATTTGGGGAAAACTGTGACCCCTAAGTGAGTTAAGCAACCTTGGTTGGGTAGTTTCTCATGCTTGAATTGCTAAGGTAGTCTTATTATATAGACAAACCTATTGTATAATGGCCCATGGTTTCATGTTAGAGGTATAACATATTGTCTATCTTGTGTCCCTTGTTTTGAGAACATGTGATACTACAGGTTTAATATCATAATTATGAAATTGCTAGTTTGAGAAAATGATATTGTAACTTATGAAAAAGGAATTTTGAATGTCGATAACATGAGTAAAATGATAGATTGCATTTTGCAATTATATTAATTGATGTGCATTAGTATAAGTTAGATATACCTTGGTTATTCAATGGTTGCGTTCACCCCTCTTTCTTCAATATTACAGGAACTAGCTCATTAGGACAAGATCGAGGGAAACAGACTGAGGCTTAGGATTTTTATCCTAAATTATAGACCTCATTTAATTTGAGTGCTTATGTGTATAATTTACTTTGATATTGCCAATTAGGACAATCCATAATTACTTACATACATTATGTGAATGTTAAGTTAAATTATGTAGTTTGGGCCCTAGGTCATATATGTGTTAATTATGAAATCTAAAAAGGGTCAAAATACTAGTACATGTGAGAAGTATGTAAATATGTGAGGTATGTTAATTTGGTACGATGATTATGAAATTAAGGCTCCCCTTCTATTTTTCAGGTTATGGGGTTGAGTATTGAAAATGTGTTAGATATGTTAATTGTATGATATGGTGTATTGTATAAGTCTGTTTTAATCTATCAACTGTGGTTTAAGGTGTAATTTGGGCCTTTTGTACTTATAGTGAAATTAGGACACCCAAGTTGTATTTAAATTGTGAAAATAAGTGAGTTGAGAAATGAATATCCAAATTTTGACTAAAAAATAATTTAATTGTGAAACCATGCCTTTAGTTAAAGTTAGGAGAAAGCTCTTTGCAAACACGTAGATTACTTTAATTGACATTGGATAGAGAAATGGGGTGCGTTGAAAGTTTGCCCCCATTACTGTCAAATGACAACATCAACGCTATCAAAATTTTGCAATGCACTGTGGCATATGGAGTTTAAGCGATGGTGCATGGCATAGAGAAAAACGTGTCTCGATACACATCCAACAAGCTACAGTGCACCTCTATTTTGCTACACCATTTGTTACTTTCAACTATATTGTAAATATTTTGAGTTGTTTAAAATCCCATGCTTTTGTATATACTTTCTACTCTGATTATTGAATTTATGAAGGTATATTAAAGTGTTTGAAATTTTGAAAAATTGGGATCTTGTTTTGTAAAATTTACAATTTTGGCAATTCTTTTGGATTAGCCTACTAATTAACTTGATTTTAGAATTAATTGGAGATTAGTAAGGGAGACTGTACAAAATCAAAGTCCCAATATGTTAGTAGATTTAAGACACTTAAATATTCCTTTTACAGTAGTCACATGAGAGTCTTCTAGTGCTAATTGGATCATTTCATGAAGACCCACATTGAATGAGATATCTGGATGACCAACTGTCAGGTATAAGAGAGACCCAATCATCCTTCAATATGATTTGCAATCATAGTCCACTCTTGAAGCATCTTTATCCAACTTAATACTTGAGCTTATTAGCATTTGCATTTTGTTGGGTTGATCTATGCCAAACTTCTTAAGCATTTCTCTTGGGTACTTGGTTTAGCAAATAAAAATGCCATCTTTTCTTTGTTTGATTTACAAACTCAAGATAAAGTTTTACCTCCCATCATAGACATTTCAAACTCTCCCTAAATTATTTAAGCTAACTATCTACAAAGAGATCCATCATTAGCACCAAATATGATATCATCAACATAAATTTGCACAATTAATAAATAATTTTTCTTTTTCTTGATGAAGAGGGTAGTATCAACTTTACCTCGGTATTGGTCATTCCATACTCTAGGTGCATGCTTGAGTCCATAGAAAGCTTTCTTAAGCTTGTAAACTAAACCAAACTTATAAGGATTTTCAAGATAGTTGTTCAATGTACACTTCTTCAAGGATGTACCCATTGAGGAATGAATTTTTAACATCCATCCAGTTGAACTTGATTATTTTCATAGTAATATAGGCTAGAATAGATTTATTACTTTCAATCTTGCATCTGGTGCAAAAGTCTGTTCATAATATTCATTCTTCTTAGTTATAACCTTTGGCCACTAATTGAGCTTTATTTTGGACAATGATTCCCCTTCCATCAAGTTTGTTCTTGAAAACCCATTTTGTTCTAATGATAGGTAATCCTTAAGTCTTGCAATAAATCCCAAATTTGACTTCTCTCAAATTGATTGAACTCTTCTTGCATAGCATTTATCTAGTAAGAGTCAGATAGAGCTTCTTTAATATTCTTTAGCTCAATTTCTAAGATGAAGGCAAAGTAACTGAAAATATTTTGTAAATGGCTTCTTGTACACTCTGAGTCATTAATATCACCAATTACTTGATCAAAAGGGTGGTTTAAATCAGAAAAGGAAGTGGTAGAAAACATGTTTGGAGAGGAGGAGAAGTTATCATTTGTTAGGGCCAGCAATATTCGAAGCTCGAGAGTTTGCTTCGATCAGTACTTGCTAGATAAATATTGTGCAACTCTAAACTTCATTTCTAGCCCATTTTCGTTGAATTTTATTGGTTGAAAAATCAAATCATGAAGTTTTAAGGTGTTAAAATCTAAAAGAAAGGTTTAAAATGGGCTATTGAATATGGAACTAAGATTTTGTGACTAGTATAAAGTTGAATGGTTAACCTTTAAGGATTTGCACTCGAAATAGACTAAAAGTTTAGGTTAAATGGTGAAAATTGGTTGAATAAATGAGTTAGGAGGTTGTTATGGTTATTTAAATAGCTTATAGGGTTAATGACTATAGATAATGGACGTATGAATTCAAAAGGCATTAATTGGAATGTTGTGTGTGTTAAGGGATTTGATTTAACTATTAATACTTGTGTTAAATGTTGAGAATTAACTGAGGGGCACTGTGTTGTGTAGATTGAGCACTGTATTAGAATTTCAAGCACACAAGATACATCATCGTCACTATCAACATCCATTTCATTTTCTTTATTCAAGCTAAGTGAAAAATCAACACTTTCAATACATTTAAATTTAAATCAAGAGAATTATCATGTAAACTCAAAGTGTTTTTCTCCCAAGGATATAACTTTTCATAATATGGTTCATGATCAAACATCCAAGGTGATTCAACTATAATTTCTTCATTTATGTCATCATCATTCAAATCATTATGCTTATCATTAGACAAAGTTAAATGTGAAGAAGAATCAACCTCAATAGGAATAGGAGAAATTATCTCTTAAAGTAAAAGTTGGATTGACTCCTTCTCTTTTAGAGAATGAGTGGCTTGAGGTATATTTATGTTCTCAATAGCTTTGTGAGCTACTTTTTTGTGTATCTTCAACTTGAAATATGTAATTGCTCTTTTGTGGGGCTTGGGCTACTCCATATGGTTCACAATATCCTTTTAGAAGAGGATAATCATAATAGAAGTGGGAGGTAGCTTCACAATGCACACAATAAAATTTACCCCATTGTGTATATAATTTTTCTAGATGCTTAATGTCAATGGGTGGTGTATGCTCAACATGAGTACTTAGATTGGATTTAAAACTTATGAGATTGGAAAATTCATAATTGTGACTTAGATAGAAATGATCATAATATGGGGGTGGACAATCAAAGTTATATGGTTAAAATTGAATATAGAAATGGGATGTATGATCAATGTTAGGTGTTGAAAATGGATGAGAACTCATGTCAAGTGAAGGATAATGATAAAACCAAGCCATAAAATGCAATGAAACTTTTGTCTACAAGTAATGATACAAATTTAAGCTTAAAATGATAGAATGACTAAGGAAGCTCAAATGAAATGTCTTTTGCAAGTGCACAAGTGGAAATGCATAATAATAATGTAAACAAAATCAAGCAAGAAAACAAACAAACAAAATCAAGAGAATTTTTTTTCTTTTCGATTAAACTTAACAATAACTAAATGATCAAATAAAACCAAAAAACAATACCCAATAAGTAGAAAGCGAGTTAGAAATGCTCAATCAAGCTTTGGTAATTCTAAAATTTACACAGTAGACTCTCTAGAAATAGTGACCTTGTTAATTTTCTAGCAGCCAATCCATATGAGAAATTCTCCTAAGACTTTTATGATAAATATCAGATCAAAAAGCTTTCCCAGTCATTCCCAGAATGTTTCACAAGTTGGTCCATAGTTCTAGAGAAACAGGATTTCGTCCAGAAGACGTTCATACTTTTCCAATAAACTTTCAAATAGGAAAATGGAAAAAATTGAAGAAAATGATAAACACAAGAAACAAAGTTAAGACAATAATAAGAAAAATGAGACTAGAATCAATCATTTGGACACTCAAAGAGGGAGATATGCTGACTCAAATTTACAACAGGCTTTTGAGAATCTTCTATAAAGGCTCCCCGACCTTGTTAGTTTATAAAATTTCCACAAGACACTTCCCACGTCCAAAATTTACCAAACCAAATTTAAAATAAAGCTAAGTTATAGAGCTTTCAAATGCAACAAATGTCAAGTCAAGATTCCCTCAGACTCGTTCCTAGTTGATTTTTTGAATTTTAGATAGAGACAATAGAAACAAAGTATTTTCAGCTCTTCACCAAACCAATAAAAATTGCACTAATTTTTTCTTTAAAGAAAAAATAGACAAAAACACTCAAAACATACACAAACAATAAAAAAACACAAAGCACAAATTTTTAAGATTTTTCACAAAATTTTTCAGAAACACTAAAAATGTAAATTAAGCACTAAACAACATTAGAATTAAACCTAAACTGTTCCTCAGCAATGGCACCAAAATTTTA
This sequence comes from Prosopis cineraria, assembly GCF_029017545.1. NCBI lineage: Eukaryota > Viridiplantae > Streptophyta > Magnoliopsida > Fabales > Fabaceae > Prosopis > Prosopis cineraria. Next base: position 21,416,447 of record NW_026555335.1, read on the forward strand.
ATAGAAAATTAGTCACTTATCCTCTAAATTAAACTAAAGTTAAACCTAATGCAATATAGGATCAACCTTAGGTCATCTCCCAAGGAATGGTCTTAGTCTAATTAAAAGTTATCTAGTGAAATAAATCACCCAAAGTTGTAAGAATTCAATTACCTAATTATCTAAACTAATTACCTAATGTGCAAGTAAATAAAATACTAAATAAAGTGAGTGAAATGAACTTTTCTTTTCACAAGAGTGGAACCTTAGAGATTAGTTAATTTTGGACTCATTATCTTTTCATGATTAGGCTAAGTTTAGCTCTCCTTTCCTCTTATCTAAAGCTGTCATGACTTAAGAAAATTATCTTAAGCCAATTAACCTAATTAGCTAACTTTCTTAGGTCTTAGATTAAAGTTCCTAGTTCAATTAACCAATTGGTGTAAACATTAGCCAAATGATTCACTCAAACCTCTCCTTCAAATGCCATGACCAAGACAAGGAGTCAAGTAACCACAAGATTATGTCAAGCTACTCAATAACTCAAGCATTAACATCACAAGATTATGCAACATTAACACATGTAATTCACTAATTAAAAAACACAAGATTATGTGCTAAATAAAGAGTGGCCAAATTCAGCCATGACTGTCCAAGGAAGAAATTAAACGAACAATTCTCTCTCTTTACATCAATATCAACATCAAATTCAAATTATAATTTACAAGCTAAGATGATTAAACCCTAGATTAAGGAATCTAACCATCTAGTAAAAAGAGAAGGGGATAGGAAACAAAAGAACTTAGCTAATTTAAAGCTCAAGACTCATCCTCCATCTTTGTCTCTCTAAGATTCCACTAAAGAAATTAGCCAATCTTCATCATATTCAAGAACTCTAGTAATTGCTTGTGAAGGCCAAACTTTATAGCTCTTGAATGATGGAAATAGCTTCAATCCTTGTGAAAGTGGAAGGGTTAGGACAAAATTGAGGAGAGGAGAAGAATGGTATGAGTTTTGTAGAGATATGGTGGCTGAAAATGGAGGTTAGGGTGCTGGAAAATAAAGAAAAAAGAGAAAAAATGAGGAACACTATGAACAAGTGAGAGAAAATAAAGGAGATGAATGAAATGAGTGTTGGATCTAAAAAGGGGGTGAATAGGACATGCCTCACTTATTTGCTCAGCTGATCACTCAATTAAAAAATAAAAAAAAAGTAAAAAGAAAATGGGAGCCTTGTCACACTTGCAAGGTGGCAATCTCCTACTGGTTTGTAGATGATTCCAATGTATGTACAATTAATCCCATATGTCATCCACAATTTTAGTTGATCTAAACTACCCAATAGGTTCCCTTACACGTTCAAACCATTAGCCTTTGACCCCATAGACTTTTGGCTTCATTTGCCCAATTAATGCACAAGTCACATGCCACCTATATCCCATAAATTACATAATTCAATTAAATAGCATGTGGTACAATAAAATATAATTAATGTCTAGAATTAAATTCATAATTAGAAGGAAAATTTATTAAAATAACTAAGTTCTAGGCTACATAAAATCATATAAAAATTTTCACACAAAGGCAAATCGAAAACTAGGTCAAATTAAAACACTTTAAAAAGTGTTGACTTTTTATTTAATTACTCCTAGATTAAAATAAATTTTAAAATATAATTTTTCCACTCATCAACTGGACATAAAATTCACTTTGTAAAATTTTCTTGTACATTTTCTCAAAAGTTTATTTTTTGGACCAAAATACTCCTAGTGCACTAAACCTAAAAACTTAAGCAAAATTACAGATCTAATGCATTGTGTACACTTTGAGGTGATAAATAATTAATAAAGAGGTGTTAATTGACAAATAAAAATGGGTAATAAATGTATTCTATCACATGATCATACTAAAGGGTGGGACTTTACCTAGAGTATATGGAGATGCATGAAAAATTCATATGGTTGGGTTGGCACCATGGAACCTTTGGTACAAAAATATATTTGGGACTATTATCATGAGACATTTAGGTAATCAAGTAACTCCCTAGTGCTCGTGAGGGTATAGTTAGGAGTTAACAATACCTCTATCGTGTGTGTGTGAAAGGGGGAAACTGTAGTTCAAAAATGGGACAGAATATTTTTGGCTGATTGTTTCTACCACTAAAGGTGTGCTCAAATCAATTTTGATAGGATTAGTCTAGTAGAGTTATAGGTTCAGTTAGGGAGCACGGTAGTTTGGATGGATAAATGATCATGCAAATGTGTGAAAATTGCTTTGCAAAAGTTGCTGATTAATATATGTAAGTATGCTTATTGTGAAAACTATATAAATGTTGCTATGCATATAAGTTGGCTTAGGATTGCATTTACATGTGATATAAGATGCATTAGTGTGACTGCATGTGTAACTTAGCCCTGGAATTGTATAAGTTTGTGATGTGTGATGTGTGATAAATTCTATAAATGAGGGTTAAGACACTATGACAAGTGCATGTAAGTGTGTCTGATGTGATTAATGCATGAAGTTTGGCTCGAAGTGTGTCTATGTGTGTAGTTGTGAAAATAGCCCTATTATGTGTGGTAATGGGCAATGCATTAGCTAAGCTTGTGTCTATATATGATTTTGATGATATCATTGCTTAATTAGGTGTTTAAGGTTTCATTAGATATGGTTAAGCTATAAAAGTGGTTAATGACATTGGGTTTGGTTTTAGGGTGCATAGGTGAGTGAAAATGACATTAAATGATCATTTTGCATTCGAGTATCTAATTTTTAAATAAAATATTATATTGAAACAAAACTAGTGTCGTTATGTAGCTTTGGAAATAAGCTTTGTGTAGGCACTTGAATAACTCCAATTGGAGACTGTATGTGAAAATGTCACATGTTAGAAGTTCATATCAGTTGAGCTTCTAACAACAAAATTTGAAATGTGCGCCATAGCACATGATACATATGCTGCAACACATGGCATAGAGTAAGGGCTTGTAGTTGTGTACCATATGCCATAATAGATGTGTCACATGCTACAGCATATGACCCATTTTGCTAAAAATTACTATTTTTCCCTATTTTCTTATTATTTGTTATTTATACAATTTGTTTGCTTCTATTAGGCATAAATGCATAATTTTGATGGATTTCAAATGGTTTTTAAAATATTTTCTTAGGATCCTATACTTTACAAATATTGAATTTCAAATGTTTATATACATAAGTATTGGTTGAGTGTAAAGTACCATAATATCAAGAAAGACATTACAACTAACAATTCCAAAAACTTCTAGAAACAAAATGGAAGTAGTAAGTATATTGAAGTAGAAGGCTTACCTAAGGCATATGAACCTTATGATGCCTCTAAAACTTCAACATATTCGAGCCTAAGCATAACTCCTCCTCCTCCTCAGGCCTCTCTCTTAAATACCTCAAACTTATCATTTAATATGGCATATTCAAGTTTTAAAACTCTATCATGCTTGTCATAGTAAGTTACATTCTTCATTGCAGCAAACAGCCCAAAATGACCAACTCAACTTAAGCCTAATTTCCTAACCTAATTTGGCCCCCTTGCCTTATGAGCCCTTCTTTAAACCATTTAGAAGGTCCAATATGTAATGTCCTTCCTGGCATTATGATACTTTACACTAAAACCAACACACATATATAAAAACATTTGAAATTCAATATTTTTAAAGGATGGGATCCTAAAAGAAAATATTTTGAAAACTATATGAAATCCATCAAAAGTATGCATCAACACTCAGTGGAAGCGAACTAATTGTATAGATAACAACCAATGAGTAAATATGGCAAACCAATATTTTTTAGCAAAATAGGCCATGTGTTACAGCATGTGGTACAAAACCACAAGTTCACACTCTATGTCATGTGTTGCAGCATGTGCATCATGCACCATGATGCATGTATCAGATTTTCCTATCAGACAACTTAGTTGATGTGAATTTCTGATATACACCATTTTCACATATAGTGTCCAATTAGGGTGATTCAAATGCTCACATGAAGCTCATTTAAAAATATAACTAATGATATTAGTATCATTTCAATTTGATATTTTATTTAAAAATCGAACACCTTGATGTAAAGTGACTGTTTTTGTCATTTCACTCACCCAAGTGCCCTAAAACCAAACCCAAAGTCATTAGTTACTTTTAAGGCTTTGACCACATCCAATAAAACCTTTAACACCTAATTAAGTAATGATATTATCAAATTAATATGTAGACACAAGTTTGGTCATTGAATTGCCCTTAAATACATACACAAGGGCTATTTTCATATTTACACTCATTATACACACTTGGCCAAACTTCACATGTCCATCACATCAAACACACCAATATGCACTTAAAATAGTGTCTTAGCCCTCATTTATAAAATTCATCACACATCATGCATGTACACACTCAAGGGCTAAGTTACACATATAGTCACACAAGTGCATCATATATCACATGCATATGCAATCCTATGACAACTTGTATGCAACACATCATTCATAAATAGTCAAGTTCATCACACTAACACTAACGAGCTATCAGTAGTCCTACTACTCTCGGCTCAACTCTTCTCTCTACTGTCTTGACAGATGAGATAAACATCTTAATAGCCAAAATAATTCATCACTATTTATTAATAAGAATAACTTAAACTAGTAAACAAAATCATTTATATCATTTTCACAATAGACAACCACATATAAAACCACTTTTATAAATTAATTTTTCACATAGTTACATGATCATCTATCCATCCACACCTCCATGCTCCCCATTGAACCCATAGGCTTTATTGGATCAATCCTATCAACATTGATCCAAGCACATCTTTAGTGGTAGAAACATATAGCTATAAGTATTCTATTCTACTTTTAGACTATAGTTCCCCCTTTCACATACACACAATAAGGGTTTTGTTAACTCATAACCTCATGTTGAATTAAAGAGGTGCAGCAGAAGAATAAAAATTAAATCCTCAATCATGATCATGGATCGATCGAATTTATTTAAGTCAAGGTAGATAGAAGAATTACCTTTCTAACTTCAAAATATCTCACATGTTTCCTTCAAGTGTTTCAGACCTCAAGAGCTGACAATGCTAATCTTCTCCCTTTATTGGTATCCACATGAATAGATCTCTACTTGAATAGCATGCTAGAGCTCGAAACATCCATCTATTTTCTTAAACGTCGAATGTCACTTTTCTCTAAGATGTTTCTATGGCTCTCATTGTGTTTTGCCGTCAGGACTTTTTCTAACTTTCACTTTCATCATGAAATGTAAGATTCAAATACTTTAAATATAAAAAATTGACTAATTAAGGGATAAATTAGTTAAAAGATGATTAATTAATTTAAATATGTTTTTAAGTTTCTAATTGGCTTTTTGTGTCATGTTTGGCTTTAAATTGAGTTAGGATGGAAGTTAGATTGAGTCGAGTGGCATCAGGGGGAGTAAAATTGACATTTTGCTCGTTACATCATGAGCCTGACTTGTGTGGCGTGCGCTACAGCGCACGGCATAGCAGACAATTTAAATTTTCAAAAATCATCAAAAAATGATAGTTTTTCTGGTGGGAAACTAGAACATGAAGGGGACAGCTTTAGGCACTGCTAGAGCATCATTTTAGGAGAATTTTGAAGATAAATTGAGCCTTCAAACTCTTGAGTAAGTTTCCTCTCCTTCTCCTCTACCTTTTCATCTCATTTTCCATGGGATTTGAAAGTGGGAGAATTTTCTTTGATTGGATTAAGCTATGAGCCTATGTTTTAAAGGTTTCTATTAACTCTAAAGGATTGATTTGAGTTTCTTAACCTTGGATATGTAGTAATATGAAGCCACTTTGTTATTTGGTGAAAGTTGGATCAAGCCTTAACTTGATCATGGGGTTTTAAAGTGTGATAAGTTGAGATATGAACTGTTATGTTGTGATAGAGTTAGAGGGAGGCTTGAAGGGATTGTGTGAACAAATTGTAATCTTAACAAGCCTCTTTGTTGAGAATATGAGTGAGAAGTGGGAGAATCGAGAGGTTATTGGTAGCTAATAGTGCTTATGTTAATTGAAAATTAACATATAGTACTTATTGATGTAAATTATAGTGTGGGAAGATTTGCCTTAACATGAGAAGATATTTAGTACCACGGGTAACCCTTTTGGTAATAAAAGAGTTAAGGTAACTAGATGATTTTCATTATTTATTACCTTGTCTAAGTTATTCTCAAGTTGTTCTTGCATGATTTGTTATGTATATATATATGAATTTTGTAAAAGTTAACTATTTTAGAAAATAAATAGAGTATTGATTTGTGAAACTTCATATTTTTGAAATAAGTGGTAAGATTTGTTATACTTGTTTAGAAAGTGGTTTATGCATGGTCAAGTGAAGATATGTAGTGAAATGTGGCATATTAGAAGGTGGGAGGTCACCCTGGGGGAGTAGTGAAGATAAAGTCCATATAGCAATGCTAGCACCTCGGGACACCAGGTGTAGCTTATATTCTCCTTAGTGCTCGAAAAAGGATGCAATATTGGAGACTTACTTTCTTTAGTACCTAAAAAGGTGTGGAGTTGGAGACTATGCTCCTTAGTATCTATAAGATACGGTGTTGGAGTAATGACACCCCCAATTACTTGAAATAGAGGGAACCAGTAATGTAGAAGTGGTTTAAGACACCTTGGCCGGGTGGTCCTACCATGGATGGTGAGCTTGGGGACTATACATGTGGTTTGGTTCCATAAAATAGCCTACCAGTTCAGTCAGGAGTATTGGAGGATTGGATGGTTAGTGATTATGAATGTAACTTGTGGTGATTTTATATGATGTGTTTATTATGCTTATTTTAAGGCTTATTTATAACTTGGAATATTAATCAATAATGTAGATTATCTTAGTTACTGAGATTTTTATCTCACCCTATAGTTATCATTTTATAGGTTCTACCATTGAGACTGAGCAAAGGAAAGAATCGAGCAAGGGCTAGCATACTTGTTACGTCATCATTGTAAAGCCTTATTTTATTTTGAGTCATGTACATAAACTTATATAGATGATATTAAAGGTTGTCAACTAGGAATGCATATCATTTTAATTGGTTGCACTTGTTTCATACTATGTTATTTTATATTTTAGCCTAATATTGTATATAATGTGAATATGTGGTAATTTTTGTGGTGATGAGCTAAAATACTAATACAAGTACATAGAATGTTTTATCAATATGGTGACAATGTATATATAGTTTATTATGTGGCAATAGAGGCCAAATAGTGTATATGGTGTTGATTTTGTATTTTGGCCATGTTGGGTGAAATGGGCATTAAGTGGCCAAATTTTGTGTTTGACATATTTTTGTTAATCAAGTGTATATTGATCTATTAGACTTAGTTCAAGGCTCAAAATAGGTTAATGGTATAAGTTTTGAGTTTTGGGTACTTGGATGCTTGAAAATCGCTTTAAAAACTGAATTTTACATCTGAGTGTCTAAATTCTCATATGGTTTCAGATCATAATGAGACTTATACCATTAGTTAGCTTATTGAATAAGTTTCGCATGGGTGCTTGAATCACTCCAATCGGATATCGGATGTGAAAATGATGCGTGTTTGAAGTTCATCCAGAAAAGCTATCATGACAGCATTACTGTCATAGACACGTATGTCGCGACACATTTTACGCAAGCCGTGGTGCACAGTACTATAGCCAAACTTGCCATTTTGTGCCAAATGCCATGACGCATGGACTATGAGCCATGACGCATGTGCCAAAATACTCAAAAATGATATTTTTGCCCTGTTTTGAAGTGTTTTGCTTCCTAAAACTTTTCCATGCTTCCAATACCTTTAAAACTTATTATGTTTGAGCTCAAACTACAAGGTTGAAGGGTTTTTATAGGATTCCAAATATTTTATAATTATTTTTAAAAGATTGTTAGTTTAACCCTTATATATATAATGTAAGCTTAGGAGCAATCCTTACTCCTAATTATAATTGTTTGTTGTGATTGTGTGATAAATTTGATAATGTCAAGAGGGACATTACATGAAGCACACCCCTTTTCTATATATATATATATATATATTAGGGTTTTTAGTATTCCTCTTAAAGAGCTAACAGAAATTTAGATTAAATTTGTTTCATAAATAAAATCTATGATATCATATCTAATTTAAATTTATATTATAAATTCAAATTAAAGAACTCATATGATATCTTCATATATCATGTTAGTTATTGAATTTAATTTATCATATAAAATTAAATTTAAAATTAAGATAATAATATATTGTAATATATATATATATATATCAGATATAAATATATATGTGTGTGTGTGTATTATATTTCGAATTTTATATTTCATATACTTATACATATACAAATATTTATTAGATTAATATTCAAAAGTATATATAAATTCATTCACTCTAAATAAAGAATTAGATTTATTGAATTTAGACACATTCCATATTTAATGAACTCGAACATTATAGCTCAAGTTGGGTTGTTCTTGTGTGCGACACTGAAGGCCTATATGAAGTTAATAGTAAGCAAATAACGTTATTAACTCACAAGTCACAAGTGACCTTTAGCAAGACACTGTGACTACCCAATCCATATAAGGATCAATAATCCGATGTAACCTATCATATGACTATATCACATCCATTTTATCCCACGATATTTGGGTCAAGTATAAGAAATGAAATTGTTATTTTCCTTTACCTAACCATTACTTCTTGATCTTTAAGTAGACTAACTATAGCAATAGAAAAACTTTTACCAATGTAGTATGGCCATATATCTTCTCAGTTTTATTAAGAGGCCCAATAATATTTCTCAATTAATGTAAAGGACAAACTCTATCTTAACCACTCATATTCCTCTATATGAATATCACTAAACTCAGTAATAGCCTTTATGATCAATTAATTAAAAGTGACTTTTGACTAGGTCAAAGTTCAATGGTTATCATGTAGGAATCCATGATGATCTCTGTAATTTCCACCTTGACATTACCATAATTTACCACACAATCACAACAACCAATCATAATCAGGAGCAAAGATTTACTCCTAATCTCACATTATATATATAAGGGTTAAAATTAATAATCTTTTAAAAATAATTGTGGAATATTTGGGATCCTATAAAAACCCTTTAAATTGATAGTTTGAGCTCAAACTTAATGATTTATATAGGCATTGGAAGCATGAAAAAGTTTTGGGAAGCAAACCACTTCAAAACAGGGCCAAAAATGTCATTTTTGAATGTTTTGGTCCATGCACCTCGGCTCATGGTCCGTGCGCCGCGGCTTGTAGCACAGAATGCCATGTTTCCTCACTATACCGTGCATCACGGCTTGCGCGAAATGCACTGCGGTGCACGTGTCCATGACAGCTTTTCTGGACGAACTTTAAACACACGCCATTTTCACATCCAATGTATTATATAATACATTAATGTGAAATAAGCTCTCTATTTGTTTATAGGCCATTAATGTATTATATACTCTTTTGAGAGGGTTCTTTAAAAGTGCCTAAACTGTTCTTATCACTCATTGAGTGAGAATTCTTTAAGAAAACACCTTCTATATATTCTTAAATGAATTAAGGGTAATGTTTCCTTAGATTTGTATAGAGAAGAGAAGTACTCTATGAATGTGTAATTTGTAAAAATAAATTTCTTTGGTGTTAAGAAAGGTTATCTCTTTATACACTCTCTTGGTTTTATATTTGTAAACTAATTTTATCTCTCTTATCTAATCTGGTTTTTAAGAACTTGACTTATTTCAGAAGTGATTTACAAGCTTCTTATAGTAGAAGTATTTGTTAGTTGATTTAACTTGGTGGTAAAACCTTTTATTGCAACTTCTTTTAATTAAATTTTGAAAAGTTTGTTTTGTTTCAACATTTACTCAATACCAAAATTCAGACCATCTTAAGTGTTATTGCTTTATCTTTAATTTGGTATTAAAGCAAGTCACTTGTTGAAAGGTCTTATAATAGATTCAAGTGAACATGGTAATATTAGGTTATTTTCATGAAGGTTTTGACATTCTATCTCCACTTATTTTAAAGGATATTAGTTTTGATTTTTAGAGATTCAAAATGAAATTTTTTGTTGAATCTATTGATTTAGATTTATGGGATATTTTTGAAACTGATTTCAAAATAAAACTCAAGAGAAATTTATCCAACGTAGAAAAGAATTTTTTCTGAATATTAGAGTTGTTAACACTCTACATTGTGCTTTAACAAAATTTGAGTTTGCAGAAGTTAAACATTACACTGATGTAAAGGATATCTAGGATAGATTTGAAGAAATGTATTAATGCACTAATATAGCTAAGATCATCACAAGCACTCCAATTGTTGAGCAAGAGTAAGAACTAGAATTTATCAATAGCTTAACTAGTCAATGAGATGCTAAAGAAAGTGGAGAATATGATTACGAGATAACATGTCTCTAAGAGCATGAAGAAGAAATCAAAAATCTTGACCATGAGCAACCTACTAGCACTAAAACTAAGAAGGAGATCTTTTTATGATGAATTATACTTGAATATTCCTAGAATTCTTGAATCTAGCAAACAAGATGACTTTGAGATAATTGATTGTTATTATTCTCACATACATGATTGTGAATAATCTCACACTTCTTTTTTCAAACCTAAGGATTATTCTAGAAAAGAAAAGATTTGAAAAATAAAGTTCCTATAAAAACAAACAAGAGCTTTGAAAACAGGAGTTAAAGAAACTTTCATAATAATAAATATGATCATTGTAATGTTTGCCTTGACATTACCAAAATATTATACACAACACTATCATGATGTTCAGGATCAAGCAAATCCTTATATTAGGCCACTATAATAGACAAGGGTTTAAAATCAAAAGTTCAAAAGTTGGGATCCTAAGAAATGCTTTTTGAAAATATGTTTGACCTAAAACGATAGTTTAAAACATACGTAAAGAAGTAAGGGAAGCATAGAAGTAGATTAAAGCACGTCCAAAAAGCATTTGGACATTGTCCAATTTGCCCTCTTTTAATGTTTAGATGCGCTTTAATCTACTTCTCTCTGTGTATAATTAGTGATGGAAGGCATAAAGGGGAAACCCCCTCTTTGTATAATACGCCATGGTACTACTCCCTTACGACATAACACACACTTGTTGTCATGGTAGCACTCTGGAACCAACTTTAAGAGTGTGTCAATTCACTATTTAACATTTGAGTGATTTAAGAGTCAACATGTAGCTTTTTGAGCCACCTTTCTATTGACACTAGTTGCACAATAAAACTCTTTACCATTTAAAAGTTAAACACCTATATAAAAAAAGACCCTTTTCCTTTTTAAAACTCACCCAAAGATGTCCAAAACAACCAACCAAGTGCCAATAGAGCTACAATCACTTAGACCAACTTTATTGAAAACAATATGTAAAACCCATCTAACATTATGAACTAACAGGCAAACATACTAAGGTTTAAAATTGACAACCATAAAAGAATGGCTAGTTGAGATCCCGCCTAACAATTATTTAGAACACTATTTTAAATAGGTTAAAAGTTGTATTCATACATAGTAGAAGCAAAAATCACATGTACAAAGCTCTAGAAGAAAACAAGAGTGAAATGACACTTTTTAGGCTAAATTGGGCTTTATATTGAGGCATGAGGCATATGTGTCGTGATGCACATATCAAATTTTGTTATCAAAACAATACATCTAATACAAATTTTCAACATTGCCATTTACGCATCCAATGTCTGATTGAGGTGATTCAAGTGCCCACATAAAACTTCTTTCAAAATCTAACTAATGACACTAATTTTATTTTGATTTAATATTTCATTTGAAAATTTAACACTTAGATGTAAAATTACTATTTTAAGTCATTTTCACTCATCTGAACACAACAATTTCAAACCAAGTATCATTGGTCATTTCTCGAGGCTTGATCACATTTAATAGGACACACAATACCTTATTAACTAATTATATACACCATATCATGCAAATACATGAATTTGGCTGCTAAACTACCCACATTTAGGTAGATAGCATGTTCACACACATTTTCACTCCATGGCCAAACTTTACACACATTTTCCACCGCACACACAATCACATTTACATATGCAACATTAACCTAGCCCTTGATTAATATTCATCAAAAAAACAAAATACACCTATTATAGGCACAAATACACATACAATTGCATCCACATGGATGCGCGTGCGCACATTTACAGTCCTATGGCAACTTATATGCAATTCATAATTTGTAACAAACACATTCATTACACTAACCCTAAGTGGGCTAATAAGAGATCCTATAATCTCAACTTGAATACTTTCCTTTTAAGCTCCTAACATTAGATCCTAAAAAATATGAATAACAACGGGTAAGATAATAACTTTAGTAACCAGAATAGATCTTTAAATGTCTACTAATAGGGATAATCACATACAAGTAAACAAAACTAGTAGTATTCACAAATACTAATTATATATCTAGATATGTGTTTATAATAATTTTTCATAAAAACCCCACACACTAGTATGATCCTCTATCTACTGATCTTCTAAGCTCCCCGAATGAAACCATAGACTCTATTAGATCAATCATATCAGTTAAAGCACACCTTGAATGGTAGAAAAACTCAGCTAAAGGTATTCTATCCTACTTTTGGACTATGGTTTTCCCATTTTATATACACATAATAGGGGTGTCGTTAACTTCTAACTGCACCCTTATGGGCATAAACGAGTTGCTAGTTTGCTCGAATATCTCACAATAATAGTCCCAAATAATACACTACACCAAATGTCCTGTAGTGCTAGCTTAACCATATGAATTTTGTCACTACATACAAGTAGGGTGAACTCCCATCCATTATCATGATCATGCTACTATCACATGCATATTATCACTTTTACTTTCCATACTTATAGACATATATATATATATACTCAAATTTTTTTTAAAAAGCATTTATAACTAAATAAATGTTGTTCAAATCATTTTGAATGCTAAAGCATGCACATTTCAAAACATACTAAATCAGATATCATAAAATCATATTTTCACATTTACTTATACATAGTTATTAGTTAATAAACATAACAAACTATTTGATTACAATAACATTTCTACTCTTAAGAAAGGTTACTCGTGGCACATTGTCCTTATTCAGATTCTTTTCACTCAACCAACATACAATTTCACACTAATCTACATAAATTAGCACCCAAAATCAATTATCGAATTGACTAAAATTATCAATTGCAACAATTAGGCATACACATGCTTCCATTTATCCTTCTTGGTTTCTTTTCATCCTTTTAAATACTCTCAACACTATAGCAACCTTATTACACTTAGAATCAAACTTTTACCCATTTTCACTTATTAAATTTAACTAATTTAACCTTATATCTTCAAAATTTAGCCATTAACTTTTAAACCAGTTGTAAACCTTAATTTAACTCTGAAAAGCCTTTTTGTTACAAAAGGTGAGAAAATGACCCCTTAAAACTCCCCAATTCAATTTCTCTATAACATAAACTAAGAGAAATTAGTGTAGAATTTGAGCTTAGAGTAGTACGAAACTTATCCAGCAAGTGGCAAATCAAAAATATTCCCTGAGTGGTTATAACTTCTCACCCTAATAGAAACACCCTTCTTCTTGTCTCTCTAGTGCTTCCTTTCTCCTTCTCCTCTATGCTCTGATCTAATTCATGTACTTTAAAGTCACAATTCTATGACATATGCTACAATGTATGTAGCATATACCACGGCGTGTGGCACAATGAAGGAAATGTAGGATAGGCTGGTACCCAAGAAGGGGGTGAATTAGGTAACAGTTAAAAACTTTTGAAAACTCAAAAGAGTGAAATGCTTTAGTATGAAAGAAGAAGATAAGATACATAAGATTTATACTAGTTTAGCCCCAAACTTAGCCCACATCCAGTCCTCAAGATCACACTTGAAATTTTCAACTAAATTCACAAGTTTCAATGGGTGCTTGCCACCACAGTATAACTCATAAACTTAACTTGTCTTTAATCAACTAACAAACCTTGCTACAATCCAGCAAATTATTACAACCACTTGAAAATACTTTTTTAAGATTTTAGATTAATGAAATAAACTTTCATAAAGAGACTCTCTTAAAGAATAGATAAATTATAGTTGAAAGCTTATAAACTTGTGAGAGTTTTTTCACAATTCTTTTCAAGAATGATGAATGAATACAATATGTTTAAGCATAATTTAAAAGCTTTTAAAATGTTTAAAAAAAAGATAAGTTCGCTCAAGAATCAAAAATTCTTATTCAGATGTGAATTGTAACACATATATAGTTTTGGTAGTGACAAACTATTGCAACAGTGTTTCTAGCCATTAGTGCAATTTCTTAAGAGTGACCTGCTCAATCACATGTGAAATTGCTCTTAACTTGTTCCAGATATGTGTATGTGATAAATCACATGTGAACCTTATGATCTCTCTTGCATAGTTTTATATATGTGAATATGTACTCAGTTTTGTGTGCTAAAACTCGCGTATGAACCTTTAGCTCTCACATATGGTTTAGCTTGAGATGCAATAAGACTTAAACTAGTCTAGGTACATTTCACGCATGGAAATACAATGCAGTTAAGCAATATTATGCATTATCAAGAGATATGAATATGTGAATCACAGATCATACATTTGAATAAAGTGAACTCAAGTTGAGATGATTTAAGACTCAATATAGCAATATGCATTTGAGTAACAAGTGACAAATCATGCATGGCTACCATCAGCTCTCACGCATGAAATGGCTTAAGACTAATAGTAATGAAACACAACTACTAAAACTTGCATGGATACTAGTGGCTATCTCGCGTGATTTTACATACAGAAGCAATATTTAAGGCATCACATAATACAAGTAACAAATCATACGTGAATTACTTCTTGAATCTTGCGTGATCCATCAGTTAATGTGCCCAACATGCTAATTCTTGTCAGCATCCAAGCACTATAACCTACACAGAATTCAACCACACTGACTGTTAACACATTAGAAAGACATCACTTGCGAGTTTGAATATACTTAGATGAGTCTTAATGCACATAAATGAGACATATGATGCATTCATTTTAATGATTATAAAAAGTGATTAAAATGTCAAAGTTTTCACATTGAATCTAAGAGAATTTAAATGACTTATCCTAAAATTGTTCATCTTCTCTTGATTCTTTATGCTCTTGAGGTTTTATCTTCATCCATGATTTTTTATATCTATACACATAACAAATATTTCTTCTTTTAGTTTTGTAATCATCAAAATATATGGTCCAACAAGAAAATCTCACCATGCTCACATACTTCACTATAGAATGTTGCTCTTCTATCTAATCCTATCCATTTAACATCTAAAGAAGTCAAAACCTCAATTTACCATCCAAAACCTTAATTATCTAACCAATCCACTAAATTACTAATTTATCCTTTAATTAGTAATCAATTTTTCAAATTAAAATTTCAAGATGTTTCACAATACACCTAATTGAATCAACGTACGAACATACATATTCCTTATACAAAACTTAGCCATTTTAACCCCAATTCCACATAAATCAAGGGCCACTAGCACAAATCAACATAGTCATACAATAGCCATCTATACACATACAATTACAGATTACAAAATATCAGCACTTGCACTAGTATTTCAGCCTCTTACAACTATCTCTAATGCAATTACAATATCCTAGGTTAAAATACATCAAAATAACATCATATCATTATGCAACTGCATCAAAATAAAAATATATATATATATATATCTTAAAGTTGGTAGTTTATATATATATATATATATATTGGAATTGATTACACCAATACCAAAGAAAAGAACTATACATACTAGCTCCTCTAATTCTTGATAATATCCTCCTTCCTTTTTCCTCTATTGAAGCCTTCACTTGTAAAAATATAACTATGAAGGTAAGATGATGTCTTATAAACCAATTAATATAATCTATCTACAAGTATGCTAGAACAATAAGTAAGCATGTGAAATGGCTAACAAACCAGTTATTCAACATATAATATACATATGCATAAATTTCTATTCATATCAATGCGTGATCAATACAATCCCCTTTGTAACCTCCTTATTCCCTCTGACTAAATTTATAGGTTAACAACTTAATAAGACTAAGTCCATGTAAGTGGGCTAGTTTGAGCTCACCAATTATGTGAGGTAACCCAGCTAAAGATTCCTTTGCCCATTTTTAGACTATAAATTCCCCCTTCCTTAAATATTATGTGTCATATGCCTGATCTATCCACAAAGAGTGCTGTGACTTCTAAATAAGTAAATTAAGCACTAGGGCCTTTATGATATCAATGTGTACCATATGAATTTTCAAACAACCTTAAAACCCTAAGATGAACTCCCACCTTCTTACAATCATCATACACAAGCCATTCCATGCATTAGTGTCATATCCTCCTTGACATTAATAAAACACATTACATATCACTATTATAATAAGCAAGATTAATTAATTCCTTATATTCAATTATCATAACATGAAGGTTTAAGAAAGGTAAGTTTAAAAGATGTGGATCCCAAGAAACTTTTTTTGAAAAGATTTGAGATCAAATGATAGTTTAAAATATTTGAAAAAAAGTAACAAAAATATGGGAAAATAAATTAATATATACAATGAACAAAAGAAGGCAATTTGGACTTCTTCGAAATTGCACCGTTCACTACAGTGCATTTGTCATCTGCTATGGTAGATGGCATAAAGGGATCAATTCTCTCACTATGCAATGCATTACGATGCACGCTCGCTATCATCACAGCAAACTGTTATCATGACAGCACTTATAGACCAGCTTTCAAAGCGTATCTTTTCACCATCCACAATCCATTTAAATCATTCAAGTGTCAACATGTAGCTCTTTAAGCCACCTAGCTATTGACATTGGTTTCACAACCAAACATTTTACCACTTAAAAGTTGTAACATCTATAAATTTTAATATGACTATCTAAGCTTAATTAGATTAATTAAGTGTATCAATGAGGGTATGTAGCACAAAGCCTTCCTCTTTAAATTTTCTTCCTTTTTTCATTCCTAGGTAATCTAACTTCCTTCAAATCTGTGTTAGGGTCAGAAAAATAACCAAACATGCCTATTAGGCTTCTCTAGCGACACACCTTACTAATACACTTAATTAATCTAATTAAGCTCAAAAAGTCAAATTAAAATTTGCAGATATTACAACTCTCCCATCCTTTTAAAAATTTTGTCCCTAAAATTCACATAATCACTTAAAACATACCTTTTGGGAACAATTAGGGGTACAGATGCTTTATTTTCTCCTTAGTCTCCTATGTAGCATCTATAGGAGTCATTCCCTTCCATATCACTTTAATGAGCAAATGGTCTTATTCCTTAGCTGTTTCTCTTTCATATTATCTATTCATTCAAGCTCAACTCAGTATGTTAGATTCTCCTATAACTCAACATCTTCGGGTTAAATAATATGAGATGGGTTTGGCTAATACATCTTCAACTGAGAGACTTGAAATGTGTCACGTATACCCGCAAGATGTAACCCTCCCCTATATCTACAAGCTATAGGAGAAGATTAACCAAATCATCACACTTAAATCACCACATAGTAATTAAATACGTTGTTTGAAAAGCTTGGGACTAAGACTCATTTTGCCAAAAATTATCAAAAGCATATTACATTCTAACAATGCACAGTGGGAATAAACCATATGCATTCATATATACTATTGCATGCTTTAAAATTACAAAATCAAGTCAAGTTATAGGCCATGGCCGTAGTGAACAACACATACAATACAACATATGGCACAAAGTCACACACCTTAATCTCCTCTATGACATGCGTCATGGTGCACATGTTTGATTTTGCTGCTATCATTTAACAACACAAACGATGAACTTTTGGCATGCGTTGTTTTCATAATCAAAGTGATTCAAGTGTCCACACAAAGCTTAACTTATAAGCTATCTAATGAGAAAGGTTTAGACAGAAATTAATTGTCCGATCAAAATTTAGATACCTGGGTGCAAAAAATTACTTTTTTAAAAAAATTTCACACATCCAAGCACTCAAATCAATCCCTTGATCTTATTAGACCATATCAGGTCTTGAAACAAGTTTAAAAGGTCCTAACACACTTGATTAACCATATTATAACACATATATACTCATAAATCACAAATTGGCCACTCAATGGCCCATTTCCACATTTTATAAATTTTCATAATTTAACACAATTTGGCCCACTTGGCCTTTTTCACCACAAAATTCACATATATCCACATTCACCATATGGTCATTACTAAATCTTAGCCCATACCATTCATTTCACCACATATTTCCATATATGAGTTAAGATTTACCAAAATTCACAACATTCACCACAATCTCTATATTCAACAACTTATAACCATTCAAACCATGCACGCAACTCTATGGCAACTTATATACATAGAATATTCTTAGTTCATTACACAAACTCAGAGGTCTCTCAGTCATGGAACCACTATGCTAGTTCAGACTCTTTTCCTTTGCCTTAATTACTACTCTGTCTTGTAAAAATGTAATTACGAGGGTGAGATAATAATCTTAGTAACAGAATAACTTACTACTGTCAACTGTCACATGTAACTATATGAAGGCATAGCACAATATACCATTAAGCATAACATATATATATATATGTTTCATTCTAAATCACAATTACATATTTCAATTCGCCACATTTATCACTATAATTATCACTTTTCATTACTTTTTCACATATAGCATGATTATTAATGACCAAACCTCCAAATCACCCCAACTCAAAACCATAGGCTCACCTTAGACCAATATACACTCTTATTGGCCTAGAACTCACCTTTAGTAGTAAAATCACCTGGCCAAAGGTATTCTATCATACTTTTAAACTATAATTTCCCCTAATACACGCAATAGGGTGTCATTAACTTCAACACCGTATCACATAGACACTAAGGAGTCTAGATTTCCAACATTGTACCTCAATAGGCACTAAAGAAATATAATTCTCCAACATCGCACCTCATCGAGCACTAAAGAAAATAATGCAATATAGTCTTATCATCACATCTCCACACAGATGAACTCCCACCTCTATGATTATGCTTTTCTAACCAATGATAGGTTTCAAATCACTACCATACATGTTTTTCGATATATAACATATATCTATATATACATAACATACAAAATCACATGTTTTAACCCTTCTATCTGATCAAAAGTCATTTCATACAACACTCACAAAATTCCATAAATCAGGCTTAGTTTAAAACCATTTCATGCACTAAATAGCATACTTGCATATAATTACAATAAATAGTCTAACAGAGGTAGTTATTTAGTTACCTCAATCCTTCTGTCACTAGGAAAGTTACTTGTGGATTTCAATTACCACTACAGCTCTTCAAAAGCTTCCTTTCTCAACTCACTCACCAAATATGCCAATCTATACACAATTAGCACAATCAGTCATTTGGTTCAAATTGACCAAAACTACTTAATTATCGACTATGGCTATAACTAGCCATTCTTTTCTTTTCACTTATCCATTTTAGGCTAATTACCACTCGATTACCACTTGATATTACTTCAATTGATTTCATTCAACTCAAACATGATTTTCACCCTTATTTTCCATTGAATTAGGGCCAAATAAAGCTTACAGGTTTAAAGTTCTATCGTTTAGCTCTAAACTAGTCCTAAAGCTCTAATTTAATTCTTGAGAACTTTTTTTATTACTATTAAGTAAGAATCAAACCCTTTAAATTTCACTGATTCAATTTCTTTATAACTCATGTCAATAGAAATTTGGATGGAATAGAAGGTAAGGGTTATACATAGCTTACTTGATAAGTTATTAATTGGAAATGCCTTTCAACTCTTTGAAAATGCTTGCCCTAGCAACCAAGCCCTTTTCCTCTTCTCCCTTTCATATTTTCTAATTTTTCCCTTCTAAAAATCATGAAATTTCATGACTTAAGAAGTTACTTTCTGATTCATGTGCCACGGCATAGGCAGCATATGTTGTGGAGAGTGGTACAATAAGGAGAATCCTCACCATGCACACACAATTCGCTTTGGGATATGGTTCTTCCGCCCATATCTGTTCATTAACATCCTAATGAGTTAAATCACCACATTATCAGTCAAAACCTTAATCACTTCACAATTACCAATTTACCCCTAATTAACAATTAAACACAGGATTAGGAAATCAAGATGTTACACAAGATGATGTGGCAATGCAATCTGATAGGTAAGTGTCCCAATCCTCTCTAGGATCTCAAAAGGACCAACAAAATGTGGAGTCAAATTTCCAGCTTGAATCGATCTCCCAATGCTTGTCATTGGCGTGACTTTCAAGAAAACATGGTCGCCTACCTCAAATTCTAATGGCTTCCTCCTTTTATATGGATTGAATTAAGTGAAAGAAGCATTTTTTATCCTGATTTGGTGGATCAAACTACTCAGAAGGTAGAGGTGATATGTCAGAAACTTTTGACTTCTTAAAGTTGACAGAAAAGTTATACAAGGGAAGGCTCTATGCCACGCATAATGGCATGTGGATTAGGCCATCACGGTGCATGTATGATAACACACCTAGGGGAGATGCTCTCAGTGCCATGTGCCACAGCACATTGTGCGTCCATTACAGCACATGGCCACTTTTTTGCAAAATAAGATCGTGAAAACAAATGATGCAAAACAAAGAAATAAAGAAATATAAAGGAGGGATGAAAATTCTCTACTAAAGCTTAAAGAATCCGAGCATTTGGAGTATTTTGAATCTCATAAACATTGAAGGTAAGATTCCTATGCCTAAATCTTCCTACCATCTTCCATTTTCTTAGTATTGGAAGCTAGGATTTGATTAAGAAAGATAATTTTTGGTCCATATAGGCTACAGGTCCGAACCCATTGACTTAAATAGAGTTAATGGAAGTTGTTTGAACAATTTAATCCAAGCATTCATGGCTTTATGCCTTTTTGAGTGTTGAGAAGAAATTATAGACAAAAATCCACCATTAATAAGGTGGTTGGGGATAATGTGGCTCTATTAATACTCATTAAAGAGCTCAATGATTCTAATAGGGTTAAAGAAAACTAAGAAAACCTTATAGGTATTTTTGTATGAGTAGAGAATGACTTTTAAGCACGAAGAAGTGTTGAGTTAGTAATGAAAATTATCTAAAACTTGGATATTGATGAATTATATTGTAATTGTTTGTAGAATAATTACTTTGGTACCATTTAAGCTTCCTGAAAGTTTTGGGAGTGAGTATTAAGGGGAGAAACCTTTGACCTCTCAAAGGTTTAAGATAATATAAATAATTGTTTACAAAATACCAAAAGAGAAGGAAAGAGCTATAGAAACTTAAGCTTCTTAAACCCTAGCAAATTTTTTCCTTCCTTTGCCCCTATTAGAGCCTTCACTTATGAAATATAACAATGGGGGTGAGTCAAGAATTTAATAACCAAATAAACTAATCTATTCACAGGTATACAAAAATAGTATATGAGTGTGTGAAGTGGCAAGTAAAACATTTATGAGATACTTAAAGAAATATGATTATCATATATCAATCCATACAATGAATTATTAACATTCTCCACCTTATAGCATCCTTATTTCCTTCGAATGAATCTATGGGCTAATAACACAACAGGACCAAATCATGTGATTGGATCGACCTAAGCTTATCAATCATAAGAGGCAACCTCGTCCAAAGGTGCCTTCACGGATTATGAACCATAAATTCTCCCTTACCTTGAATATCTAAGGTGTCGTATGCCCTATCTATCTCAAATAGTATTGGGACTTCTAAATAAGAAATAAATTGTGCACAGAGGCCTCCACGATACTAGTATACTGTATGAATTTTATATAATATCCCCTGACAATACTAGGGTGAACTCTCACCCTCTCACAACGATCATGCTCATGCCAAACAATCATACGCATATTTTCATCATGTATAATCACATAACATTTTTAACATTTCAAATGGTATCTGATTCCACAATTGTTTACAAATGTACATAAAAAAGAATTTTGAGCATAGAATAATATTTAAAAGCATAACTACTTCACACAAATTTCCAAAGCCTTAACAAGTCATAGTTAAATCAATTTATTCATAATAGATCATATGTGTGTGTGTGTGTGTGTATTTTCATAAGCTCATAACCACTCAAATACACAAATAAAAGGACTAGATTATGTAGTTACCTCAACCATTTTGTCACAAAAAGGGTTTCATGGCAATATGCCTATTCCTTAAGAGTCCACTCGCTCAACAAATGCATGATCAACATTTAATCTATAAGATTAAATACTAATTATTAATCATAACTCTAATTAAACCCCTTTTTAGCCTAATTTTAGGTACTCACAAGAGCTAAAATTGCTCTTTAACATAAATAACACTTCCAACACACACTATTAATTTCATTTAACACCCAACCACTTAGATAACATCAATTCTTTACCCACATTACTCCCATTCTCTTAAATTTCACTTAGGGTTTGCCCAAACCCCAACCAAAAATCTCAAATCACTATAAAATCCTTAAACCTAGTTGAGAAGTTTGATTTAACTGCCAAGACCCTAACTAAGCCAGTGGGTTCAATCAAACCCAAGAAGAATCAAGAATCAACACCTATGCAACCGAAATTAATAAAAAATTATATAAAGAGGAAGAAAAGCGGATAACAAGCTTACCTAAGTGTGTGGCTAGCTCACATTGTCTCTAAATCACCTACAAAGTGAAGCCTAAGCAGAGAAAAACCTTTCCTCGAGCCAGCTCTCAAGCTAGAAAAAATTGGTCTTGAAAAAAAGAGTTACCACTAAGATTTTGAGAAAAAATCCTGGGAAACCTATTAATGGTTATAACGATGGTCTTCATAATTAGAAATAGTTCGAGAGTCAATTTTGAGTAGAGAAGGTTTACGGACCCCACAATACTCGTCTCATGGAACAGTTACCTTAGTTAATTGTGCAATGAATGTGGCCTTTTAAAATTATTTTAACTACTCTTTTATTATTCACCTTCTAAAATAAAATAAATCTAAAAAGGAAAATTAAGAATTAAATGAAAGGAAAAATATTATTTATTTACAAAGCAGACTTGACTTAGAATGAGAGCCTAAGGCTTACATATCCTACTAGAGAAATCAAAGCCTATATAGTTCGAGGTTGTAATCTTGTTTGTTGCTATGTGATTATTTATTTAAAGAGAAATTAATTAAAAAATAACTTACTATTTTACAAATAAAACACTTTTCTAAAATTTGGATTGTATGTTTTATATTTTAAAAAGTAATTTAATTTTAATTATTTTTTCAATCTTAAATTTTTGAAAGAAGGAATAGAGTTTAAAATTGTTTTTTGTTTAAAATTTTTATATCATTTTTTAAAATTTAATTATTAAATCTACGAAGCCTTGATAATGCGATTATTTTGAGGTTGGACCCGTTGGATCGTCACCCGATTGTTAGAGCTGCTCGTTATAGCTCATTGGACCGCTCAAGCAATTCAACCAGATTGAACCACTTTAAACTGGGCGGGTTTCAGTGAACCAGAATTAGATTGGAACTCGAAACAGTTTGTTAGCGAGTCAAACAGGTCTGATGTCAAAAAACTCCTACAGTTCGATGCTCCAATAAATGAAGAAGAAAGAAGAGAAGAAAGATGCTAAAGAAGAAAGAAGAACATAATCAAACCTGGAACATCAACAGGCTATACATCTAAACTTGTTTTCACTTTGAAAACAACTTTTCTCCTTAAAGCTTCGATCGCAATACGAAAATGAAAAGGCGATGGAGACGATGCACAAGCCACAAAGCACAATGATGGAGATGATGTAAAGGACACGAGCACACTGTCAATAGAACGCATAACGGAAAGAATGCACCTTGAACTTGAAAATTTATGTTGAGAAGAAGATGAATATTTTGAGCTTTGAGGGACTTTTGAAACTGACGGTTAGAGAAATGAGAAAAAAGTGTCCCACCTTCCAAAGCTATCAGACCATTGAAAACTGAAAAAGACAGGAAGCAGGGAAAGATAAAAAAAATACTTCAGGTTACGTGAATCATAAATGCTAAAATTGTGATTACGACAGTATTTGTTAAGATTTAATAAGGAAGAGGTTTAAAAATCTATCGAGTCCCAAATTTAGCAGTTGGCATCTGAAAATAAATTTTATTGAAATTGAATCATTGATTTTTAAAGACTTAATTTACCTTAAAAATTAAATTAAGTTAAATCAATATATTCTATTTCTTTAATTTTTAAACTTGTTATTAATATTTAAAATTTATTCTTTATGTTTTTCTTTTTATTCTTATTGTTTTTTAACAAGTGAAATATTTAATATTAATTTATAATTTAGAAGTTTTATTTGTGTGTGTATAAATATATGTGTATCATTTTTATTTAATTATTATGTTATCAATTGAACTATTGATGGAACCATGAAAACTGTGACCCGCTGATATTTTTGATTCTATATCTGGTTTAATTTTTAAAACATTAATTTATACACCTTAACCTTAAATTAAATATTTAATTACCCTAAAAATTACTAACATGCGTAGCCTTTGCAAACAAAATGACAAAGAATGACAGTTAGGTACCAAAAAGATTGATTAATTCAACTTAAATCCTAACAAATTTTAGAATACTAATAAAGTCTTTTACGTTTCATTTGGTTACTAAAATAAATGAAAAGTAATGAATTGAAAAAAAAAAATAAGACAAAAATAGATTAAATCACCCTTCTTCCTATAATAAATATGATAAAATTTTATTAATATATATAATAAATGTGAGAATCATCATACTTTTCAAAACTTTCATGAATCATGATTCTTAATTTCATGAATTAAATTACCTTTCGTTCTTATGAATGTACTCACATATCTCCTTTAGTCATCTTATTTTTACCTTTATTTTTTCAATCCCTTTCCACTCCTTGTTGGTAACCAAACGGGACCTTAGTTCTTTAGTGGTAAATTATCAAGTCTCATAGTTTTAAGGATTTGCAAGTTTAGCTATCAATTTTGCAACTTCATTTTGATGAAGTGAAACATATTTTTCAAATTTTAACAAGGTTAAAAAATAAAAAATAATTAGTAAGCCTTTTACGTTTTAACATTAAATATGAACATTTGCATTTCCTATTAAAATTTCAAAATCAAGTTGCAATTATATCACAATAAAGTTATAAAATTGGGAACCAAACTTATAAATTTTTAGAGTTGTTAAACTTAATATTTTTAAACATTGAAGATAAATATTTGTGTTCCTTATTAAAACTTGAAAAACAACTTGCAAATATGTATCATAACATAGTTGCAAATTGAAACCAAACTTGCAAATCTATAAAACTATTAAACTTAAATTAATTAATCTTCTTGAAATTTAACTGTGATTCTCTCAAGAAATATTTACTTGTAAGTTGTAACTTATAATTAGTGATCGTTTAAACTTTTTTTTAAGAATAGAGGAACAAATTTACCTATGATCTATTTTTTTAAAAGCATCTAGTATCTTATACTTTTAGAATAATACAAAATAATTTATTAACTATTTAAAATATAGCACTGTGCACTTACTGTTTATTTTGCATTAACCAGGTGAAAGAGCTTTGTTGACTAAAGCTCTATCTATGTGGCGCGACATGTGGTGGGAAAAAAATAATAATAAGTTGGAATGACATCTAATGCCTTAAAAAAAAAAAAAAAAAAGACCTCTTTCTCCTCCTTCCTCTCCAACTATGTCCCTTCTCATTTCGTTTTATCCCATACCCTTCCATCGAGTAGAGTAGGACTAGTGGTAAGAGCCTCTATTTCCTTCGAGAAGGAAACGCTTGAATTTGAACGCCCACGAGCTTTTCTCAGAGAAGATGATAATGGAAGTTCTACTACAGCTCGTTGATCACGGTGCGGCTGCCGATGTGGATGAAGAAGTGCTTGAAGGCTTGCTTGAAATATGTGGCATGCTGTCACTCTTTTCATATTTTGCAAACATGTATTTTGTCCCTGAAATCTTCCTAAAACCCATTTTATTGCATGACTTAATGGGTTTTCTCCACCTATGATTGCTTGAGGTTGTTTGTCTCCTAGTTGTGCAAGAAAACCACTGAAAGAAATTAAATGAAGATAATTCATAAGAGAAGTTCAATAAAACTCTTGCACAAGAAAACTTTATTTTGTTCTTCGGGTGTTTCTATGTTCAGTCATGTACTATATCTACTTAATTACTTGGATTTGAGTAGAAATTAATGGACTGATGAAAAGCTTGTGACCCTTTTGGATTTGGCTATTTGTGCAATTGCTTGGGAGGCATTTTATGTTTACTTGCATACTGTATTCATCAATTCAAGCAAAATTTCCCATTGTGGGCTTGATGCAATCAATGGCCAACATAGAGCATATTCCAACATGAAACAGGTGATCGATGTTAGCTCTTTGAGGTCACAACCCAAAAGCAGATGAGATAATGGAGGGAGGGTCAGAGAGAAAATTGAGTGGGCCCCATCAGAAAAAAAATAAATATCCTTCTCTTTAAATTTAATGGAAGGTACCGGTGAATTATTTTACATTATCTATATAGGATACCATTTATAAATTTTCTCTTTTCCTTTTTTTTTAAGTTAAATTGTAACTTGAAAAGAACTGTTTACATAATTTGAAAAATGAAAATAAAAATGTCGCCAAATTTAAGGAAGGTTCAAAGGTTCGGAATCCACCTGCGTTTCGAACGACGTACACGAAACGAATCTTCACTCTTCAATCTTCTGACTTGCCATTGAAACTTTTGGCCGTGTTGATCTCTAGAACTTGAAGAGTACCGTAAATCCGATACCTTGTCATCTTTCTACTCTTTCTGGAATCATATCTTTTGCATGCCCACTAAGCCACTGTCTTCGTTAATTAATTGAATCCGAGAAACCAAAGCAAAATTTCTGGGTTGCTATACGCTACAAACTCGAGTGAGAGGTTTTTCTTTTGCTTAATTTTCAGATGCATTTGGCTTCTGGAAGCTCAAACTTGCAATTTTCTAGAAACGAGTCTTCGCTTGTTCTACTTGATGAATTCGTGTGTTTCATCGGTGAATTCAATCTACCATTGGCGTGCACCTTTAGATTTTAACTGATATGCGGATTATGAATCGTATTCAGGGAAATTTAATCGGGATTAGCTCGTAGTATGAAATTAGGAAGCACAGAGCACTTCTTATTTTGTGGAGGAATTCAAATTCATTCTGGGCAAGTATTGTTAGGTTTTGGTGATTCTTCTTGTATTGCATGTTCACTGTGTGATCGTGGTTGTGTATTACAATGTCTGGAGGAACGCCGGCTGGGGGAAGAGGGTTTATGAGACAGAGACACAGCCAGGGGTATGCGAGCCGTGGCGATGACCTTGAAGACGATGCATGCTCGATGCTTCGTCCCTTGTTGCCTGCAAGTCCTGAACGAGAAGGAAGAACGTGGATCGAAATTCTGGAAAATTTTCTTTGGATTGCTTCCGCGGCTTTAATCGTATACTTCGGCGATCGCGATTCCAATTTGATATATCTCTTGTTTCATGACGAATGAATCAGAAGGTAATCGATTTTGTGAGCTTTTCATTTCTTTAGTTTTTGGATTTTTCTTAAATGCATGTTTGATCAGATTCTCTGTTTTGCATCATATTTTTCTCTTAATTTTAGCCATATGACAACTTTTGTTTGGCCTACCGAAGAAAATCTGGGAAATCTCCAGCTACTCCCATGCATAATGTCGTGAATTCTAAACATCCCTGAGTAAAAATGAGTTTAAAATCCATCTTATTACTTTGGTTTTATTATTGAATATTTATGACAAACAACTGATACACTAATTTTTTTTTTTAAATACAAAATATGGTATGTGATACGTTGTATTGAAATAAGTAGCGGTTAGAAAAATAACAGAAAGAATAGCCCAAGATTTTAGATGACTAGATGACTTCAGTTAATTAAGAAGCTACTAGCTCAGTTCTCTTACAGCCTAAAAGTAAAAGAGATAGACTTGTGTCTCAGATTATTGAGTTCATTTTTTATTGACATTCGCATCTTTCCTTTTCTCCCTTTTGTGCATATTGCATCAGTCTTAGAGTCTTAGTGATAGCTAAAGGTCAAGGTGAAGTGTTGCCAGTAAAATCTCTCTGAAAGGGATGTTTAAAATGTGAACTAAACGGACTAAGATTTTATAGAGTTTAATAATGATGGAAGACTTGAAGCTCCAAAAGTGTTTCCTCATAGAGCATTAGCTGTTGAAGTTCTTGACAATGATAACATTCACCAATTTGCTGAGGATGAACATAATGGGCAGGGATCTAGGTCACCGTGTTGCTATCTTCAAGCATTCTTTCATGTGCAATTTCAGTAACATCACTTGCTTTGAAGTTCTATGAGGTTAGTTATGAACGTGTGGAAGTGAGAAGGAAGTTGTAGGTTCCTTAGCGAGTATGGTGTTATAGGTTTAATCTAATAACCTTTTCCCTGTTGGAAAAAGCAAGTTTCTGGGATGAGATCTGCCTGGTAAACTAGAGAAAACTTTAAAATTAGGCTGTTTCAATTATTTTATTTGTTACCCACTGACTTATTTAAATCCTTTTTCTTTTTTTTTTGGGTCTTGTATTGAATGTACCTATTACTTGTTGGGATTGATAAGATATCGCTGGTATGGGAATCCCTTTATATCTACAGCATGTTCTGGGTTCCGATTTATCCTGGCCGTTTTGCCTTGTCTCGATGACTAAAATTATCACTTAATGTGCTTCCCACCTGTTGGTGAATCAAGAAGTCGTTTGGACGACAAATTTCATGTCAGAAACCAAACTCTGTTTATTAGAAAATACTATACGATCAATGATCACAGAAAGGAAATTATTTTTCAAATATTCCTATTTGTTTTAGTTGGACAGAAATGCCGTGTGCTCTATAAATGAATTTTAACTCGATCTACGTCTCTCTAGTTATAGAAAACATGTCTTTGATGATTTATAAGATGATTATGGTATGATTTATAAGATGATTATGGTTGTGATATAATTATGGCATTTGCTATTGTTCTAGTTGATTTAATCCTTGACTTAAATCATTTTCAGTGTTCATAGCCTCCTGAATTTTATTGCAGGCTGCCTTTATACCTTGGAATGATAGGTATTACTCTAAATGCACTTATTTTCATATATGCAAGCATCTTGGCATGAGTGTCAAGAGATTTGATGAGAAGTGGGGACTAAAAAAATGGGAAGTAACAAGCGTCACTGCTTTACCATTTGTTACTGCATTTGGGCTCATCTCTTTTTGTTTGTAAGAAACTGTAATCTCCTCTCTTTTCATTTTCACTGCATGTTACGTCTGAGTACAGCTCAATTTTGTTGACGCATTATTCTCCCCCCTTAGGTTCCTCTTTGCATTGTGGCCAATATGGAGTTTCCTGACACTTCCTCTTCTGGTATTCATATTTATAAACAGTTTCATATTACTTTTCTATTTTCTTTTTCAGGCTTTACTTTTGCCTCCTACTTAGTTTTCTTTTCTTCCTAATGGTAATGTTATTAGTACAACATGCTGATTTTTATGTTCTGCAGTTCACACTATTCATGGCTTGCATGGTAATAACCTCATTCCTCATATTTGGGAATTTCCGGCCTCCATACGACGAGCTCCGTGCAGATTAAGCCTCGTAGGATTCAAGTGAGGAATAGTATTGACTTACATAAAAAGTTTCTAACCCACATCATTGATTGGTAAGCCATGGTGATGTTGAGTCAAGTTCATTCTTTGACTATATTCTGATGTATTGAGTGCAGTTTTCCCAAAATTGGTTGCAGAAGTAAGGGCTAAAATTCCTCTTTTTCTTTTGATATTGCAATCACGTAAAATCCCAATATTCTGACGTACTCAATCTATTGGTGAATGTCATATCAAAAGAGTTAGTTGCGAATAGAGTGCAGAATACATCAAGCAATCCATATAGCTAATTTTATTTAGTTGGATAAGAATGTTGTTGCAAATTGCAATCACATGTCTAAAAGTTGATGATCCTATAGCACTTATAGTATTATTTGTTTTGCTGGTCATTTTGCTGATAATCCTTTTATGTTTTTTTTCTTTAAGACTGCATCTTTTAGAAGGACAGGACCTCAATATGTCAACTGGTTTTGCAAAAATCTGGGCTATTTGAGAGATTCCATATTGCTCGCTAGTTAGAAATAGCCAAAACACCAATAAAGGTTAGTCTATTTGATATATATTAGTCCACAAACTGTAAGGTCGTGAGATCAAATCCCGTTATCGATATGAGAATTTTGTAGGTAGACAATATGTAAGCATCTCTATGAGTGCTCATTGAATCTGAAGGCATGTATTGATCTTGATAAATTTATGAGGCCCAACTTATCTAAACTTTTCATTTATAAAAAAAAAAAAAGGGAAATACCCAAGACAACACAATTACAAGTGGACTCAAATTTCCCATCAAGGCAATGATTAGATCAATTGTTAAATTTTAAAATCATAACTACAAATCTAATATAGTAGAATACGAGCATCTTTCACAAAAGAAGAGGAATGAAGAACTGATAATCTGTCAAGTTAAAAAGAAGGAAAAACTAATCTAGTATTTTTGTTTATTCATGAAACTTCTTTCTAGCAGCTTGTGAGGTGCCGTTTAGAATCTACTGGCTGCACAATGCACAATAACATCATAAGATATAAATTCGAATAGAGCTATACTAATACAGTAATACTACTATTAGTATACATTAAAAGTTAAATGATTTAATGAGTTATACTGATACTAATATGAGCAAAGAAAACCTAATTATTTGTTGTGTCATGTGCAAGATATAAACAATATGTAGAAATATAAAGTATAACGACCATTGACTCATAGTAACAGAATGATGGCAGATAACTGACTCAGTGAAAATGAAGATATAAGATTTACGTTGAAATTACAAATTTAATTTAGATGAAGTGTAAAAGCATTTGTATGTAACCCAATGATTGTTTTTTTTTTTTGGTTTGAAATTTAATTTACACAGAATAAGAAATTCTAAATAAAATAATTTGGCGATTGTATTTTTCATATATATACGATAATAAATTTGTAATTATTTGTTCGTAATTTAAAAAATAAAAATTAATATTAATTAAGAAGAAACTATAAACTTAATAAATTTGTATTTTCTTATTTAATTACCTACTTAATATATTTTTAAGAAAAAAAGAAAAATATTAATGTCCATTCAATAGTGAAATGAACCAATTTTGCTCCTATAGTTTTATTTGTAAGATAAAGAGAATATTTATTTTAGTCATATTTTTAAAATACATTTATGATTTTTGTTTTCATCTTTACCATTTTGTTCCTATTAAATATTGCAAAGGTTATTAAATATTAAAATATTTTATTTTTAAAGTATATATATTTAATAAGATTAAAGTTAAAAAATTGTTAAATGTTTAGACAAAAATAATTAAGATTAAGTTTTTTTTTTTATTTAATAAAATATGATATTAAAAGTAGCTTGTAAATATGATAAAGATAGTACAATATATAAAATAAGATTTGAAATTTGAACCAAATTGATAGGAACTTGAATATTGGTCTACTTTTGATGGGTTAGCCCATTCTTCTAGGCCCATAGGCATCTAGTAAATGAATTATTGAAGTAGTTTATTTAATCCGTTTGATTTTTAGTTTTTAAAATAATGGGATTCAAATAATAGAGGTGTTTAGGGTAAAGGCCAAATTATCTTATCTTGTATCTTGCCTCGAAAAATAATTAAGATTAAATTTTGTCTTGTATTCTGTTTTATCCTAAAAGTTGTCCCATTTTGTTAAGAATTGGGATAGGTATCCGGGATAAGATTGAAGCGTCCTAATAAAACAATAATATAAGAAAAAAAATATAAATAACAATATTTATTAAAATATTAAATCACATACCTTGTTATATTTAAAACAAAAACAACATGAGTACATAAATAAAATTATTTAAAGTCAATTATGGAGTCACATCAATTACAATTATAAATGTACAACTCAAATTAAAGTATACACAAGACAAGAGGTTACAAGAGGAACAACAATAGACAAGTTAAGTACAACATCAAGTTATTTTTTTAATTGAGATATTTGAAGTTATTAATTCTTTTAAAAATAAAAAATATGATATAAATAAAAATTATTAAATAGATATATATATATATATATATAAAAGAATAAACTATATTAATATAATTAACATATTGTGAAAAAAAATAGAGATTACCTTATAATGCTTGCTTTGTGTCATTAAACTTACCAAAAACTTTTAGTTTTAAATAAGGATTATAATTAATACAATTATTATTATAATTAATATAAGAATAAATTATATTAATATAATTAATATATTTAATGCATGTTTTTTGAAAGAATTTTATATATAATATTTAAGATAAGACGAGACGTCCCAAGAACAATTTCATGTCTCATCTTATCTCGTAAAGTCCCATCTTATTATTAATTTTTTGCCAAGAAAAACTCATTTTAATATGATTTAGACAAAACTAGGTCGACCAAGATATGTTCAAGGTTTAATGTCCCTACAAATAATATATAGTTATTGTGATGTGGGAATTTAAAGTGATCTCACTAATCTATCTGGAATTTTAAACTTTTTCATTATTTCCTGTCAACTCACTCTTTCATTCTCACACTTTAAAGGAAAATTCTTCCTGTTTTTGTGATGATCCTAATATGAACGGAGAATTAGGTTCTCGTTGTGATTTTAGTCCAAATAGTGTGGAAAGTTGCGGTGAGAAAATCTGCTTACAAACAAAGGAATCGGGATGGACCCAACTTCTCTCCTCCGTGCATTTCGTCCTCCTCTCCACTTCACCAAGTATAGGTTTGAAAATATGAACGGTGTGAATTTGGTGTTTTAATTTTAATTTTAATTTTATATTTATTAAAATAAAAAATTATAAATTATAAAAAATTTAATAAATTTGATCATCAGGACAGTTTAAATTAATATTAAAAATTTACAAAAATTATAAAAAATTAATATTAAATATGCACTATCCAAAGTATATTGGAATAGTCATTTATAAAGCTAAAAAATTTAAAATTAAATTTGGATTATTCATATTAATTTTGAATTGTTCAAATTAGTAATCAAATTTATTAAAAAGTTGGGAAAATTGGTGAGAAGGATCGGGTTGGAAGCTAAATTGTGCCTAAGGATCAAAGTGCATTGAAGGACCAATCTTATTATTTTATTCAAAAAAGAATGAAGGGAATGGATGAAAATGCCTTTTGTTATTGGGAGAAAACATTCTAGTGAATCTGAGATGATTTCTAGCGACCTTGCTCCTCCAAGTCATCGCCTTCCTTACTTTGCCATTTCACTTCCATCCCTATTGATCACTCTAGAATTCACCTTCTCCCAAATTAATTTAGCTCCCTCAAACTTCAAACCAAGGTATTTGTTTCATCTCAAATCTGATTCTATTCTTGCTTTCTGTATGCTTCGCTAGAGAAAAGAGATCCGACGCAGAGAAGCTTACCTGCAATTTTGGTCTTTTTTTTTGCTTCATTTGGATGTTGTAGGAGTCAAAATGTGTCCTTGAATGTAAAAAATGTTGGCAATTGCAAATGCATGATGGCACCCGAAGAAGTGCTTATTAGTATCGTTAAATTTTCATATCCATAGCTTCTTTTCCTTCTATATGGTGAAAGTTGTGATTTTTTGTTGTTAGGCAATACAGGGGTAGATGTCGGTGGTATGAAGTTTTTTTTTTTTTCTAATTCTCATTGATCCGATAGCTTGCTCATTGACTTTGAAGCAGACTAAATCTTGTTGTGTTCTTCTCTTTTTCTCTATAGCAAAATGTAACCATTCCCTTCATCACCATATATAAAAAAGATTAACACAATCACCACTCACATGTATCAAACTGTATAATAAAATATTTTGTTTGAAAAGCTTAAGCCCAAGACTTGTTTTGCAAAATCATCAAAATCAACAAATCAAAGCCATATAGAGTGGAACAAATCATATGCATTTATATCAATCATTGCATGCTTTTAAAATAAAGAAATAAGATCAGATTATGGTCCACAACATCACGACGTGCACCACATGTGTCGTGGCATGTGGTACAAAGCCCCAAGCTCTGACCTTCTTTTGTACCATGTGACCGCCGTGATGTGTAATGCACCATGGTGCACTTGCTAGTTTTGTGTGTGTGCCATTTCCACATACGATGTCCTATCAAAGTGATTCAAGGCCCATACTAAGCTTAACTCATAAGCTAACTAATGAGATAGGTTTGCGCATGATCTAACGGTCTGATCAAAATTTAGATACCTGGGTCTCACTTTTTATAAAATTTAGTGCACCTAAGCGCACAAATCACTCATATTATCTCATTAGACCATTTTAGGTCTTGAATCAAGTCTAAAAGAACCTAATACACCTGATTGACCACATTTTATATCATATACAACACATATATCACATTTTGGCTGTTCAACAGCTCATTTCCTTCCACATTTCACAACTTAACATAAACTGACCTGTTTGACCATTTTCATCACAGATTCACCACAAATCATAACTTTAAACATTCACACACATTTATCACTAAATCTTAGCCCCTGTTATCATTCTGCCACACATTTCCACATATGGGTTAAAATTTACAAATCTCTACAAATTTCCCACCAATCACAACTTAAACATGTATGCAATCCCTATGACAACTTATAACACAATATTCATATTAAATCTTAGTTCATTACACAAACTTAGAGATTTTGTAACCCTCCCTTATATCCTCTAGATACAAGAAATGATTAATTAAATCATCACATAATCACACCAAATAGTAAATAATATTTTTTTTTGAAAAAGCTTAGGCCAAGACTCATTCTGTAAAATATCAAATTCATACCAAATCAAGAGTAACATGTCAGAAGGAAAATTGTTGCCATGTACTGCGGCATGTGACATAGAGCCACATGCTTGACCTTCTCTATGTTATGTGCTGCAACATAAGACGCGATGGACCGCGGCGCACATGTCTGATTTGTGTTTTGTCATTTGATAACAAAACGAACAAACTTCTGACGTGCTCTGTTTTTACATACGATGTTCGATCAGAGTCATTTTAAGTGCCCACACGTAGCTTATCTCATAAGCCTAACTAATGAGATGGTTTTGGATACGATCTAATAGCCTGATCAAAATTTAGACACTCAAGGTGTAAAAAGCCACTTTTTACAAAAATTTAACATACCCAAGCACTCAAATTGATCTCTTAAACTCATTAGACCATGTCAGGCCTTGAACTAAGTCTAAAAGGACCTATTACACCTGATTGACCATAATATACAAAATAGACACATTATATCACATTTGGCCACTCAATGCCCATCTCCACATTTACAAAATTTTATAATTTGGCATAATTTGGCCCACTTGGCCTTTTTACACCACAAATCGCAACTATCCATATTCATAACATTTCACCCCTCAATCTTAGCTATAGCTACTCGTTGCACCACATGTTTACACATAAGGGCTAAGATTGAGGGGTAAACTTGTTATGAATGTGGACATATAGGATTTTGTGAGAAAAGGCCAAGTGGGCCAAATTGTGCTAAATTATAAATTTTTGTAAATGTAGAAATGGGCTATTGAGTAACCAAATTGTGATATACATGTGTATATGTTATATATTATGGTCAATCAGGTATAATAAATACTTTTAGACTTAGTTCAAGCCTGGTACAATCTAGTGAGACCAAGGGATCAATTTGAGCGCTTGGGTGCGTTAAATTTTTAAAAAGTGACTTTTTATATCTAGGTGTTTAAATTTTTATTGAACTATTAGATTGTATCTAAACCTATCTAATTAGTTATCTTATGAGAT